>NW_020455591.1:49153-101107 GCF_003342845.1 Nothoprocta perdicaria
GTATGAAGAGAGGCTGAGTGAGCTGGGCCTGTTTTCTCTGGAGAAGAGACGGCTCAGAGGGGATATGATTAATRTGTATAAGTTCAGGAAGGGAGAATGCAGGGAGGAAGGGGACAAGCTGTTTTCACTGGTGGCCAGCGATAGGACGAGGGGTAATGGCCACAAGCTGAAGCATAAGAAGTTCCGTCTGCAGATGAGGAGCAACTTCTCTACTGTTAGGGTGACAGAGCAGTGGAACAGGCTGCCCAGGAGGGTTGTGTAGTCTCCTACTCTGGAAGTCTTCAAAACCCGCCTGGATGCCACCCTGTGCCACATGCTCTAGGTGTGCCTGCTTGAGCAGGAAGGTKGGACTAGATGATCTGTAGAGGTCCCTTCCAACCTTAAATATTCTGTGAATCTGTGAATCTGTTTCAAACTAAAGACCTCTTCAGACTTCATGTGGTGATGATGTTCTCCCTTGGCCAGATGCTGCTCTCATGYCAACGGCAACACATGCCCATAAGTGTCAAACATCCAGGAGGGTCACATCCTGTGCATTTCATCCACGCTACCTCAAAGCCCCTGCCCCACCACCAASTCACTTTGTGCTGAGGCCTGCAATAGCCTCAGGGCAGTAAGTATTCCTCCAGTGGAGCTTGTGCATTCTTCCAAAGCAGAAAGATGTACCAAGCTGACCACAGTGTGAAGCAGGTGACACTCTTGTGCTGGCTACATTAAGCACTGTTGTCTGCACGTCTCATTACCCCAAAATAAATTGGGATCTTATAGGTAGGGTTTATTAGAGAAGGAACTTGAAAAAGGTCATGGCTTTGGAAATTCAGGGAGACAGATTAAAATGGCCCATGATATCTTTGCAGCAAATTTGCCCATCAAATTTTAGAGCTTTGCGTATGCTCAGCAAACTCATGCAGACCCCTGCCAGGACAACAGGAAAAATCCTTTACTTCCTGTCCTGACTGTGGCCTGGCTGTATTGCAGGTGTTTTGTTCTCTTCACTGGTTTCCACTCATCCTCCAGGCTCCACGGTTGTTGCTTTCCTTTCACCACTTCCTTCTTCCTGCTCACATATCCTTCCAGAAATGTCTCCTTCTGAACATTCTTCTCATGCTCCAGGCAAGGAGCAACTTGCTTCTTCTCCCAGGATGATCCAGTTGGCCCACAAGGAACCATGAGGCTTTTCTTCCTGTTGTCCAGAGAGAGATTTTTTAACAAAGAATAAGACTCAGTAAAAACRTTTATAAACATAGAACTGAACTTGAACTCCTTTCACCTTCCATTGCTGATTATTCAGCCGGTTTTCCAGAGCAGCACTTCAGGGCTCAACAAGAAAGGCTCCTGGACGCTGAACATTATTCAAATGCTGGATAGTGGCCAGGCCTGGGTCTGAAAGCCTTATCTCTACAGGCAAGACAAGCAAAGGTTAGAGATAAGAAGTGTAAATAATATTGCACAGATCTCAGTTCGTCTGGGGAAGGATTTCCAAATTGTGATATTTGGCTGAGCTCTGAACTAAAAAAGAGAAAAAAAAAAAGAGTAATTTGTATATGCTTAGCTATGTATCTATACATGCATATATTTATAATATGAAATTCCAGGGTATGTTTTTGAACAGCTGAAACTATATTTTCCCAAATACATATTTTGTATRTTTTTATGAACACATTACAAAATAAGAAAAAATTACTAAATAATTTGGAAATGCTAGCATGGTTTGGTTTATRTATTGACCTTTTTTGTGCTTTTTTTGAATAAACAAACAAACGAAAAATCTTGGCCATTTTGGGCTTCTTTTTAATGATGACCAAAAAAGCTCTTTCCTCTGGGAATCAGGCCCCCCAGCTCTGTTTTTTCTTAATTTATAATATATGTGAGAGAACCACTGACTCTCACAGAAGAGCCAATATTTCTTTTCCTCGAGGAAGGAGCATTACAGAGAAGGGCATARCCAAAATAGAAATTGAACATGAACTCTGCCATATGTGATGGCATACAGAATCAAAATATGTAACAAGGTAATGCTGCAGGAACACAACTGTACTCAGAGATCTATAGCTGAATTCTTAAGCTAAGAGATTTTGTAGCAATTAACATTGCACCACTGTAGCAACAATACAGCAAAACTCAACAGCCATTGGAGTGAAAGGGGATGTATTTTAAATCACACAGCAACACCCATGACTACAAGGGCTATGACCAGTAATAAAATGCCCAGCATTTGGCACCAGGACACTGATACCCAAGTGCACTGCCCAGATATCCTTGCATTACCAGGAAGGACAAGGGATGCTGGCTGCCCAGTGCTCATCATCTCATTTTGCTGGTTTTTGAGTGAGCCTCTTGTAGGCTTCAGAATCTGGCAGTGGTTGAGATCTCCATTCTGTCCCACCCTCAGTGAAGGACTATGATGTACTTACTAACACATTGGCCTGTTCTTTCCTTCCCATTGTCACCTTTTAATGGCATAGGCTTCAATGGCATCTTTTCTTTGGACTACACCTTCTTTAAAGATGTTCCTTGTTTTGGGCTGCCCCATTTCCTAATACAGGTATCCTGGCAGGCTCCTGCAGGTGCACTAGGAACTAAGGTCCTGCTAACCCAGGCAGCATCAACAGCAGCCCCCTATAGAACGTGGGGTTTCCACACCTGCACAGTCCGGCTCCTTTTCCACTTAGAGCAGTTTCAATGCTGCTAATACAAATCTCTGCAATTCTAATGGATAAGATYGAGCTAGCATTAGTTTTGTTTTCCCAGCCTCTTTAATTAAAAAAAAAAGGCTTTTAATGTTACATATGAAAAATCAACCTCCAGAAACTGGGAGGAAGCAATCAGCCTTTCTCTGCTACTTTCCCCAGGGCAGCACACACAGACAATAAATATATTCTGTGAAAACAAATGTTGCCTTATCATCCCACTGCTGACTTTTATCTATTTGATTTGGCCTTTTAGTCAATTTATTGTAATTGATTTTTTCCCTCTACACTGGATGCAGTTTCTTGCAATTATTATCSTGCTGAAATATGTTTTGCAATATGCTGTGCATATAAACTCAAGGTTAATGGAGGGCTTCAGGAAAGGAGGGGGACATGTAACTGACTGATGTATGAATTTCAGAACAGAGATCTTTGTGCAAAGTGACAGTACAACGTAACACAACAAAGACTGTAAATTTAGTCACCTGTTCTGCAATCATGCAGAATGCAGGCTGAATGCAAACATTCAGCTTCTGGAGAATGTCTCTTTTTGCCTAAACTCTTACAGGGTTAGGTGAGAGATTCCAAAACTTGGGACATGATTTTAAGCAAGTCAAGAGATTTACAGAAATTGTGATGGACAGGCTTGCAAAAGGGCTGGGATTACCAATTATATTACCAATTTTGGGATTACCAAAAAGTRGCAGGATGGAACCAAGAGTAGTGTTGTGAGTAGAAACTCAGGAGGCTGTTGCTTCAGGTAGTCACTTCCCTGGTGAAGCAGAGGTTTCCCAAAGGTCACCATGTCTGCTTTTGGGGACATTTATCTTGTGAGTTACTTGGTTTCCTTCATGCATCAATGCAAATGAGAGAAAATATCCTAGAAAATCTCATGTGCACTTGGGCTCCAAAAAACCTATTCAGTCTGGCWAAACACCTAAACAAAACAACAGAAGAGGCTGTCCCTTTATATTCTATTACTGCCACAAGTGTTGAATATGTAATCAGAGTATGGAATGTATAATTAAACCTGTAAAAAATCCACATGCTGTATAGATTGTATTATCTTCATTAAATAAAATCCCAAGGATGCTGTACAGTTAACTAAGAGCAATGGAAAATGTTGCCTTCTTGCATTTAGAGCATCATGACTGGAATTGCTGGACCTGCAAAAATGCACAATGTTTTATGAATTGCTGAAGTCCTCATAAAGCAAAGATATGACTCAATTTTGATGCTTTTGAGAGTACTTAAATTTATAACCTGTTGCATTGCTGAAGTGGTATCAGTCCTTTTATGAAATCCTTAAAAATACTCTTTGAGTATTTAATGCAGTAGCTTAGGGTTTTGGAGATCACTTGAAATATAAATAGGCATTAATGTTTTGAAGTGCAAATAGCAGAAAGAGTTTTAACTCTTCATGAAACAGTCATGCTAATAAAATGTTACTATGAGACCGATTATTTTAGCATTTGCATCACGTATTAAATAGCATCTGCAAGATCAAATCAGTTGATCCAAATGAAGTTATTAGGGATAATTGGCAGAGCTATATGTCAGTGTCTTTCCTATCAAATAGAACATTTGTGCATATGCTCATGACTATATCCTTGTGGGCCACAGAGAAAGACTTCAGCTTTCCCTCCTCTTCCCCTAACAGTAAAACTCAGAGAGAAGCAATAAAAATGCTTCTATTAATAATTGCAYCTGACCATCTGGGCAAGAAACCCTTCAGTTTGATTTTCAGATTACTAAAACTTCCCAGCTGCCATAAAATGTCCTTTTCTTTTTGCTTTTTTTTTTAAAGTGTCATTTTACTATCACCTCTAGAAACCATGGCAACTAGAAAAACCTGAGCTTGTTTGAATTGAACTCAGACACTTTCTTCTAATAACACAATTTATCCTGTGTTTCTGACGAAGAGTGCAGGCCTTTTTACTTAAAACCTCTTACTCAGAATAGGTAGTCAAGTACCTGTTAATATTTTATATTGGAGTAGAAGCTCCCACTTTTATTTGGTTATCACACCGCCCATATACTCCAGGATTTTTTTTTTAATGCACTTATGCTTTCCTGSTAGCCACTGGTTAGATTGAGAGCCATATTTTGAGAGCACTTAAAAAACTATCTACCTGTATAGTGCACTGCTGTGGGGGGAAACCAGAGTTAGATGCCAATCAGTCTGGGTACAAGGGTGCTAGGACGATCTATCCTAGCTAATACCTTTTATTTTACAGTTAAAGTGCTTTTGCTCTACTCCAAAGTGGTGTAAATGAGGGCTTCAGWGAGGCTGTGCTCTGACATACACAAGAGAGGCTGGCACCTCTCAGTTATTCAGGTCACTTAAGATCTGACTGGTAGTGTTTGTCTCACTCTCCCTTTAACACACAAACTGGCAAAAATAACTACTTAACTATCTTAAAGTATCAAAATACTGAAGCACCAAAAGTTCCGCAGGAACTTTAGGAAAAATTTCTTTACAATGAGGGTGACAGAGCCCTGGAACAGGCTGCCTAGAGAGGTTGTGGAATCTCCTTCTCTGGAGATCTTCCAAACCCGCTTGGATGCAGCCCTGTGCCACATGCTCTAGGTGACCCTGTGTGTGCAGGGGCAGCTTGAACTAGATGATTTCCAGAGGTCCATTCCAACCTTAACTATTATGTTATTCTAAGATTTAAATGCCRTTGATTTCCTGAGCAAAGTCTTGTCAAATCACCTTATATTTCAAAGAAGAAGGAATCATGATCATCTGATCTGATTTTCTTTATAAACCAAACAGATTTCGGTGAGTAATTCTAGTTTTAAGGGCAAAGAGATCTAGAGAACTCCCAACTTCCAGTGATGGACCTTACTCCAGAGATGGAGAATTCACCACCTTAACAGTYCTTAGCAACGTGGTAGCTGTTAGACAGCTATTGTTTATTTATCTGCTATATGAACTCAAATTCAAAACACTGAATTTTTAATGTCTGTTTGCTGGGATGATTACCAGCTATGCTGCTTCTGTAACTATTTATCAACTGTGACACTACCTATTAACCTTGTTTGGATAAACTTAATAGAATGCGCTCCTACTTGTTCCCTGCATGCTGTTATCTCCTGCTTCTTCCTCACTGCAGGGACACTTGGCTTACAGGTAGAAAGTACCCTGGATATACCCTATAGCCTCTCATAATAGGTGAACCAAAGTTGCAGAGCCCCATCTTGTGAGCAGCAGTTTACATGCAGAATCTTCTGTGCTCCCTTGTAGCCAAGTTTCYGGACTCTTTTTTTATGCCTCTAGGCTGTAGCTGCACGATGGACTTTTTCTGCATTTGGCCTTCCATCTGAAATAAAAGTTTAGAAGCCAAGACAGTGTATGTTAATATCTCATCCTTACCTTAGCACGAATACAGCTGACACACAATAGCTTTGACAGGAATGTAGTCAGAGACATGATTTTTTAACATAATAAAATAAAATCTTATTTAAAAGCTAATGCCACTAATATGATACAGCAAACAGTTTGTCTTTCTGTATTAGCACTGCCTTGAGTGTAAGTAGCATTTTGGCGATAATAAATCAAATAAGATCCCATTTTTGAATGGCTGAAGGACTGCAAAAACAGTGAGAATGACAGTTTTATGTTCCTGTTCTGATGCTGATGCATGGGACATTCACAGAACATTGCAACCATGTGTGGAAGCCACAGGCACTCACAGTGTGGAAGGACAAGCCTGGAGAACACCCATATGCACAAGATCAGCTTTACACTSTCAAGTATAAGTAGTCAACATGACTACTTATATATTGCAAACATTATCCAAATTATTTCAAGCTATGTAACTGCAGCATAGGTAGAAAGGATGCTGCTGGTAGGGCACCATACCACACACAATCTCATCTTCTACAACAAAGGCATCAACTCTTCCATACCAGACTGCATTGTTTCAAGCAGCTTCAGTTTTATTCATATAAATCAAGTCAATGGCTGACTATAGAGTGGTGGTGGCCTCCTCAGAATTGCTTCATCAGCACATGAAATACCATGCTATCATTAGACATGATAACACAACATAAACTAGCCAAGCCCCCACTTTCTGGGGAAGGAAACACCCTTACAATTCATCTCCCCACTTCAAAAAAAAAAAAAAAAAAAAAAAAAAAAAAAAAAAAAAAAAAAAAGCAGTATTTTCTCTCCCACTCCAGCAATACTCTCCACCGCTCCAAGATCGTGTGTTTGGGAAACAGAAGAGGCAAGAGGTCACAGGCAAAGGAAAATATAAAAAATGTTGCATATGCAGTTGTGCATTTCAGGCAGCATATTCAGGTGTATGGGAGAAACCCACCCCCCGCCCCGGCCTTGTGTCTTCACGGTGGACTACAACCACTTTGGAAAGGTTAAGTCCTCCTAGGACAGAATCCAGTTTTGCAGCAACACTGAATAAAGTGAGTAGGAAGAAAACAAGTTGTCTGCTGCTTCGTTCCCCTGGCAATTCCCTCAGCTAAAGAGATCTAGTGCACAGAATAAGCTATTTTGGAAATTCCTATTAAAATTCCACCTGCAGAAGCAGCTAAAACCACAAGTTTCCAAATAAAGTTTGGTATTTTTGGGGGGGAAGAATGGTGGGGAGAGATCACTCAGATATGAAGTTAATCATCACATATCCCTCAACTTGAGCAAATAAGAGTCAKYTTTTTTTTTTTTWYTTTTTYYTTTTTTTTTTGGAAATTCCCAGATTGGGAATTTACCCAGCTAAGTTAAAAAGCATATTCAATTACAAATTGTCAACTAGCTCTTTTTGACTTCCTTAAGAACGGAAACCCCACTCATCCCAAAAAAGGAGATCTCATTACAGTAAAATACTAACTAGTACTACTGCTACATTAAAAGACAGTTACTGGAATATCTATCTCCTATCCATGAAGTTGGATCTCAACTTTTGCTTACACATTTATTACTCATTCATGCAAAGAACTGCAAATACGGTGTGGCATTAACCAAGTCCCCTGTTACATTTCAGTTTTATCTAGAAAGAAAGAGCTCCCCATTTGAAACTGCAGTAATTCAATTCTCTAACTCCATCCTTCTACCTTGCATAMTTGAAATGCATGAACAGAGGGTTTAAGCATGATTATTGGGGAATTAGCCAATTTACTTAACGAATTGATCTATATTTACAACAAAGACTACTACTTTGCAACACAATCTGCTTGGTGTTGCTGTAAAAAAGCTTGGCCTCAGTTGTATTATTCCTGGTTCTTTCCTCATTGTCCTTCCTCATTACCCTAAATCCTACTAAAGCGAAGCTCTCAACAAAACTTACAAGAAGTTCGAAATCTGGAACAGGTCACAGAAATAAACAACCAAGTGTTCGTACAGATTAACTCCTATAGGAGTTAGGTAACTTTTATTGAACTGTGAGGTAATTAATTACAAAGCAGAGTGATGAAATCCAGACCAGAAACATCCAGTATCAGTTCAAGATATAGAATCAATTTTTACGGTCATAAGGGCCTGAGAGGCRGTTTTTGCTAAATGCTTGAAGCCTTACAAATTTCCTTTTAATCAGTATAATTGCTTATTCCCTCACCCACATGCACACTTACATTTTAAATAGCAGTAATTTCCTGATTTTGAGAAGGCACTACAGTGTCCTTTTAGAGTATGGAGAAGCCATTATTATGATAAACTATGAAATCTAAAGTTCAAAGTTATCCATGGAAGAAATGCAACTGCTGACTGAGGATTTATATTCAGTGATGAGGAGCGATCACCACTGTTACTGTAATGGCAATTGCAYTCTAGATGATTTACTGTCAGACTCCAGAAAAAAAGTCCACAGTGTTCAGAGCCAAGCTATCCAATGTGCACACTTAACATTGGAGAAATTGCTTCCCCTGTTCTGGAAAAATTCTTAAAGCTCCCTCGATTAAGACAGGGCACAGATGTGAGCTGTAGTCCCTTTTAACAATCAGTATGTTTTTACAGCTGGAGATTTGCTTCTCAGACAAGGCACTGGATGAGGATCTTTGCATTTATAGCTTTGGAATAGGAGTTGCAGCCACTGCAATGCTCTCAATTGCACATTCATCAGTGCCACGGCGGATTCGGAAATAGCCATTCTCTCCCCATGAGGTGCCCCAGCTGTTCTTCACAATCCAGAACTTCTCACCACTTTCTGGGTCTTTACCATAGCCCACCAACAGGACAGCATGATTGGTCAGTTCAAAAGGGTTGAAGTCATCCTGCAGCCCAGTGTGATGGTAGATTCCCTCTTTATAGAGCATGAAATCATTATAAACTTCAAAGGCAACAGCCATTGGCCCATGCAGAACAAGCTCAAGTTTCATCAGGGCTTCATTGCAGCCTCCATAGAAGCCACCAACATAATGATACTCAGAAGAGTAATAGTGATAGCAGTTGCGCTTGAAAGTGCATGGAGAATCTTCAGCCGTGTAAGGGAAGCAGTCCTCTTCCACAACGCCGAAATCTTGGACATACTTTCCAGCAATGAGGTATGGAAAGCCACCATCGCACCCTAAACAGACAAAATATCTTGTTATACCATTGGTGATTATTTTTGACATGGGAGCTTTTCCCACTCAAATCTTCTGTAACACTTTTGGACACAGTATTGAAAACCAACTAAAGCTATTCAGGCAACTTTAATATTCCATATTAGTTATAGCCACACAAAACACATCTGCTCATCACAGGAGAGCCATAGTGGGAAGACTATAACGCAAGGACCACCTCCATTTGCTCCCAAAAACACATCATGTTCACCAATCAGCTGAACATGGATAAAAAAGTCATAGTGTGCATATTATCCTTCAAAGAGCCTTAGTCATTGCTTTTGCTCTTTCTGCCATCCTTCCTCCCCACATGCTTCAGGATATTTGGTTTCAATCTTTCTATACCAGTGTACTTACCCTGAGAATACTGGCTGCAAGACACAACCTGCTGCGGACTAAAGACTGGCTTCTGAGTATTGTTTGTTAGGATACGTATCCTTGCTTCCAGCATACCCATGGAAGAAAAGGCATAGCAGCTGCCACATGAGGCTGAGGAGAGAAGGAAGAAAAAAGAATAAGAAATGTCACCTCCACATGAAGCAAATATTATGCAAATCCACTGCAGAAAGTAACACACTGGCTTTCAGGAATCAGAAGTTACACACTCAGTGAGGGGGAGGAAAAGAAAAAAAAAAAACACAAAACACACCACTTCTTTAAATATGCACGCAGGCAATCGTATTTAAAACACATAAAATCTTAGAAGCTTTTTAAGTAACACCGAGTTTATTCCAGAACAATAGACTATATGCTATATGGCTCTTCAATATATCGTAGTTGTATCATTTAAGAGTTATGTTCCCTCTTGAGAATGAGCATACAGGTACAGGGCAGAGAAAGCTCATAACTTCCCATCTCAGATTACAATCTTTTACAGAATCAAGCTGCCATGAGGCAGTGAACTATTTTAAATTAATGCTGTGAATATTGCTCTACATAGTTTAAATTTATCAGTGCACCTATATTATAATAAATAAAACTACTTGCATAACTACCTCTAAAATAACTCAAAGAGTTTAAATGGTAGGTTTAATGTAGTGGTTTCRTCCCTGTTCCCCTTACTTCCCAAAGGGGCTTAATCGTACATTGGCTTTTCAAAAGCAGTTTCCAATTCTGCTGTCTGACTCCTGTTGTCTTACTCATTATTCCCCTTACTTTTGGTGCAAGGTTTGCTTCTTATTTTTATGCCTCTCTACTTCCTGCAAATTTCCAGTAACACAGTAAGAACCTTTCAAAGTGGAACAGCAAACATCACAGGGAAGGACAATTACTTAGACGACTTTATCTACTGGTTGTCACCAAGGTGCCCAGTTCCTTTATGTTTCCTGACAGCAGGTAAGTCCAATATTGCAGAGCTATGAAAAAGAGGGCAGCTTGAACAAAACAAAATACTTTTACTGAACTGTGTGGGTGTATAAAACCAGAGTTATTATAAAAGTAGGACTTTGAAATTATACCTTCCCTCAGTTAGATGTATCTCTGAAAAGAAGGGGCAAAACCAGCTGGTACATGAATACTTTGCCCAGCAGGGCTGACTGAAATTGCAAAAGGTGCCTCCTACTCAGCATCTGAGATTAGCCATGCCCCTTTCTCAGCATTGTATGCAAAAAAAAATGGAAGTCAAAAAATACAATTAATGCAACCTTTTCATTCTGCAAACAGTGAACATGCTGAGATGTCTCACTATTGCCCTCACTGCTGTGGTACATGAGAGGTTTTTAATGCAATAGGTACATTTTTAACTTTCAAGAGAGAACCAGCATAATTGCATTTCCGTGGCTTCCTGCAAATGCTCTTCTAGTGTCAATTAAAGCTTCAGCTGCATTAGATTCAAATGACTCTGTAGAATGAGATCATTATGTTATGAGCAGTAACGATAGGACACAGATCACTTGGAAAAGAACCTTCTGTCCAGTCTTTCTACCTATTTTGATCTCCACAGAAAGCTCACAGGAGTCAGTAATTGGAACAGACAGCAAAGCTGATTACAAGCAATGACAAGCCTGCATCTTCAAAGAACATCTCTTTGTCTCTCAGAAGTTCAGAATTTGCTAACTCTGTTTCCTTCTGGTTCTGAGGCTTGCTTTACTGTAATGCAGTCACTGCATTATAAACAACTTGAACTTAACTCTGTGCTTTCCTGGGTATAGGATATGCTAGCAGTGATCCTAACACGTTATCAGTGAATTAAATCAAAAACAACTTTAGCTGCATGAAGCCTGTCACCTCAAGGTATTTTAAAGGAAAAGTGTAGATTCTTTGTAGTTCTCAAGCGCTTCAGATGAATTTCTCTTGAGATGTTCTAAGACTAGGAGATAGTCTTAGAACCTCCAAAAGGATGCAAGAGATCTGTGAAAGCATGATCTTCCWGTTTATACAATTCTCTCCACACAGACCAGACAACTTGCATCATACTGTTTATGGCCTTCTTCCCCGTGGCATTTTCTATTCAGAAGTAACTTGTATGTATAACAAAAAATCTCAAYCCCATCGTTTTAATTAAGCATCGGTATCCAGTGCCTCAGCAAATCACACAAGCTACAATAAGCAAAACTTAGTTGTTACGACAGTACCATTTCATTTAAAATCAATTTTGGGTTTTCTTCAAAAGAAAACAAAATTCCTATGTAACAGCACAGAACGAATATTCTGTGTTTAACATATACAGCTTAGATGCTCTGATTACATAAAAAGTATAGGTGGCGTTATTAACGGAAGCAACATACCATTCCTCATTTAGAGGATGCTTGAAACAATTAAAAACAGTATGAATATCGAGTGTTCCTTTAGTTGGGCAAAATGGCTGTTGGAATCCATGGTTCACATCAGAATAAAGTACTGGTCCAAGACCTGTACCTATGCAGGACTACGTAACTTCTTGCTGACATCTTTCATGATGTGAAGTGATATGAGGTGACAACTTGTGAGCTACAATTCCTATAACACTCCTATGCACCTTCTACTACYAAAAACCTAGCTGGTACCTTTATTTATTTATTTATTTTAGCTGGAAAGCTAACAAAGAGGCAAATTTATTCAGAAATGGTAGAGAAGTGATATATTAACTGAATCCACATCTGGTTTCTAGGATGGAGCTAGCTAATTCAAAAGTRTATTTCTTACACCACATGCTGTAATAGCACCCATCACTGAGACATAAACATACACTAAAATTGTATCCTCCTAGGTCTACTTTGAGCTAAATATTTCCCTACTGCAGGAAAAGGTGGTTTGGAGAGTAGTTATCAGTACATACTCTGTTCATAACACTCAATACCTCCTTTCACAGCTAGTCATCTAAGTCAGTCCTAAAGTTATTGGACTGATGAAATTTGAGAATAGTATAAAAATAAACCCATCAGAATACTTTTAAGCTATCTGATAATTTGCCATCAACAAGAATTACTGGAAGAATCAACTATATGTCAGTTCCGTCAGTGTGCAGACAGCCATGACTGAGACCGGACAAAACTTACTGGCTGTATGCATGGCACTGTAGTAATTGGCTTTCTGTCCAGTAAAAGATAGGGCTGTTTGCATAAACCAGTATCACCTTCTATTTTCACATGGCATTGCCAGCCAGAACCCACCTGGTTTCCACAGGGTGCTCCTAGCAAAAATACAATCTGTCAAGGGCAAGGTGGGATGGAAAGCTTTCATGTTAACAGCAAGCTACAGAATACAACAAAGGAGCTCTCGACAATTTCATTCAAAGAGTTTGGAATTTTTACCTTGATTCCGAACTGGGCTGACATAATTGACACCATTCACATTTCTCCAGTCCCAAGATTCCGGCAAGCTTGAAGCTTTTTTGAGCAACTCCGGTGTTATGGGTGCAGGCTTTGGTCTAAAAAGGAGAATACACTTTGAATAACACACGACACACCAGGGAAGGAAACAGAACACAAAACACACAAAACAAAACACACAAAACAAAACACTACACTATCAGTATCTTCTGACTTCTGTTGGTTGCTTCGTTTCATGCTACACAATTTCAAATAGTCTCCATCTATGCTGAGTGGGTATCAATCTCAAGAGATTAGTTTCAGTAGAATGCTGAATTTCAAATCCCTTCAAGAGGGAACCATATTATGAAGCACTCAAACTAGTCAGGTTGAAATACTTTTCAACTAATTTAAAGTGCTGAAGTAACTCGCTGACTGCAGCGGAAAACTCCCCAAGAGCTATTTTGCCTCTCTGCTAATATAAAATATGCAAGGTATCTATGATTGCAGAAGGCACCTTGCCTTGGCAGCATGCACTGACAGCAACTAAAGACTTTAATTGCAGACACAGACAGTTACATGGTTTACATCAACACTTCAATAACTGTAGTTCCACTTCCCCAGAAGATTTCCCTGGAGCAAGTTTCACTGTGACTATTTAAACAGTTTTGAATGCTACTAATCCTCTTCTACCACTTKCAGCCAAGCAATGCTTATATACATCAGCAAGTCAGGAGAATCCTGCATTAAGCATCCATGTGATCCAATGCTTGTTCCACAGACATCAGCTATGTTGCCTCTTAATAAAGCAYGAGCAGATGGAAGGACAAGATACTGTTATGATGCTGTACACTGTCCGCTTCCAAACGGATTTATGCATTAGCTACTGTATCCTAATAAGTATTTTTCTGTAAGATGAAGCCATGATAGTTTATATAATACTCATACATAGATCTGAAATTTTGATTAAAAGTTTTTTTGTGCAAACATAAAATTGTTGCCATTTGAAAAGGCCAGTGGCATTCCTACACAAAGTTGCATCAGGTTAAAGGCCAAGGGGGTGGGGTAAGCAAAAGTAAAATTGCATTCAAGAAGGGAAATTTCAGATGAAACAGCTCTTAGTTCTCAGACTACTGATGCAAAAGACGACCATGCACATGAAAGAATAATCTTTGAGGGCTGCTTCACAGTACTTTACAAAAGAGCTGACACACCACTCTGCTCTAGTGAGGAAGGGACCCCGGTCACTGGCTAAACAAATTGCTGTAGTAACCAAGAGCTTCTCTCAGAAAATCTTCACTCTTCATATTTAATAGGGAAATGTGCTTCACTGCTTTTTAACTGAAAATATGAATTAGCTGAACCAAGGTAACTTATGGCTACGGCAAATAGCTGGTAGGTACACAGGTGTGCAGGACAGGAACTGAGACTGCTCCTCTTTGTTGCACATATGATGAGAAGCCGAATGACCTTATTCATCTCAGCTRTTTGAGATAACAGATGCTTAGGACAGTCATACAAACAGTGAAATAGATTGGTACTCCATAAACATTAGCCAGAATAGCTTGAAACATGATTACTCATCCAAATCACAAATCAAAAAGCCTGCTAGCAAGAGCTGGCACAAACAGTAGCATCTTTGTGGCAGTGTTGAGGGTCTAGAGCAAAGCAAGAGGCCTTCGTACCTTGGAGCTCTGGAATAGAGACCCCCACTTCTTCTGGTTAGCTCTTCCAGGGCTAGGTTTTCATATTCTTCATACCTTGTTGCTCTCCAGGACTTCTGGAGAGTATTGATAGCATTTACGAAGTCAAAGTTGTGCACATAACGTCTGCTTGAAAGTCTGTAAATGAAATCAAACAAAACAATAACAGAAAGACTGAGATTGAAGAAAAAGATATATATACACTACTCTCCAAACTAAATATGAAGATGATATTTGTCAACAGTATTAATTCTGAAAAGAGTCTTACAGTAGGTACTAATAAAGAGATATACAGTAATCGGATCCAAGGCTAGACTCCTGGCATTTGAATCAGCCTTTAACTAGAAAGATACAATCGCCCCCTTTAGAAATGTCACATTAGCAACCAGACTAACAGAAAYTGCAACCAGACTTAACAGAAATCGCTGAAAATAAGAGACTGAAGGAGCAGGCACATCCTTCCCTGTCCTTGGACATGCTGGTAGTGCTGGGGATTAAACTGAAATATCACGCATTACAGYCTGGAAGAGCTTCCTGCTCTCACAATGCAACAAATCTGGTCTCTTTCATATAATACAGGTCAAATGTATTAACTTTGTTCAACTAGTCACAAAACTAGTCTGCAGGGTTTAGGATAAATCTTGAGGCAAAGTTACCAAAAGTTTTATTTCAGTGACAAGCCACTCATCTGTTGACTTACCTTCCTCTAGGTTTCTGGAAAGGCAGCTCGTTTGTATGAACATCTGAAGAAGCGGAAGAAATCTTGTGCCCACTGAAACAAGCCCAGTTGTGCCCAAGTACATCATGTACCCATCCAGGTAGAGTCTCATTACAGTAGCTGGTCACATTCTGGCCTTCCTTTTTGTACTGCAGTGTAAAGAGGTTATACTTGTTTAGAACAGAGACATTTGCTAGCATAGCTGTAGTCCCTATTCCACCCAGCTGCTTCTTGGTATGCACTTCAGAGGCCACTTGGTGGCCTCTAGCTCAAATGGCATCACATTCAAATGGAAAACAAATAAAGATTAAGAAAAAAAAAAAAAAAAAGAGTATTATGTGTATAAAAAACAGATCCCTAACAACTTGCTACAACAATCAGGTTGCAGCTTATACTTTTTAGCAACAAAGCAGGCATTAGTATTGGTATCAACTAACAAGCTATTTTCTAAGAAAAATATCAAAGACATCTAGCTCAAAATAAGTTTGCACAATGCAGGAAAGAACTATACTCTTCCAAATACCAAGGACAAGTCCATTTCTTTCTTTGCAATAGCACTGAAAATGTAGACACTAACATGAGCAAAAAGTTACTGACCTTACAATAAGTCATAGTGAGAACATTGTATTTGGTTCCATGTAACTATAAATGAACACCTACCTATCCTTCTAAAAGCTGTCACAGTTTAACACAAGTCCAGCTGTCAYAGTTTAACACAAGTCCAAGCACAGTGTTTCTTGATCAGTATCTGCCTTGAACATGAATACTTGATACCATAGGATACTCAAAAAATAGGCCTACTTCCTACAACATTCAGATGGAGACCCTGACTAGCACAAGAGATTACATTGATATATAACGAGTGGGACACATTTGGGACTTACATTTACGGAAAAATAGGTAATGAGATACCTGTTACTCAGCACCTTGNTTTTTTTTTTTTTTTAACTGAAACCAGCTTCCCTCCTTCCCCTGCTGCCAAGAAACCTCCTTTTCCGTTTTTAGGCTTCTTGCACTTTTAAGACAGACTATTCACATAAGTTTTATAGGCTATTTTGGGGGGCAAATGAATTCAATATTCTTTTTATTGTGTTCTGTCAGTTCACACACACAGCCTGAGCTACAAAGGAGGAATTCAGGGGCAATACTTTAAGATAAACAGTAAAGGACAAAAACCCACTTTCAACCAGTCTGTTCAATTCAAGCAATCCCCCAAAGTTCAGTAGCTATCTTTTTGCAGAATGATAGATAACATAATGTTACTAAATTGCTTTAAAAGGGAAAAACTAGGACTTTGAGACTACAGCCTATTAATAACATCTAGTTGAAGGAAATGGGGAACTCTGAGCATTTTCAGCAACTAACTGCAAATTAAATTCCAATTTGCTTCCCATGTCCTGACTATGACTTCTAAAAATAAAAAACACACCTCCAAAAACTTATGCTTAACTTCTACATATGTGTTAAATACCTAGCAAGTCATATGTAGAGGAAACAAAATAGCATCACAAATTGTTGTCACAAAAGTGACAACATATATATACACTACACACAAAAGTGACAACAGGTACAGACTGCTTATGACCAAGAGGGCATACATCAAATCAGTATTTCAGTACAAAAATACACACAGTACTTCCTGTGACCAGAGAAGGGCTGTGACAGAGTAGATCTGGCAAGTCTGACTGTACTGTTTCTAGTGACCTGCCTCCCCAAACAACAGTCACACAGGGATGTGACCAACACATCAGCTGCACCAGTTCCGTGTCATACCACTCCTGAACCACCACTGACTCAAAGTTTTGCATTAACATGCCAGAGTGAATGAAAACCAGCTGAGCTGCCTGCACGCAATCATGTCCATGCACTGCAGAGCAGTCTCCTGCCATGGAGGGAAACAGCAGGGGCAGTTGGACAACTGCTGCATGCATTTCCTTTGCAGTTAATCTTATGATGATGGTTTCAATGACTAAAGCAATAAAAGACAACTGTGGTTAGGCCACACACGAGTGCAGGCTGATGAAATTCTTGCATGCACAGCAATTAGGTAAGCCCTAACCAAGCACCTAACCAAACTGCAATAACTCCTGCAGAAACTACAAGCTACATTTCCAGTTCATGCTCTGAGACTTGAAAAGATTAACCTTAAAAGTAAATATTTGCAACAGACTTCAAGTTATGCTTGGCAATGTGTTTTTTTTTTTGTTGTTGTTAAACTGTACCAAAGTTTTCCCAAGAGCAGGTTATTATGAACAAATCTAATTGCACCTTCATTAGAAGAAATAGCTCTTTAAAGTTTTTACATTTTTAATCTCTTTAGGTAAGCAAGAAGGGCACAGAGACCTTATCGGACACAAATACAACAAACTTAGTAATGCTTTCTATAGCAGCTGCTACCCCATCACCTTATATACCTATTGTTCCTGATTTAAGCAAACCCAAGTTCTAGGAGCAGGGACTGCCACATACATTAAATCTGTCGGAAAGATGTGCCTCTCATTTGCCATTAAGTTTACAAATGTGCTTAGGCATTTCAATTTGGAAGCACATTCTTAATTTGARTAGGATTACAGACTTGGGTGCTCTGCAGTGCTAAATTATAGTARATGAGATTATCCGAACAAGTCACTGCATTTTTTTATCTGATATAAAATGCAAGCAAATRCAAAATGCAAGTCAGCTACAGATGCATTTGTTTTGTTGAAGAAAGCATTCTGCAGTACAGTGRTTTATGCTTTCAAGTTTACACTGCAGGGAAAGAAATTGCAAATGCATCTTGCTAGCCAAGTCCAACTAGGACAGACTTGAAATCAACTTCCAATTGACAAGCAGAATTAAATAGCATGAACAGCTCTGAATAAATTGCATTCAGAGTCTATATAGAACATGCTGAAACCTAGGCCTTGATACTGCCAATTGTCAAGGTTGGTTATTGCAGCAAGGAAATGGTAGCCGTAACTTGGRTCTGCTGGGAAAGAGGAAAAACAAGAGTGAGATATCACCAAGCCAGCCAGGAAAAGCTCTGTGACTTCAGTAGGGGAATACTCTACAATCAAATTCTTTCTTTGATCCAAAGTAGTGGCAATGTGCAAAATGCCCAACTCTTTTTGCTATATGACATCTCAAAGGACAGAAAAAGCACCCCTTAAGCTTTATCCCTTAAACGGGATAAATATTATTAAAAAACAAGAAATGATCAATTCCTTCTGAAGTTATAATTTTACATTAAATATGACAGACAAATCACATAATTAAGCTTCAGCTTTCCTTCTAGTCTCACTCTAGCTGCTGATGCATCTTTTTTTTTGCCATCACGAGGAAAGCCTTCTATCATGTTTAGGCCTACAGAATCCTTAAAACATCATCAGAAGCACACAATCAAGCTTCTGCTGACTCACTTTTTATCCACATATAGTCCCCTGCCTAACTACCACTACACATTAAATAAAGAGCAGAAACAAGTTCCCGCATAAACAGCAACCAAGTTGGTCTTTTGTGATGCAAACCAAATATAGAGCAGAGCAACTTCTCCTTGTTACAAGTAGCAACAATGCAAGAATGAAGTARGATGCTCTATTTAATTTCTGGAGCCCACAGAGAGAAGTCTATGTTAAAAAGTGACTACAGAACCACACAGAATGGTTAAGAAATTTGAAGGAACCTCTAGAGATCTAATTCAATCTCCCAAATCAGAAATAAAAACTGCTAAGGATTATTCATATAAATTATTAAAGCAAATTTAGGAGAGGAAAAAAGAAATATCAATACACTCACCTAATCCATCCCTTCGCTGCAGGAAGCTATTTCCCCACAGTTCCAGGTATAAGAACAAGTAACTTTAAAGTCAGCAGGGTCCTAAGAAAACTTTAGGGGGTGACTAGTAAGTAGGTTAGAAAAACAAGAARCTACTAATGTAAATTTCAGTGGGTTCTTTTTAATCTAACGGCCTGTATCTACACCCAGAAAACACAGTGACTCTGTTAAAATCACAATTTGGACAGACCAACAACACTCCTCCTAGCAGCCAGTACCTTGCCTCTTTAAGTAAAAATGCAATGCCAGTTCAGTTAATACCAACTGACCCTTCACATTGGGAGCAGAGTAAAAATATTATCTAAAATACTGCTGTTCATTTAGCCTAGTAGCTTAGTCTCAGTTTGATTGCAGTACCTGAAAAAGATGTTAAAGCTCCTAGTAGATGAAATAGGATGTTCTTGTGTCCTGACAGCCCACATGGGCTTTAGCCACAGAATTTACCCTTACTGCAACATAAACACTACTGGAACTTTATGAGCATGAACACCTTCCTGACAAGCCAAAATTCACAACTATGTGGCACAAGACATGCAAGACCCCTTCCATATTGTTGCTCTGATACTTGTAAGCCTCGTACAGAAGAGCAGAGAACATAAAGAATATAGTACGATACAATTTTAAAGCTTTGCTTCCTATCTACTTATTATATAATATTCATAAAGTGGTAAGCAGTTTAATTTGCTGAAATTTTGCTAGGATAAACAACTTTGCTCTTCTGGCGCAATCCACTAGAAAGAAAACCATTTTTTTTTTTCCCAGCAACCACACTACACACTGCAACATGAACTGATAGGTCATTCCAGAATTGAGTGATACCTCCGAAACACTGGAAAATTATTTCAGAGTAATGCTGAAGAACTTCAAGAAGTGGCAAAATCATAGACAATACCTCTGTATGAATATATATATATGCCTCTACACCTTCTTGCTCTAAATCATCTGACCTGGAAGACACGCAYGGATAATTATTTTTCCTTTCCATGAATACCAGAGACATCATCTAATAGTTTCTCATACTCTAAGTAGTGCTCTAGGCTAAGCAATACTCTTGTTTTTATGTTTCTTCTTGCTCCTTTCCAGGGAAGCACACAGCACTCTAATTAGAATTCCTGTCCACTCTATATAACTCCTGAGGGCTTCTAAATTATGACCAACACCAAGCAAACTAAGTCTGTGATAATGCAATTACCAATTGCACCTGAAAGGGTATTAGGCAATAGACTATCATTCCTCAAAAATCCTCAGAAAYGTGCACTTGGCTGAGTATAACATTTTTCCGCCAAGATCTGCAGTAGAAGATGGTGGAATAAGTCCTAGAAGAGTGCTAACGGCATTTGAAGGAACCATAATAATAGTTTACTATATCATGAGCGCACATTTTGTAGGATTTTGTAGTTCAGCTTCACATGTCATCCAATATTTACTGGGCTACAAGCAAACATGTGCCTACCTAAACACATTGCAAGGTTAAGTGGCTATAAGGAATCATTTCTTTGCCTCCATGCCCCTCTGACTGTTGTGAAACTAACAGTTTTACAGATGAACATCAAGTTCTAACCTAAGAAAGTCATCTAGTAGTTTGAAGGGGTGGGGATGGGGAACAAGGTATTTATTAAATGATGGGGCACTTTCCTGTGCTTTTCAGCCATTATACTTGCACCTTCATAATCTGTAATCTTCTTTACAGCATCAAGGAGAGATTTTACARAAAGGGCCAATATGACTTGGGCCATATTCCTTGTGCAATCTTTGAGGAAAGATATTTTTAATTTAAGTGAGTTGCTGATGCAATCCCYGCTACTCACAAGTCTGACTTCCTATGTTTTCCAAAATCAACTGCAAAACTAATGATGAAACCACTCAACTGAAAATGATGGAAGACATTTTTTTTTTTTGACATTTATAAGCAGGGTATCCTGCATTTTTGCTGTTCAAAACAGAATGAGTCAAATATATGCCTGAATGGTAAAATGGATTACATGATCTCTAGAAATTTTCTCCAACATATATTATTTAATAGCACTCTTGCATAGCAATGCATTTAGCACTCTTCAATTGCARAGAACAGAATATCATCTTAGTGCTTATCAGTCACTTAGTCAGTGCTGAACCTCTGGGGATTAATTTTGCAATGGATACATGCCAGCAACGAAGCCTGCAGGGCCTCTGAAATGTCTTCAATATAGGGCAAACAATTCTGCRTTCTGGAGCAAGCTACTTGTCACTTCTACAATTAAATTCCTCGTGTTCAAGATTCAGTTTGATAATCAAAATTTGCCTCAGCTGATCAATTTCTTGGTTTGTGGGGCAACTTTGCATTCCAGGATAAAATAGCAATCTGAAGATTCCCAGTTTATTGGTTCAGTTATCCTCCTGAGTCCAAACATAGCACTGACTGATGACTCTGTCTTTTACCCATCAAACTTGATGCACTAGGCTGGAGTTCACCGGCCTATGTTCACACATAAAACACTTAAAACAGTGCTCCACTACTCTCAGAGAGGCAGTAACACCTCATTGCTCATGAGGCAGGGCTCCTACACTGGGGAATTATGGAAGCGTCTCAGCACGAGAAATTTCAGAGGCAGTTCTTTCAGACTAGAACAGTCTCAGAATCACAAAATGGTTGAGGTTGGAAGGAAYCTCTAGAGATAATCTAGTCCAACTCCTCTGCTTCAGCAGGGACACCTAGAGCACATGGCATCCAGGTGGGTCTAGAGCATTTGCAGTTTTTCCTTGTATCATCTGCCAATCCAATCAGGAGTGCCCACAAGGATAAGTTAGTGCCACTTCCTTGCAGAGATTCAAGAACGTCTGTGTTCTCAAACTTCGCTCTTGTTTAACTACAAGAATCTCTTATGCAGAAATCTTAAATTAAAAAATTTCYGTGATAAGTGCACATAAGCAACTTCACTGTTAAAGTCTTAAAAAATAACCACTTAAATTGCCCTTTCCCTTCTGCTTAATGGGCTCTGACAGGCAAGGAGGAAGCTGCAGTAAAGTCAAAACCTCATACACTATTTATTATTCCTATGGTTAGTGCTTTCCTGGGAGACTATGGTTAGTGCTTTCCTGGGAGAGGGTACCATTTACTTCTGCTAACATACAAAAATACCAATTTTAAAGTAGCTGCTGTGGCTCCCAGGAGGCCTATTTGAAGGAAGAAACATTTCATCTCTCTCCTTGCCACTAGCCAAGGGTGAGGTTTTAAACTTGGGCATTTACCAGCACCAGATCATGCAAAACTAGAGGCAAGATTAGGTCACAAAATAACAGAGAAGCAGGTGTTCACAGACCCTGTTGACGTCTGAGCTAACTTGCCATGCACATCTGTAAAGAATATTAATTTTACTAGCAGGAAGATTTCTTACAGATCTACAAAGTATTTTGGAATATGACTGCGGAATAAGCTCCTAGGAAGTGTTCAGTGAGGAGAGTGGATGGTCTCTTTACAGTGGAAATGTCTTCCCTGTACCTGAGAACACTTTGTAGGAAAGATTAAAAAAAAAAAACAAAACAACAAAAAAGGCAACTATAACTTTACCACACTCATAACACTGCTAAGTAGCACTTGTCTTTCAGTAATTTAATTCAAAATGAGAAAGAAGATTAAAAACAATGTTTCAATGAGATCTAAGATGCCAGGAAGAAAACGAAAGATCTTTTTTTCCCCAGGCAATTGCAAAACTTAACTTCACAGAGGCCTTCAACCACTGTAGGCATAGGCAGAACGGAAAACATCAGCATTTGTGATATTTCTCAGAAAATGCCTTATGTGCAACATAAATATCTATTCCTTCCCTCTTCTCCCTACCCAGGGGCTTACAAGTCTTTCTGTATACTATGTCATTTGTTTCACTATTCAGGCCAAGGAGAACCAAATGAACCATTCCACTATGGCTTTTAGTGACTAGGGTAAAGCCTGAGCACAGGATGTTCTTCCAATAGGCAACGATGCAGAAAACACCAAGTTAACTCACCTTAAAAAAGGCAAACCATTTGTAGTCATTTATCACAAGCTCAAARCCTTGGTTGTAAATCAGAGTGAAGAAGCCATAATTGCCCAGGCTGTCCTGGGCCACGTCCARTTTCTGAAGACTCACTACCACTTTCCTTTCCACGGTTCCTGCAAGAGRAAAAGAGCAAAAGCAAAACGTTGCAGTGGGCAGTTTTAAGCAGGAAGCGCCAGCGGCGCTAAGCCCGCTCCTTCCCGCCGCGCCTCCCGCGCGGCCCCCCGAGCCCGGCCGCGCTCTCACCGGGCTGCGAGCAGTTGCTGTGGCGGCCGCCGCTGCCCCGCCACACGCGCAGCTCCCAGGTGCCCTGCAGGTCCGCGAAGGAGCAGTTGGCCGGCGTGTCGGCCCGCAGCGCGCCGAGCAGCGCCGCCAACGCCGCGGCCGCCAGCGCCCACCGSCCCATGGCGCCAACGGTCGCCAACGGCCGCCAATGGCTGCCAACCGCCGCGAGCGCAGGGGGAGAGGGCAAGGGGCGGGGGCAAGGGGCGGGGAGGCCCCGCCCCCCGAGCCGCCCCCGGCCGGGCTGGTTGGAGCCGCCGGGGTTGTCGCGGCCAGGCCGCGCCGGCGGTCCCAGGAGCGGGTGGCTCATGGAGGTGCAGCTCGTGCTGCTGGTGGCCTGGTTGTTTGTGGCGTGGGGAGGCCATGGCGGGCTGCTGTGTGTGTGGTGCACGGCCCACAGGGGTGTTCTCCCCTGCTAAAGGAGGCTCTCTCCCTGCGCCTGAGGCTGTGCCCSTCTGCAAGGGCATCTCCTTCCAAAGGGCATCCTCCTCCTCCGCAAAGTGTGTCCTCACTCCAAAAGGTGTCCTCCTTCACTAGGGCACCCTCATTCAGAGACGGCATCCCCCACCCCATGGGCTTTGCTCCTCTGAAAAGCTTCATCTTCCCCAAAGGTTGTCCTCTCCAAGGCCGCYTCCTCCCGAAAGGACATCCACCTTCCCAAGAGGGCAAGCCCCTCCAAATGCCACTCTCCTCACAGATCATTTTCTTCTGAAGAACATCMTCCTCCCCTGCAGAATATCCCTCCAAAGGTTATCCTCTTCACCAAGGTGTCCTGCCATCCGCAGGATTTCCCAAACTCCATAGGGCTTCCCCAGAACTCCTGGCCTGTCTTCAGCCCCAGACCAGCCTTCATATGCAGAGAAATTAGTCTCAAAAAGAGGCAAGGGGGTGGGGGTTGATCACCTTATTTTAGGGACCACCTTGCAGCTAGGTGCAGCTAGGATGAAGCTGAGTTTTCTTTTCTTGCTGTGGGTTTCAGCAGCACTAAGTGACTCAGAGTTTCCACAGCAGCTGTGGGTCATGGCTGGGAAATCACGTGGGTCTGGGCCTGCACAGAGAGGCATCAAACCCCTTTAGCAAAGTGGCAACCGCCCCCAGGCCACTTCCTGGCTGAAAGACAAAGTTCCCCCAGAAGGCAGAAAGAAGCCTTGGGGTTGTGCAAGATCATGGGTCTTTGCAAAGGACCAGTGCTGTTACAGGGCAGAGATGTTTCTGCTGGCATGGAGGAGGGCATGAGGCTCCAAGGGCAAGCCGGTGCATGACTGAGTGGGCATGGGGAGTGCTTGTTGTTTCACTGTGTCTCCATGTTCAAAATGTGTTTACTTTCACAACCTCAAAATAATATGTATGATCAAGGCTTAAAAAAAGAGAGACAAAACGAAACAAAAAAAAGACAGCAAAGCCATTCAGGGGAACCGGGGGTTTTGAAAATAAAGCATTAGTTTAACTACAGGAAGGAGTTTAACCTCCTTAAACTGGTGAAAATCTCTTCATTTTGACTTCAGAAGCTTGGTTTTAACTAACTCACTTCTGAGCTAAACCAGAAGTAAACTCGAGGAGTCCTAAAATGTTTTTACAGTGATTTAACTCCAAAGATTGGAACTGCATCCATAATTTTGAGGAATTTCAAGTGATACATCACTTACATTAGGGCCATCATTTTGCTTTTATTGCTTTGAACTTCTGCTGAGGGATTAGCCTAACGTTATCTTGCAGAATGTTAGAACAACCAGCTAATATATGCTCTTGCTCAAGGCGGCAAAGATACAAAGAAATATATTTCCTTTGTTTTGGAACATGCTTGAGTGTATCTTGAAGCATTAACTTGATAGGCAGAGTAGAGTAAGTGGAATTTCCACTGTCTTACAAGCAGGAAAACTAACGCTGCTTCAGTTCAGTGAGATTGCATTGACTGGCAGTGTTGTTATGAACGTTAAAGAACAGCTCTAGGATTTGCAAGTTTTTTCTTTCACTTTCTTCCTTTCTTAACTTTTTAATTTCTTAATTTCTTTCTCAATCTTTCTGTGTGTCTTTCTTTTCCTTAGTCCTGGCTACATTTTGCTAGACTGGCCTGTGCCTTCCTGTTTCAAATCAAGCTTATCTATTGAGAATGTCTTATCATGTCTTCACATGATCCTGTCTCTCCTTCTCTCTCTCTTTTTTTTTTTTNTGTGTGTGTGTGTTTTTCCAGCAAGGTTTTATTAATTCTATATTCTCAAAAAACAAAAATAATAAAAATAAAATTCCCAGCAATCTTAGGGAAAAGTCTGTCTTTCGGTTCTTCACATTTTATATGCAGGAACAGAAAATGTCTGTGGTATTGTTATCTCTTTCCCATTACACTAGTTGGATATTCCTGCCTGTTCACATGTGGAATGTGCTTTGAACCTCAGTTTTTGATTTCAGTTTTTAAGCACTGCCTCCAGTCATTTGTTCAAAAACCTGTTGCTTTATTTTTGATTGCTTTGGAGTCCCAGTAGATTCTCGCAGATAGCACAAATAGCAAGGCTTACATGATTTGATTGTAAAGCCCTCACTGAAACGAAGCAGGTTAGCTCAAATTCAGCCTGGCCTGTTGAGCTCAATTCTGCCCTGGCACTCAACGTGCCCCTTCAGCTGCAGTTTGTTCTGCCTGTTTGAGCAAAGTGGAAATCCTTTTCCCTTGTTTCCAACCGTAATTCTGAGTGAACTATTTCCTTGTAGCAACCTCCCCTCCTCACACACTGGCAGTGAAATCTGGCCTTAAATTAGCGCCAGTGTGCACGTAGAATGGGACATTTTCTTTGTTCAGTGACAAACTTCGGTCTGATCATTTCACGCAAGGTGTCTGGTCTTCTGCAACAGGAATGGTGTCGATTATCTCACCTCCCTGAGCCATGTTTTACAACCGTTTTACAAAAATCATGAGACTGAGGGCAAAGTGCTGCAGAGTGGTCAAGTCAGTTCAGTGGCTTGCAGTTGTCTCCAATAGGGAGTGGTCTGGTACTAACCCTGCCAAAGCTTTGATATTCATTGGTGCCTTTTGTAAGGCAACTGATAAACTTTTAGATTGGCTCACTACATACTGAATGACTGACAATTAAGCTTTTATCTCTTGCCTTTCTCAATCTTGGCCACTTTGACCAACCACTGACTATCCAAATAGAAGTTTTGTGTGACCGTATGGGTGCTGATGTGAGGAAAAGATTTGCTGCACAGAAAACAATCTTGTGAGAAAACAAATAAACAAATAAAAAGTGATTGTTAATCAGTCTGGCCAGTTCTSCAGTCTGGGAGCCAAGGATGACCTCGGTACTAATGGCCTATCTGCAATTTTAAAGCACAAAGTGATGGTGATGTGCCCAGACTGCTTCACACAAAGTTGATTTCAGACAAAAAAGAACTGAAAACAAGGTGCTTGTGCACAAAAACCTACCAACTATTTTAGATATATCTGTCCTATAAAGACTGATTTCTCTTCTTATAAACTGTGCTGACCACAGCAGCACATCTTCCCTACTGCAACTGAAGCTGTTAGCGCAGTGTGGCAAAAAGAATAGCAACAAATACAGAATCTAAACATAATGTGGGATTTAGAGGTTTTTTTTTTTTTTTGTCTGATTTGTAATTTGGGAAGATGCAAGAATGTTAGCATTTTTCTAGTCCTCTCTAGTCTCTGATATTAATTCCTTACTAAGAGTTGTTTTGTCCACAAAATTGTTGTTTTGTGGATGGCTCTCTGCAAGAGCAACATGATAATTATAYGCCTGTAAAAAATAGAGAGTTGTAGTCAAAGACTTATTTTCCAGAGCATTAATTCATGCACAGTCATTATCTCACTATAAATTTTAAGCAGTGATTTTATTGCAGGGTACTTAAACCAGCTTGGTACTATATACCTTTATGCGTGATTGAGCTCGTCCAGTGGATGAGCCTTCCTTTCGGCTGTTTTCTAGGAGGAGGTAGTTAAGATGTATTTGCTACACCTTTAAWACAGTAACTTAAGTGAAGACTAAGCTGTCTGAAACAGTTCAAACTGTTGCTAGTAATTGTAGAAATTAATTTTATAAATAGGACTATCAGGATGATTTGTCCAGTGTGTATATGAGGCATGTAGAGACGGGACTCACCACCACTTATAAGCTCTGACAACACTAGCAAACTCTACTGCCATTTCAACTTGTTGAAATCTATCCAAATTATATGGAGAACATTTTGCCCAGGATATCTACATATATCACTGAAGGATGTAGCTGGCCAGGAAGCAAGAGTTTTCCAGGATGTTTTTTAGTTTGTTTGTTTGTTTGTTTGTTTTTCAAACATGTTTTATTCTGAAACTAATAAATAAACAAACAACAAAGAAATGTGGAAGAAGTCTGCTGATATACTTCCTTTTAGAAACAGCCAGCATATTTCCTCAAATCTGCTCAACAGACTTTTTTTAAAATTATTTTTCCTACTTGWCACAAAGTTAGCTTTCTAAAATACTACCACTCTCCAAAGCTTTAATAATAATAATAATGRCAATAATAAGTAATACTGGGGAGGAATTTTAACACAAGCTGAGTGTGATTTAATGGTCTAGYGTGTTCTTTGACCAGGAGCATCATTCCTCTCCCCATGCTGCAGAGTGCAGTTCTGGGTGCGCCAGCAAAAACATCTGCAGAGCAGCATGGGGACATGCAAAGGGAAACTGATAAAAGTGTATTTAAAAAAAGGAAGGGGAGTAGAAGGGAGTAGAAAAAGAGCAGAAGGTTGGGAAGATACTTTAATTGTGTGAATTCACTGAGCTGGGCCTTTGCATCCCTCCCAGGCAKCTCAAGCTCTGCACTTTAGAAGCAGGTCAGCAGAGCCTTGGCCTTCCTATGCGCTGGTGCAAGGACACAAGCCATAGTGGAATCTGATTCATCTGATCCCAGGAGTCCAGTGTAAATATCACCTTTCAGTCAGTCTGTCTGACATTTGTCCCTCGATAATTTATTACTTTTTTTTTTTTTCCTGAAAGGTGATACACAGAATACTTGACTAAATAGACTCTATGCATGTGTGTGGTTTTATTCCTCCTGTTCCTGGAAAATCCTTTCTTAATTTTTGCAATGTTGAATTTGAGCTATTGTTGCAAAGTTGGGAAATTTGGGTGGAGACTTCTTTGAGACTTTTGTTTTGCCTATTGTAGTGACCATTAAAATAACAATGCTAATTACATTTTGATTAAGCCGCTATTAAAATACCCAGCTGATTTTACAATTAGGGCAGCGTAATAGGAAATATTGCTGTAATTAAAGTAACATGAAAATTCCAAACTCCAAAACTGCCTGGAGCTCAGTAAGTTTTAATACAGAGAAAACCAAGTGTTAAGTCTGYATCCATTGAGGTATTTAAATCTGTGGAATATGGAATATGTCAAAGCACTAACAAAGTCTTAAATGAATGCCTGGGTCCAACTTGGACCCTCCCAGAAGAATATATTGGAGTTTCTTAGAGTCAGAAGAATCTCCTTTGAGCACATCCAGCCTATCCTGGAGGACGTTCGCCTACACCAAAACCTGAAATAATAGCTCAGACACCGGAAAAACATTTCTAATGATAAGGGAGAACAGGCATAGATTTCCTGTGGAGGTTGAGGAATCTGAAATTGGGTTCTTACAGGCCAAAGAACAGGTTGAACAAACATCTGTGGGGAATAACAGACAAAGGTGATCCCATCACGGAGAACTGGACAGACTCTTGGAAATCCTTCCAGTCCCATGATTCTGTAAAAGGAGGTAAAGGAAACTGCAAAATTCAGCAGACTTTCTCAAAGTTGCCTCCTCTGAAGAGAAAATGCCAGTTTTCAGAATGAGCAGATCACCTATATGGACAGTGTTTCCATCCAAGTACTCAATATGTACAAACACTTTAATCTTTTTTACAAAACTGAAATAATTATCCACATACCAGTTAGGCAAGCTGTATTATTTTCATTGTTGWGAACGGAGAAGAGTAAATCAGAAAAGCTAAATTAATCTGGAGCATTTTATATGTCCAACAAGTTAGGATGTGTGTGTACATTCAGCTGAGGAATTGGATGGCTGCGAAAAGCAGTAATCCTGACAGCAACACAGCYGCATCATCTTAAGCCAAACAAAACCAGGGAAATAAAAACAATGAAACCTCTGATATTTAGACTTTTCAGTCAACTCTGAAATATGTAAATGGTCGAAGTGCTAACCCATTTCACTTTCCAAGTGCTGTTTTGCAGTTTGATCTTATGCTTTACTTGTGTAATTGCAGGYTGCCAATGCAAATAACAGGCCCTGCCTCTTTCTTTGTCTTTCCCTGGTCTCCATGGGATACTCCTCTTGCTTTCCTGGCAGCAGATCTGGGGCATGTGCACTCACAGGTGAGCAAGCTGATCAAGCCAAACGGGGACTAACCTTCGGGGACTAACCTTCACTGTATCAGCTCCCTGGTCCACTGAGCCTGTTACTAGATGGTCATTGGAGCCGATAGAAACCAGGAGAGGAGATGGCAGGAGCTGGAGGTGGAGGAACGGCAGCATCATTCACTACAGTCACAGTGCTGGATTAGTTGTAATGCTGAGTTTCACTTCATATCAGGACTAATTTATTCATGATTCAACCCACTTCTTCCAGACTTGTGTCATATTTTCTTATTTTGAAGGGCAAGTCAGCAATTTACCAAAAGCTCTGTTTTTCACATAGACCTGCAACTTCAGACCAAGAAGTCTGAAGTTGGGATATGCACTCCAGCTCTGAAGTGGGGCTCAGCTCCCCCTTACTCATGAGTTAGGAAGCAACTGGTTTTGCACCACAGAGCTGAGCCCTGTCTCAGTCACAGCGGTATAAGGTTTAGTCCTGTCGTTCAGGTGCTCTGCACATGCAGCTGTGTAATTTTGGGGAGTTTGCGTCACTCAGAAGTCAGCCAGCCTTAGGAATTGGTGGCAAAGACTCCTCCAGTATAACAGGGGCTGATATGCCCTGCAGAACATATTTACTTGGCAGGTATTACAGGAAAGGTATTTTCACTGTGCAATAAACCATTATACACGCCTGTTGGCACCTCAGGAGCTGATGGCACCACAAGCCACTGCTGTATTTTATCAACTGCTGAATTAAGAAGGATCAGGGTAAACTCCCAGCCAAATACCAGCGTTTCTCTTTTTATTGCTATGTGTTGCTGCCCGCAGACTGCAAGAGGCTTCTGGCACTCTATGCTATTTGAGAACAAATGAAAAACAAAGAACATTTGCAATTATAACACTGCTGGGCATACATCCTCTCTATTATTATTACCTTTCTCTCAGCTGAAATCCTACCTTACTTTAAAGTTTAAATGTTTAAGCTGCATTTATGTAACACGCAGGGTGAATATGCATATTGAACTGTGTGCTGTGATCTCAAGCCAAATACCACAGAAATTCTCTGTGTACTGAAGAGCCATGTGAACGAACCAGATATTCATTATGGCTTTTAGGCCATGAATTTTGAAAACAAACACTAGATACTTTCTGTACTGTACAGATGTACTGTATATATACATATATATATATATATTTGACTTTCATTTCTTTGCTTGTTACTCCAGGTTGCCTTTGAGTTATATGAATGATCCATTTTAAATTGTGTCAAGAGCTTGTCAGTTCGTAACGCTTTTCCTGAAATCCTGCCAAACCCRACTGTTTCATTTCTCCCTCAGACCTGAAGTTTGTCAGGAAGAAAGGTGATGTCATCTCCCCCAAAATTTTCTATACTTTCCTTCCTGTTTATCATTGAGCTTAGTCTCTAATTGCTTTTCACTGCTTTGATACTAGGGCAACCAGTAAATAAATAAATAAAAGAAAAAAGTGAAGTGAGGTCTGTCTTGGACTCTTCCTTTTTCACTCAGCTTTATGTATGAAGTTAAAAAGCTTTTTATCTGAACTTGTTCCTCAACTCCTTTGAAACAGAGATGCAATCAGATTTCAGCCCAAACCACGTTTTTGCAAGTGCATTTTGGTTGTCTTGGTTTAAAGGAGATAAAGAACTTTATTTTCCATTGTCATTCACTTCTCATATCCAGGCTATTGTGAAAGCCATGCATATCACTGCTGGCTGTTAGTGCTTCAGCACAAGATGACACCCCAGAACAAGGTAAATCAAACAGAACAGCAGATGGGCACGTACTGGCCAGGTCGAAATTCAGTTCAGAAATTAGAAGCAGTTTGTTATCCCAAGCAAGATGAAGAACTAAGAACACTTTTATTATATGTTTTGGTGTTTGTCATGGGCCAGAATGAGCTCAGTGACCTGGGGGAAACACCTGCAGTCTCATAGTTCTGCAAAAATAATAAGCAAATATATACAAAAACCATACTAAGAATATTCTAAGAACTATTCATTAGATATAYTCCTGCTTTAAAGTGCCTTTTGAAGAAGGCTTCTTCTTTCAATTTTCCCAGGGGGAAACCTAAGGAAAATATACTAGTAGATGGCCCAGCACTAGGTTTTTTGATTCTGTTATTCAGTAGTTTGATTGTTACGCTTTCTTCAAAGAGAGAGAAGGTTGAATTACCTTGTGATACAACAAACTTGAATATCTGTATTGTACTGCTATGAGATAATTAACAGAAGACAAAGGTGTTCTGCTATAACTTCTGGTGTCATAAACATGAAAAACGGCATCAAAGCATGAAGCCTCTCTGTTAAAATCAGCAGTGTTAATCAGTTTGGCAGGGTAATGATGGAGCAAATTCGAGCCTCATTTCCAGCTCACGCCAAAGGGCTGCCAGCTCATGCAGGAATAAGTGGTACCACATCCAGAGCAGCAGGATGTGATGCTCGCTCTGGTGTATCTATGCTGCAACAGATAGGTCTTAATCACCACAAACCAGATGTACCACCTAGGCTGATCCTGTTTGCATTTGTCCTCTGCCTTATTTGAATTTGATATTTTATAAACAGAGGCAAAAGTTATGTTTTCTGTAAGTAATTTTCTGACAATAGCTAGAGTCACATGCCATAGCAATATCTGGGCCTTAAAAATGTTGAAACAACAATCTCAATTTTTTTCTCCCTTCTGTTCAGTGTGCTTTCTTTTCTTGTTTTGTTTTGCCTTGCTATTCTCAGTTTTTCCCTTCTCATTTCCTTTTTGATTCTCCTCTGCTTGTTCCCTCTTCCAAACAATTTTTACTTTATTGAAAGCAATACCAGATGTATTGAAAGCAATACCAGAGCCACGGGAGTGACTTGCATTAACCTTAAAGTGGTGTGTTTGCTTCACTCCAATTTAAGTAAGAAGTTGGGGGCTAGTTTTTCACCATGTCTTTGTTTGCACTCCCAATCTATTGACTCCAGGTATTTTCTTGTCTGGCACAGGGATAATAAAAGAGGGAAAGAGCATGAGGGGGTAGGAGCTGTCTCTCTATATTTCTGCAGGACCCACCCCAGTGAAGTCCTATAGCTCCTAGGTGTTGTCACAATATTAACAATACATTATTTAAAAAGCAAAAGTGTTGTGAAGGCTGTCAGAATGCAATTTATTAAGCAACTGCATGCAAGTTTGCAAAAGCCATAGCAGGACTTTTGTGAGACTAAAAATCCACCTTTTCTCTTTCAAAACGGAGAAATATTTTCATAGTAAATGAAGCCATAATCAGGAACAGTGTCCAGCCCATCTCTTTCAGAGACAATGCACATTCATCTTCTGTCATCACTGTCCCACAGAACAGAGTCACTTTGGATCAGAAGTACAGCATGGAGAATGATTCATGCAATCCCCAAATAGTGGTTTTCATCTCTGGGGGAGATGTTAGAAAGAGCATCTCCAGGTTTGCATCGAACATCACTTGACTATCATAGACATCAAAAGTGATCTCCAGTACGGTAATTCCAAGATCACAGCAGATTTTGGCATTCACTAATACCATGGTAAACAAAGTCTGTTTCTGAACCACTCACACTATTTAGTGAAACATGAGGATTTTTGCTATGAGTACTGATGAAGCAGAGACTTATTTAAATTAAGTGATTTTTTTTTTTGTGGTTTTGAACCCTGCCCTGTGCATGAGAATCACAGTCTGTGTTCCTGGGAYTTACCAGACAGTCCACAACACTGCAAACAAACTCTCAAAATGACTTCCTTTTGCAGTGCTGAGTGCATTTTGAAGAGGAACCTTTACATTTTCATGTTATTTGTAATAGTATGGAATCAAGTTAGGATTCCTCAGATTGACCTCAGATTAACTTTGTCTTCTGTGACCTGTTAAACACTCCTTAACTCTTCACAGGGCAACATCAATATCTATTCAAAGAGAGACCAGCAAGATAGTGYTTTATATCCAGCAAAAGCAGGACAGTGCTCTGGGGACTTGCAGCCTGAAGTGCCATCATAATCTGCTGCTTTGCTGAGGGCAGAACAAGCTCAAGGGACATGGACACACACATACCGCACACCAACTGGCTAACACCAACTGTTGTTAGCAGCTTTGTGGGTTTGAGAAAGGAAAGGATAAAATTCCATGGGATGCAGCTGAAAGAGGAAGGAAGAAACCCCAGGCAGGGCACTTGTCCTGACATAGCAGAGTTGGCAACAATGAGTCTGCAGCATTTATGCAAACTGTGCCCACACCACCCTGGCCCTGTGGCTACATTTCCACTGCAAGAAAATCCTCCCCAGTTTGCAGAACAGGCAAAGTGCAATCTGTGGACTCTCTAAAATGCTCATTTAATGTAGAAGGGACTTGAATGTTGTTGTGCCTTTCATCCTACAAAAACAAGTGACATTTCTCCCCAGAGAAGCACCRGGCATGTGTCAAGTGGCTGGTTCCCCTCCTACCTAAACCAGGAGCTGCAAGTTTAACTTCTTTCCCAATGTGAAGTGCTTGTTCATCAATCCTCATACTCATTCTTGCTCTGCTGCATATTTCTCTACTTCCTGTTTTCACAATCTCTCCCACTTAGACCCTCTCCTCTTCTGGGCCATTGCTGCCCTGCTCAAGGGAGAAATGCTGAACGCTGACTGAACCTTGCAGCAAAGAGTCTTCCACTGCTGTGTGTGACCATGTCAAACCCTGTAGCAAGCAGGAGGTTAACTTCAAAATGTGGTGTATGCATGTGTGAAGTGCTGGAAGACAGAAGCAGGCAGGATTGCTTTTGCAATAGTGATAGTTATCATGTTGCTCGCAAAGGATTTGTTAATCATTAGCATTAGAAGCTAAAATCCATGGAAAAATGGTTACTCCTGCACCCACCTTCATTTTAGGTGGAAAAGAACAGGAGATTTTCTAGATAGGTAGGAATCTATCAATTGAACAAGAAATCCAGAAAAAAAAAAAAAAAAAAAAAAAAGCATATTGCAAACTAGGGGCTTTTTCTTGTCTTTTTTCACAACCTTATTAATGTGCATTCCCCACATGACTGTGAATTCAGTGTTTTCACTTCACTTATTTCCTAGACTCTGATTTAGTTCTGATTTTTTTTTTCAAGCAAGTATGAGAAAAAATCATAACACATGGAAACAAAATGCATTATGAGCACTGGATTAACTCCTTTTCTGGTCATCTGTRTATTTTTCTGACTAACAACTTGTACTAGAGGTTTCAGGGTGGTGGGGAAAAGTTAGAGTTAAGATCTGAGTAATTTCATGAGGCACCAAATGAAGAAAAACAGGAAACTCTATAAGGGAAGAACAGAAGAAAAAAAAATCCAGTAAATTCTGTTCTTAAATATAATCCTCAAAGGAGTATGAAGATTAATCACTGATATCTTGACAGAACTAGGCAAAATGATGTCCTTGGTTACCTCACTACCTAAAAAGACATTTGGGGAAAATTACAGGCATAGGGGAGGAAACATATRGACAAAGATGCAATTTAGGGCTCTGACAGGTCTTGCTGAGGTTAAAACRGGAGCATCTCAGCTGAGCTGTCAGGAGGGACATGTCCAATAAACACATGCAATGCAATTGGGCACTGCCTAGGATATCAGCTGGAGCTAGGACAGAGGAGGATTACACGAGGCGAGTGCAAGCCACAAGCAGCTGGAAGAAGGTTGCACTGCCATAGATCCATTTTCCACCAGCACATCTAAGTCCACACTAAAATTTTCATCTCATCAGCATATTGGGTTAGCTTAAACCTTAAAGACAGATGGAAATTAAAGCAGGTTTCCATGTATTTAATGCTCACCATAATCCTCCTTCTCAAGCAAGTGCCCGTGACGTACATTCTGTCCTCCAGCAGTCAATAAYTATGCTATGCACTTCTTTCCCCTTAAAAATAACCCTCTGTTGTACTGTTAAAAAGCAAAATTGATGCTTAATATCTGAATTCTTGAGTCTTCTGGATAGCCCAATGGCTGAGACGCGCTTGGGAAGCACAGCTGAGGTGTATGTGAGCTGTGGGTTCCCACTGGCTTGTGGACTCTGGCCCAGGAGATGTCCCACCTGGAGCTAGCAGGAATTGATCCATATCCTGCTGTTCCATGCCTGGAGAGAACAGCCTGGCACAGGTAACATTAAAGCACAAGCACGGTGCCAAGTACTGTTCAATGGTCTCAGGCAAAGTGGACTGCATGGGGTTTAAAATGCAGCCCTCTGGCTGTGGAGAGAGCTGCTGATGAAAGAGACCAAGCAACAATTCCTCCTGTAACACCCACTCCCTTTGTGCTCCTGGCCTCCAAGCAGCAGTTATTGCTACTCTGCAGCAAGGCTGGACAAAGTCTATTCACTTAACATTAAGTTAACATTTGCTCTGTGTGTGGGTGGAAGCACAGGGGCTTGCAATCCTTCATTACTACAGAGTAAAGGATCTCACTGTGAGGACTAATTCTGAAAACCTTTTCCTTTTTTTTTTTTTTTTTTTTTTTTTTTTTTTTTTTTTTTTTTATTTTTATATTTTTTTTTTTTTTTTTTTTTTTTTTTTTTGTCCCTTCTTTTTGTACACACAAAAATTACTAATTCAAAATAATATGAATTTTAAGAATCTCTCAAATTATTTCATACAACCTTGCCAAAATGTTTGCTACCCAGACTGAATCTTGGAAGAATATTTTATCAAATATGAGCTTAGAAATGAAACAGTCAAGGAAGAAAATCTGCACTATTTATATTATAACATCTGAACTCTTTCAGTAGTACATGAAAGCATGTAATTAACCTCTCCCCCAAATTGTTATTTCTTCCTAATGATCTCCATCCCTCTGGCATGAAGCCTAGTAGTGGATGTTTGTTTTTGTAGAGTGTTGTTTTATTTTACAGGGAAAAATAAAAATACAGTGCTTGTCAGGTAAAGGATATTGGAAATTGGGAGAAGATAGGAGAAGGTTGGGATGATCCTTAGTCGCACTGAGATTTATATGTCCCAATATTTGATTTCATCTARCAGTGGAGATTTTAATTCCTTATACAGGATCCTGGCAAACATGAAATAGCTGTAGTACTATTTGAATTTACTTACCAATACATACCTACATGCAAGTTTAGTTGTGTTACACGTGCAGGAAATGAAACTCATATCCTATAAATATGAAAGAATTTGATCTATTAGAGTGTATTCTTAAAATTGTGTGGATCTGACAGACCAAAAATCACTATGACTCAATTCTCGTATGCTTTTTATTTGCATCAGAAAGAATATAAAACACAGATCCACATAGATTTTGTAGTCATATTGGTCAAATGCAAATGCAAAAGACAAGACACAGAGGGATCAGTTATGGGTATTAGGGACCCATTGTAAAAGGTGTGAAATTTGCTGTTGCAGCCATGCTAATATCCCTCTGTCTTACCTTGGGAAGAGTCAGAAGGCAATGTGGTTATGCCATTCAGTTCGAGGACCTGGCTGATACAGGCATGCAGACCTCAGTCTCCTCCTTGCTCGAGGATCTTTGTTGCCAGTTGGAGTCAAACTGCCAGTTATGGGTCTTACTGACTTCCCAGGTGGTACCAACATGCAATGACTTCTGGTCCTAGCGTGCTTCAAACTGGGGAAGGCTGTTTTCCGCTTAAAAATAGTTCAAAGGTTTTAATTTTCAGAAATAAATATGAACTTACGTTTTTCTAAAGCAGTCAGCCAAGGCTTTCAAGATGAAATGAACTAGTTTTCAGTTAAAACACGCTATAATGAAATGAGAGAGTCATTTGGATTTTGGAAAACAAGTTGGAGATAAAACCTCAGGGGATCTCTTCCTCCTTTGAAATGCTTACGCGTGTCTCATTCACAGTAGTGAGCTATGCACAGAAATGTATTGGCAGCATGTGGCTTCCATGGCAACTTGGTCTGTAGGGTATCAGCCTCTGCTCTGCTATCCTCCTGTCACACTGAGTTGCACAGGGGAGTGGGATCCTTCAGTCTGAAATGTCTTTTCAACCAGCAATCTGTTTCTCCTATTAGATATTTGGATGCTTGGCAGAACCTGGAGCTCCGTTAAGGTAGYGGGTGGTCTGCCCCACTCATGTTCCCTGCAATTACTTACACTGGATTATTTCTACACATTTATATGTAGCTAAATAAAATAATCTCTATGTGTAGAATCAAATTCTACTCTCATGTAGGCTATGGGAACTGGTGGAAGTGTAATTTTGTAGTGAAGTCATTTAATTAGGACAGTTCAGGGAGATAGTGAAAGCAATCTGAGTTTGTGGTCATGTCACAGACTTCAGGTGTGACTGTGGCCAGCTCACATGTAAGTATTCAGCATCTAAGTTTCCCGTCTGTGAGGCTGGAAAGCAATTTATTATGGGAGTAGAAAGGGCATAAATCAAGTAATTGTAAAGATATTCTTGTAAGTAGTCCCAAGCAGGGAGAAATGCTGTGAATTCATCATATTACTTGAGAACCAAAAACTTGTAAGATGTAAAGAAGATGTAAATTGTCTATCAAAAGCACAATCATGCAGCTGACAGCCCAGCCCATTATCTGTACCTTCCAGAGAAAATAGGTGGCATTTAGGGTCATAGCCATACTGCCAATTTCATTCATCAGTGCCATCTCCATGCACCACCTCTGTTCACTAATTGTAATAGATGGTCCTGTTTGTTATTTGTTTTTCAAACAACATTCATCTRTTTTCTTACTGAGCTAACATAAAGGTAATGAAATTTACTCCTTCCAATGCTTCATGAATATACACGACCCACACAGCAAAAATGTCTCGGAAACTGGTAATTGCCTTTGTACAGGCTGATGAACATTGCAGGGTAATAACAGAGACTGAAGAAAGGAGCAAGGAGTAAGTTTTAAACAGGAAATAAAGAGMGGAGTTTCATTAAAGTCATTTTGCAAAATTAGGGTTTTGTAACAAGCTGGCAAAAAGAGGCAGAGTAATTGAGTGTATGCAATAAATAGGTTATTGTTTCTTTTTCAAACAGCTTTGCAGTTTTTGTTCAAAGAAAATAAGAAAAAGAAAGAAATGCATGCATCCTACCAACCCTGCATTTACTATCAGTGGAGCTAATAACATGAAATTTTAGTCCTAGAATCAAATGACTTTGAAACAGACAGAAACAGGAAACTCACAAAAGAGAGATGAAGTGCTCAAACCCCTGAACACTGTCTTGTGACTTGAGGAGGGTGATGGTGATTAACTCTTGATTCATCCTTCTGAGAGAGGCAAACTACAGCCACTTCCTCTTGAATTATACACAGTGCTCTGCTCTTGGTGCTCTTGGTCTGATAGTGTGTATCTTACAAGCTCCTCCACAAATCATGTTACAGAATTTCACTATTGACCTTGCTCATGACCTGAGTTACTACCATTACCAACCATTACCACCTGGAAGCTGGTTGCACACCCACTCCTGGGAATTGGTTGTCAGTAGTTCTGATGAAGAAGAGCAACCATTAGCACAACGTGGAGGTATCTATATGCTTCTGGTTATTACAAATAACATAATGTATGACAGATTGTAGCTGGCTAGGAATTGATATCCTTAAGTGAGGTAAGTAGGTTATGGGATTCCCAGTACATCATGCCTGAAGCTTTCATTCCCTGATCACTGTTCCTGCTAATTCTGGGCTGGCCAGCAGAACACATTCCACGTGGATCCCACAGAAATAATGCTCGCACCTCTGCAGAATCAGCTGGAATGCACATTTTGTCTTTGTGTACCTAGCCAGTCACTGGAAGACAAGCAGTGCCTGATAACAGGTACCATATCAGAGTGAAGCAAAGCGATGCTACTCACAGTGTGCTAGCACAAAGTTAGCCTACTGATATTTGGTGAAGAAATAAATAAGAATCAATAGAAAACGTTTCTATTCTTACTTTGAAGCCCAAGGCTGTTCTGGTTTTGAAGAGTTGATAAGACTCTGATAGCTGTCTTTGCATGACCTGCAACCKCAATTCAGAGAGAAGAGAAACAGGGAAGTGACACAGCAGAGAAAGAACAAGAGAAGTCTTAATCAGTGCTTTGATTGTGAGGTGTTTGCTGATCTTATTGCTCACTCACTTTGCTTTTGTTACCAGTTTCCACCACCTGTTTTTATCACTTAGTCCTTAATCTTTCCCCTTAAGAAGGACAAAGTGCAGCTAAAATCTTATCTTCTGATGTCAGACAGCTTCATGCATTTTCATGAGATTTCTGTCTCATTTCTAAAGAGTAACTTGCATTTGGCCATTCTGAACGGCCCAATTAGCCTCTCTCTTGCTGACTTTCAAAAATATTAGATTTTTTTTTTTAAATTGATTGGTCCAGTGTCTAGAAAATGCTATTTTTTGTTTGATATTATTTCTTTTCTTGCATGTTCAGCACTGAACAAAACCAAAACATTAAACACAACACCGTCAAGAAAATCTGCTCCCTGCCTCATCATCCCTCCTTCCCCCCCAAAAAAAAAGAGATTTTAAAAATAAATGTATTAATTGTTGTGAACTAGTAGCACAAAACACATCTGTAAAAATCAGTTTCAGAGTGTATCGAGGGTTGTCTTCTCTAGTTTTATTTTCTCTATAGTACAGGTACACATGATTGAGTTCAACTTAGCATGGAGTTTGCAGTTCTTGTTGCTAGATTTCTAGATTTCTAACTCACTCTGGGAAATTAGTATTTATCATTCATATAGCCTGCTCTACTGTTTTTAGAATAGGACACCAAATGACAATACAATAGAGGACTGAAAAAGAATGGCATTTGCAGAATCTTGCTTTGCACAAATCACACCTTTTTCTACCTTTTAGCCATTGATCAATGGCCAGATCAAGAAAACAACATAGCAGCTAAACAGCACATCTTGTGGATCTATCTGTCCAGTCTTCAAAAAGGGCAAGAGGGAAGAGCTGGGCAACTACAGGCTGGTCAGCCTCACCTCCATCCCTGGTAAAGTGATGGAGCAGYTCATCCTAGAGAGCATCTCTAGGTATATGAAGAACAAAGAGGTGATAAGGAGTAGTCAGCATGTATTCATCAAGGGGAAGTCATGTCTGACGAACCTAATAGCCTTCTGTGATGGGATGACTGGATGAGGGAAGAGCCGTGGATATTGTCTACCTTGACTTCCACAAGGCTTTCGACACTATCTCCAATAACATCCTCATAGGAAAGCTCCGGAAGTGTGGTCTGGAYGAGTGCACAGTGAGGTGCATCGAGAACTGGCTGGATGGCAGAGCTCAGAGGGTGGTGATAAATGGGGCTGAGTCCMGTTGGAGGCCTGTGGCCAGTGGTGTCCCCCAGGGGTCAGTACTGGGTCTGGTGCTGTTCAACTTGTTCATCAATGACCTGGATGAGGGCGCAGAGTGCACCCTGAGCAAGTTTGCAGATGATACCATCATCTGCATCAGGAGGAGTGTTGCCAGCAGGTCAAGGGAAGTGATCCTGCCCCTCTACTGAGCTCTGGTGAGGCTGCACCTGGAGTACTGTGTGCAGTTTGGGGCTCCTCAGTAKAAGAGGGACRGGGAGCTTCTAGAGAGGGTCCAGTGGAGGGCAACCAAGATGATTAGGGGACTGGAACATCTCTCGTATGAGGAGAGACTGASTGAGTTGGGCCTGTTTAGCTTGGAGAAGAGAAGGCTKAGAGGGGATATGATTAAAATGTATAAGTTCATGAAGGGGAAGTGTAGGGAGGAAAGAGCCAAACTCTTCTCAGTGGTGGCCAGTGACAGGACGAGGGGTAATGGGTACAAGCTGCAACACAGGAAGTTCCATCTCCATGTGAGCAGGAACTTCTTCACTGTGAGGGTGACAGAGCCGTGGAACAGGCTGCCTGGGGAGGTCGTCTAGTCTCCTTCTCYGCCTGGATGCCACTGTGTGCCACATGCTCTGGGATAGTTAGAGAAGACTTATTTATGGATTAGCATTTGTGACAACAAAATACAAGAAGATAAWCTGAGCATTAAGCTCCAGAGCATGTCCATATTTAGTGCTGCTTGAGCCAAAATGATCTAAAAACCTTTCTCTGGTTATGATGCTTCTAAAGACTGTAGTTATCCACTACCATTAACCTTAACAGAGGGATAAGCAATGAAGTCTACCTGCTTTGTAGAACTGCCATGTTATCCAGAGCCAACTGCTTTTCAGGGTTGATAAAAAGGGAGGAAAGGAAAAAAAAAAAAAAAAAAAGGGAAGATGGTTCTGGTCAAGTGAAAAAAAAAAAAACCTTCTGATTTTTCAAATCTGTCCATACTTCTGAAAAAAAAATCAGTTTTGTTAGGAAGATCTGCATTTTCTCATTTTTGTACTAATTCTGATCTGACAAGTAACTTCTAGAACTCAGATTATCTAAAAACATTGATCTTTAGGAAACTTTTATAAAGCAGATGAGCTCTGTTGAAAATAAGAGAACAATTGCAAACAARTAGAAGTATTTTAATGAGCTCTGTCTGAGATGAAAGGTTTTTGGTTGGGGTGAGTTCAACAGTCTATCTCAATATGCAATTGTCATTAATTTTCTTTGTTCTGGAATACTCAGCTTTCAGTGTGACCTAGAGGGAGTAAAGGCAAACAAAGAGGCAAACATGAAAGACCACAGAAAAACTGTATGAGGACACAGTGCTTCTATCCTAAGTCAGTTATTTTCCAAGATAGTACCTCACCTTTTAGTGACAACTTTTGGTGTCTTAAAGAAAGTCTAACACTAAATCAGATTACATATACAAGATTATATTAGCAATTTATTCTTCAAGGGCTTATTCCACCAATGGTCTCAAATATGCCTATTTCAAAACATAGAAACAAATTATTGTAACACTAGTTGAAAAGGCTATTATGTGTAGAAGTGTTTTTATATATCACCACTATTTTCTAGAAGGTGATACTTGGCTATCACCAGATGGCTTTTAGGGCTGTTCCAGCATTGTCCTATGACAAAATGAATTCCCACACACAGTGGACCTGGACCTTATTTCACACTATCTCTTGAACACAGTGAGGTAGTACTTTGTAGAGGATCCCTGTGCCTTTGAACAGTTTGGAAGAAAAGAAAACAAAACAAAATATTGTGGCTTTGTTGCTGGCTTGGAGAATTTACCTCTTAGTCCTTACTGGGTAGACCACCATAAATGAAGGTGTTGGCTTTAACTCCTTATCTAGATCTGAACAATTAAAACCAGGCTTAATAGAAAGCCTCGTAAAGATCCTCMTAAAACACATTAATGATTTTAGCACTGTCCTTGGACACAGGTGTTCAAAATGTTCTAGCTGTTTTTTGACAGATATTTTTGTTGAAGTTTACAGTTAAGTACACTGGTGAATAAAACAAACATCAATCACAATAATTCCCATTGAGCTATATTTATAAAAGCAAGATGATTTCTCATATGTCAAGCCCACAGGTTTGTGTGACAATGATATGTACCAGTGGGAGGAAGAAGTATGTTGCACTTTGTTCCCAGTACTTCCATGTTTCAGCTACAGACTATTTTTTTCTAAAATTTTGACTTTCCCAATAGAGCAATAGATTATATTTCCAAATGCACCCAGTTTGAAAGGAAAACCCAGAACGATGATACAATGCTAAATTAGGAAATGTGCATAGCTAGCTCTGAGGGATAATAGCAATTTATGATACATTTTGGGGACTATAGCAGGACAAAGAAATGAAACCCACTCTCATGTAACAGGTTTGAATATATAGTTATTATCGCTTAGGTTATAACTTTTTGATGACCTATTCAGGTTTAAAAAGTCATGGTGCACACCAAAGAGACTTGGCTGGAGGCTGTATACTCCCAAGCTACTATCTTATACAATTACTGTGATTATGATTTTAGCTTTGTCCCAGTATTTTCCAAAATGAAATTTGACTACCTAAAATTGGTTACAGATGATTTGTGTYTTAGAGAATGTTGAATAATTGGAGATTTTTGAAATTACTCTCTCATAGCACAGATGGCTAAAATTAGTGAATCCCATCTATGATGTCTGAGGCTGCTGGATTTGCAGTCTTGTTATCTTCCTGAAGAACTTACAATATAAGAGAAAAAAACGTGGGCACAACAGATGGGGAGAGTGTAATGTACCAATGAGATCAGTTTATTACTTGYATTTTGGCTAAGTTAAATACAAACTGTTTCAGATGTAGAGGTGACCTTTAGCAAAATACTTGCTACACTTCTGGTACTTTACAGACAATTGATAATAACACTTAATTAGACATTTGAAGCTCATGGTAAAGTATTGAGTGCTTCGCTCTGTTGTATATGTTAGCTTCAGAAACCAGACTTGCAATAATCATTCAGTAAATGCATCTGTTCACCATCAATATTTTTCTATCACATTCTAACTTTTTAATTAGTGGGATCAAGTAGTAGAAGGGATAATATGTATATATTCTTTTATATTCTTTTCCTAAGGACTACTTATCATCTGTTGATGACCATGTCAAACTCCCATTGGTTTCTGTGATAACCATTTCCTAACCAAAGGTGTAATTTATTCCAGGGAATTTATCAACTACAAAATAGGCATTAGCTGTTCAGAAGAGGAAATACGATATTTCAATACATTCCATGGTCGTTATGCTTGGTGAGGTTATTTCTAAGTCTGTCACTAAGGAAAATGCTATTAAAATTCAGAAGCTCCAGATGTTCAAAGCTACTCTGTAAGATGATGTCAAAAAGACAAAGCAGTCTAGGCATTATGACACAATTATCTGATGCCTAGTTTTAACAAAATTTCTCCTTAACTCAAGGACAGTTCGTTGACTGATTCTGAATTTACTCTGAACCAAAAGGTAAACAAGAAGTTTCTGGGCTGGGCTGCTGGTCAGAGAAAGGATCTTAGATAAGTTTTGACTTTTTGCAGAAAGTCTACTCTGATTTCCCAAAGAAAAAAATCTAGTATTGAAAAAAAAAACCCTACTTCAAAACTTTTTGTAATACTTGTAACAGGTCTTATAGCCCTCTGTATTATGATAGTGAGAAAGTCTGCAACCACTGGTTCTCAATGGGTGTCTGTATTCATATATACATACAGAGAAATATAGTGTGCATTTCTGACATATCCCAGCTCGTTAATGGATGAGGCTTTTGGATTCTATTTTCCTTTTGAATTTGTTATCACRGTTATAATAGTAACAACTTTATATGTAAGGACAGAAAAATAGCATAAGAGCACTATCAGCTTTCACTGTAAAGAAGAGTAAAGACTGGARTTTTGCAGTTAGGCATAAAGGAAACCTTATGAATCCCCTGGTTCTTGACAGAGCTCTCAGTTTTACATCCTCTGACCTATGAGTTGGTGTTTTGATAGGCCAGCTGTGGCAGGAGTCAGCCAAAGTGACAGGTGTTTGAAAATCTGGGCCAACAGTGCCTCCCAGTGAACTTATTTTATTTTGGGTGTGTACTACATGAGACATATCTCCTCCTTACAGAATAGCACTGTGGTTGCTTTTGCCACTCTATAGTAGRTCTTGTCACATCTCTCAAGTAATATTTTCGCTATTTAAGAATTTATACAGCAAAATAAAAATGATGTTGTACTGTAAATGCAGGTGACAACACTACCTGTGGAGGTGAATAGGAGGTAGAACATAATTGTGTGACATGAGTGAGGAAGCCAATATAAGTGACATAGAATAACTGATCTGATCTGTCTTGGCACAGAGAACCATACCAAGCCCTATGAACCATAGATATTTACCTTCTGTATCCAGCCATGCAGGAGAAAAGGATTACTGCATTAGACTAGTTATTGTTAGTCTTCAAAGGTTTCTGTTCTCAGATGTGTTGGTTTAACTGCTTTTGCTCCCTAGCCTAGTTGCAATTAAAAAAGTTCTAGCTTGGTAAAGATATACTAATTAGTTAACCCATCATTTTGACACAAACAGGTCATTGAATAATTAGCTCAGGTGGCTAACTCAAGGTGAGGTGAGGTAATCTCTAGCTGATGAGTTGAGACAGTGATTCCTTCAGGCCTTCTAGATGCACCTATRAGTTAAACGTAGACTTTGTAGATGTATGCTATCTAATGTAATGTCTAGAATGTGGAAGACCAATGGGGTACCCTCTTTTTCCTCTGAGCAAAGACTTGCTCCCTAGGCCCCTTGCTATTCCCTAGTCCCGTGAAACTGCTAAAGTAAGTTTTGCCAGAAAAAAATAGAATAAACAAACAAACAAATCAACAGAAATTCCATAGTCAATATGTTTGGTTTTCCTCCCACATAAATTATTTGTGAAAAAATCTTATAGTTCCTTCCTCCTTCCCAGAGTCCTGTCAAACAGGACTCTACAGCTTAGACCCTGGGACAGAAAATAAAACAGCACTACCATTTCCTCTAGTTGCATCTCTCTGCAGTCATCGCAGTCTCTGAGCAGTAGCAGTTCAAAAGGCTAAATCCAACCTCCTGGTCTTGTAAGTAACAAAAATTGTAGAGTCATTTGGATACCACAGAAATCTAATGAACTGAACACATAGAGAAAATAAAAAGAAAAAAAACAGTCTAGGAAATCATGAATAAGCTGTCTAGAAATCATGAATAAGCTGTCTAGACAGTATGGAAATGTATAGTGAATAAAGTGGACTCTATCAAATCAAGCTGAAGGTAAGACTAATTGAAGTTAGATAATTGTGAACTCTACTAGATGAATTAATCAGATATTTCTTTTTTGTCTTCTTAGAGAGATATGCTTCAAAATGTGTTGGAACTGGAAAATTCAGAATATCTCAAAAGAACATATATGGTTAAAAGAAGATGAGCAAGGTGCAAGAACAATTTTGCTATGTAACAGATCTCAATGATACATAGTGAACACAAACAACAGATAGGTAAATAAATACAATATACAACCAAGACTCTCAGAAATACATTCTTCAACTGAGATTTTTAACAGCCAAGAGACAATAATGTGGAGAAAATTTGAAGAAAGTTTCTGAAGGAAAAGAGAAAGTAGCATGGCTTAATCAAGCTAAAGCTTGGATGAATCATTCTTTGTAAATAACATTATTAGCAGACTTAAGACTTTAGGTAGACTAAGAAAATATAGAGTGTAGAAATGATTCTCACATTGGAATATAGTTCAGTAGTATGACAGAAATAAGTCAAATTATTCATACTTGGCTGCTTAGTCTCTGTAGCAGCATTTAGGAGATTTCTAGAGGTTCTAACATGCCTCTTTCWGGGGAGTTTCACTTCAGATCCTACAGTATAAGTGATGGGTAAAGGTCTTTACATCTTTTCTGTTCTATACATCTATCATCACAGTCTTGTAGTATAGTTTAGGTAGGAATGCACCCCTAGAGATCATCTAATTACAACCTAATCAAAACATGGGCAGCTAGAGATAGTTGTCTAGGGCCATGTCCAAATAGGTTTTGAATATCTCCAAGGATGAATATTCCACAGCCTCTCTGGGCAACCCGTTGTTCAACAATTCTGAAAAAGCTTTCTACTTCTCTTTAAATAGAATTTCCTATGTTACAGTTCGTGCCCACTGTCTCTTGGGCACTTCTCACTGGGTACTGGTGGGAAAATTCTGGCTCTATCCTCCCTCACAAYCTCTCTCAGGTATTTATACACGCTGGTCATCCTGAGTCTTCTCTTGTCCAGGCTGCACAGTACCAAATCTCTCAGATAAAATAGATACTGTAGTCCCTTAACCATCTTTGTGACCTTTTACTGTACATGCTGCAGTCTGCCTGTGGCTTTCTTGTACTTTCTTGAAGAGCCCAGCACTAGACTCAGCATTACAGATGTTGCCACACGATTGTTATAGAGTGGAAGGATCACCTCCCTTGACCTGGTGGCAATTTTCTTCCTAAGGCAGCTGAGGATGCTGTTGACTTTCTTTTCTTGGCTTTTTTTTGGACACAAGGGCATACTTCTGATGCACACAAGGGCATCATTTGACTGATGCTCAAACTCTTGCCCTTGTACACCTGTACTGGTGGACTTCCAGATCCTTCTCTGAAAAGTTTCTTTCTAGCCAGCTGCCCCCCAACTGGTGCGTGGGGTTACTCTTCTCCAGGTACAAGCCTTGGCATCCCTTTACTGAACCTAATGAGATTCCTCTTCACTTATTTCTCCAGTTGTTTAAGGTTCTTCTGAATGCCAACACAATCACCTGATCTATCAAGAAAATAATGCTGCTCACCTAAGGGCAAGTGTCTACAGCTGAACCTTTTAGTCTATGCTAATGATATATTTTTACTCTTACAGGCAAAGGTGGAGAGAGAGGTGACTCCAGATAACATTTTTTTCCCTAAGTAATTATCTAAAGTGAGAGGGTGAATTCTCTCTTAGAAGTAGCTCTATTTTTATATTGGCTATCTATGTAGTCCTGAAAACTAAATTAAAGCTTTAGACAGGAGCAGTGAAATGGTTCCCACTCTTACACAAATATTGCTCTAACTATATTTATACTTCTAATTCTCCACTGACATAGAATCCTGCTCTGTCAGTAAGAACTGCTGTCATCATTGACATGGCCAAGGGGGAGAGAGGGACAAATTTCCAGATGATGGAGACCTGATCCAAACCACTGGCATGGATTTCCAGTTCTTCGAAGCCCGTTCTCCTTCCCAAATTAACACTGTGGTGAGCAGTCTCTTTTCTAATACCTCCAATCACCCTTGGGCAGTAAACAAAAGCAAAGCAGCAGCAGCAGCAAAATATCTACTTGAAGCCTTGACTACTCTGATCTAACAGGATCTATAGCTGCCAATAAAATGTGAGGGACAACTTAGCAATGCCTTGTCAACAGTCACCAGATACAGACTTCATCAGCAGAGATGCTCTCTATGTGTTCAGATTCCTATCTGCTTACTTTACGGCTTTCGTCTGTCCCATTTCTCCTCTGCCCACAGAGGTCTTCAAGACCATGTAATCACAAGCATGATCTTCTTCTGTAGTTACAATTGCACCAATAGCAGCATGATTAGGAGCAAAATTCAGCTCTGGAAGAGAAGTGATAAGAGTGCTCTTTGCAGTTAGATCAATTAATCTGCAAAGAAATGCTCCGAAAATGTTCTTACCCTGTGGACTCAGAGTGGAATACATTAACACAAAAAAAAGTCTGTAAGTTTTTGTCAATGTAACGTTTAGTAGTTCRTTATTCTGAGAAACTAAAGAGATGTTTTTGCAGATTTGAATAAATCCATTTAAATATTACGTAAATGCATGATACTGCATTTAGTGTCTCTTATTATAGGTCAGTACGATAGGAATTATAGTACATTACAATAAGAATATGCCAGATCCTGAATATATTATTCTAGAGAAGCCAAGACTGGAATATGTTAATACATAAAAAGGAAAGAATTTAATGCATTTCTATCTGGTTCGGAAATCCATCTTTCATGTCCAAAGTAGTGAATATCTTTCCAACATATAACATCCATCTTTCATGTCCAAAGTAGTGAATATCTTTCCAACATATAACATACTGGTGTTTCTATAGCAGATACTTATCATGAGAGCGTTCCATGAATAAAAATATATACAGATATACAGATATTTGATACTCTGTATCCAATTCAATCCTGTAGTGTTGAATTTGATTTCTGGTAATTGTGGGATCTTCATTTCCACAGGATTTTTAAAATACAATTGGAAATTTGATTGTCCAAAGAGGATTCCAGGCACACATTTATTGGGTTTCTCTGTACTATGGAACAACCACTGGTTTTATGTATTCCATATTTATCTTGAGACATGGCCAAGAAGGTCAATGGGATCCTGGTCTGCATCAGGAGGAGTGTTGCCAGCAGGTCAAGAGGGGATGATCTGCCCCTCTACTCAGCTCTAGTGAGGTCACACCTGAGAATTGGGTGCAGTTCTGGACTGCCCAGTACAAGAGGGATGTGGAGATTCTAGAGAGAATCTCCATTGGAGATTCTCCATTGGAGAACAACAAAGATGATTAAGAGATTGGAGCATCTCTCATATGAGGAAAGACTAAGTGAGCTGGGCCTGTTTGGCCTGTGGTAGAGAAGGTTAAGAGAGGATCTGACCAATACGTATAAATATCGAAAAGGGGAATGTAGGGAAGATGGGGCCAAACCCTTCTCAGTGGTGGCCAGTGACAGGACAAAGGGTAATGTGTATAAATTGAAACACAGGAAGTTCCATCTCCATGCGAGGAAGAACTTCTTTACTATGAAGGTGAAAGAGCCCTGGAATAGGCTGCCCAGAATGGTTGTGATCTCCTTCTTAGGACACTTTCAGAACACACCTAGATGTGACCTTGTGCCCCATGCTTTAGGTGTCTCTGCTTGAGTAGGACTAGGTGATCTCTAAAGGTTTCTTCCAACCTCAAGCATTCTGTGATTCTGTAATCTTTCATTCCATAAAATCAACTGAGCTTCTGATGATCTGAGTGTGAGGTACAATGTCTTAATTACTGGTAACYGTAATAATTTTAGATGGCCCAAAACATGACAAGGTAGTCACTCCTGAGAGGTGAGATTACTTTGTGGTTATTTGGACTTATTTGTGACTTCTGCATGGATTTTTTTTTCTTTATTTCTTTACTTAGCATTTGAAATGTTGCTCAGAAATTGCTGCTGTTACTACTGGCCACTTTAATCATCTATATTCTTAATGTCAAGAAACAGAGATTGTGGAATCTCCCTCTTCAGAGATCTTCAAAATCTGACTGAATCTGACCCTGTGCCACATGCTCTAGGTGTCCCTGCTTGAGCAGATGTCCTTGCTTGGGGGTTGGACTAGATGATCTCTAGAGATCTCTTCCAATCTCAACCATTCTGTGTGATTTTGTGAATGTAATTTCATTTATTGCCAGAGATTTTATAAAAATCTTTTTCCTGATTTAGCAAGCTTTTAGGACTCTTGTTCCACAGTCAGTCCCCACAACTGACAATGTAATCTGGTTGCACTGAGAACAGACTATGGTGTAACTGCCTACTATGCATGACGCAAAATCGCAAAATCCTTTTTTTTTTTTTTTCTCATGTACTGGAATAAGCCTTGAAAATGCATTCATTTCAAAGTAGTGAGATTTCAAAAAGTTAAAATCAATAGAAGATGAAGATAAGTCATATATCATCTCTTCCAGTTATAAATATAATTTTAGTAAACATGAAATACCATACTTCAGTATAAAAAATTCTACCTAGTTCAAAAGACATTTTTAGTAGAATTTTGATTTCTAGAATATTCTTAAAAATTGTTAATTCTTATTTGGAAGTGAATTGATTTGTAGATTCCTAGCATGAAATAACTTAGCAGATGGCAGTACCTTATGGTGCAATCAGATTCAGATCCTGACTGAGTTAAGTAAGAATATCTCTGCAGAGATTCGAATCCTTCTTATTTCTCTAGTAAAGATGAACTTGGTGGGTTTATTTCTATGATGGAGGTCTCAGCATTAATTCATCAAAAAGGCTAATGAAAACAGGAGCTCCTGGTGTGGAAAAGTCTCTGATTAGAAGAGATAGGGAGTGAWTATCCCTATAGAATTTAGAAAGGAGCATTTGAAACAGAGAGAAAAGCCCTAAGAAGGGATACGAGGCTGCTAGTGTGCATGGGCATGTCTTGAAAATTGGCTGAAGTTGAGTGACCATGTACTTGCTAAAGACTCAGTTTTGGTTTTGGAATGTGTTTGGAATCCACAGGTGAGTATGTATATGATATCTGGAATCTAGTGGTAAAAATCACCCCAAATGGAAACATGATAAACATCAAAAAAAAAAAAAAAAAAAGGGATTCAGTTAGGAAAGGAAAGGATTCAGGAAGCAGCAGAAATGGACTCAGACTCTTAAAGATGAAGAACTTGAGGCATGAGAGTGAAAGCAAAAGAACCAAGAATTGAAGCTGCTTCCTGAAAAGAAGCAAGGATAACAGTGTGCCCTTGTGGCCAAGAAGGCCGATGGGATCCTGGTTTCATCAGGAGAATGTTGCYAGCAGGTCAAAGGAGGTGATAGAGAAACTTCCTGGACTGTCTGTTCCTGGCTATGTGCTTTTCCCGGCAGATATCAGGGTGGTTGAAGTCCCCTAGGAGGACCAGGGCCTGTGATCGGGAGGCTTCCCGCAGCTGCCCGTAAAAGGCTTCGTCCACTTCCTCGTCCTGGTCAGGAGGCCTGTAGTAAACTCCCACCACC
>NW_020455591.1:101522-199197 GCF_003342845.1 Nothoprocta perdicaria
TGGTGTGACGGGCCATCAGGCACCATCTCATTTGCCACCCCACGGGTACCCCCCTCCCTCCTCGAATCTAGTTTAAAGCCCTCATGATGAGCCCAGCTAGCTCCTGCCCCAGGGCCCTCTTCCCCCTTTGAGAGAGATGGACCCCATTGGGTGCCRTCATGCCTGGTGCCACGTAAGACTTCCTGTTACCAAAGAAGCCAAAGTTATGGCGATGACGCCAGTCGTGGAGCCACATGTTAATGGACTGTACCCTATTTTTACCCAGATTTCTTTCTGTATTGACGGCAGCACTGGGAAGAATAGAACAGAAGATGACCTGCGCGCCTGTGTCCCTGATCGTCCGCCCCAACTCCTTAAAGTCTCTTTTGATTGGAGAGAAGAATTTGTCAACTGAAATGGTGAAAACAGAATAGTCACTAGGTCAGAACAAGGCTGCAAGCCTAAGAAAAGAAACCTTTTTCAGACAGAAACAAGAAGATCAGGAAGGCAGATGACACAATCCAGTTTATACATAAAGGAAGTAGATTAAGAGTGAAAATTACTAAGCTAAGGTCAGTGATGTAAATAAGGCCAAAAAAGAGCCATTTTGGGTATCAGTATGGGAAGAGTAGAGAGAAAAAACTTTGCTTTTTGCACTGTCCATGAGGAAGAGAGCACTTCCTACAAGCCTGTACTGAAAAAGAAGGATGCTATAATTTCTCTTCTGCTTTTACACTAAAGTGCAATTTGTTTCGTGATAGATTGTGCAGTTAGCCATAATATCGGCCAACAAAAGTGATAAAAGCCAATTTCAGACTAGAGAAAGAGGTTACCAACTAAAGGGCACACACAATGCAAGCAATCTGAAGCTGACAAACAAAGGCAGACTGGTAGTAAAAGAAACATAGAGGGGAAGTAATGAACACAGTCACTTGGATTTCATAGGACTGGAATGGAAGGATACCATCAGATGCAGGACACAAGAGACTTTAGCTGAACTCCTTACTCATCAAGCTCTAAATGTAACTAAATTTTTCTTCACCTCGGATATCAGGGAGGGGTGACCAAAATTTTAATAATTATTTTAAAATTTGAGGATATTCAAAGATCAAAAATAACTTAAAACTCCATAGATTGTCCTGGGACTCCCTGGCTTGCACAATTCCATTAACTTGGAGGGATTTGGGAAGACTGCAAGATATCATATAAATGCATACTGAATTTAACATTGAGTGTGATGGTAGTGTAACCATGGCCAGGTTAACTGCATTGATTGAAAGACACTTAAAATATTTTGTAAAAGAAGTCAGTGCTTCTTTTTAGTATTAAAGACTTATTATGATTGTTACATATGTACCACTAGATTTACCTGAGTTAAAAAATATATGGTGCATCGAGCGACACAAGTTTCCTAGTCCTCTGAAAATCTTTCAACAGGAATACCTGAATGAGAAAGTTATTGGATCTTGTTTTATTCCCAGAAGTGGTCAGTGTAAACTCCCTCACTTAGCATCATTTTTACCAGCAACTGTTTATATGATGAGAAAAAGAACAACATGCTGCTGTGGGTTATACAACAGTGCTCCAGGGATGGACTGCTGGAGATTATTTAGATAGTAGCTGGATTCAGGAAACTGAAGGCATGCACAGCAAGAGTAAACATTCTCCAGGCAACCTAATGAAAGAGTAAGTCACAGAACCTGTCACAAAATTCAACCAGTTCAATACCACATGGGATCATAAGCACAAGAAGTCYTGCTCTGTGTACTCACAAAATGACATGAAAATGTCATTGATGATAAAGTGATTGATGGCAATGACAACATAGATAGGGAATGGAGAGACAGTGTTGGCTCATCTCCTGTACTAGAAAACATAGGAATCAATGTCCTGGCTGTCAGCTTCACATGATGGACAGTCTTACTGCCAAGGAGAGTTGGAGGCCATGCACACTGGGAATAACATCAGATAAACAACTCAAGTGAGAGCAGCCATCCGAACACTGGAGCATGCACAGTAGATGAAATAAAAGCAAATTCAGGCAACAGTGGAGACAAAACTGGGGATAGATATTTCTTTTTCAAGATCGATTTTTGGCTTCTCAAAAATACAGAGCATTGGCCAAATTACCCAGACTTCAGCAGACTTCAGTCCTCCTGCTTGTGTCAAAAAATGTTTTGGAAGAAAGTGGTCATATAAACCAACAGTATACCTGAACAGCTAAGAATCCTAGTAAGGATTAGTGATCACAGTAACAGATAAATCTCTTTGGTGGGGTACATCAGTGACCTTTAACAATTTGGTGGGGTACATCAGTGACCCTTCAGTGTTTGAACTACTAACAAATCAGCTAAACTGTTAGAAAAGTAAAGATCAGAATCTCTATGAATTTGGAACAGACATAAAATCTAAAGGACATCAGAAAGTTTGCATATGGCTTGAAAGTAATGCTCAGTTGCTGCACCTCTATAAATAAGCATGTTTTCCTTATAAAAATCTTTTCATTTTGTGAACACAGTATGTGATACTACCCATATTACCTAACCTAACATATTTTTAAGGGTGTAGATATTGCTTATGATAAATGTTGACTCATCAGCTATATCCATTTTATTTTTTATGTGTTATCCATTTTTGAGAAGTCCATTAGTACAAAACTTTGGTAGGTTAAAATAATAAATAACTGATTCAGGAGAGCTCATCAACTTGTTCATGTGCTGCAGAAAAGACAGGCTTCTGTAATGAAGACATACCATATTCATCTAATACGTGTCCAGCACACATTTTCCTGCTTTCATCACTTTGACAGGGAAAACATTTGTTGGCATAGTGCAATGATTTCCAGAATCTTCTGAGGGAAGGTCAGCAGCTCTGATGCATTCTCAATTCAAGAAGCAGTAATTGCTATAAAATTTATTTAGGCATTTGATTAGGTATATAACTGACTACTTAGAACAACAGGTAAGTCTTCAGAATATGTTGTAGCCCATGTCTTACACTTTCCCACCAGAAAAAAAGATCTGAGAGAGGGAGAGAGAAAGACGAGAAAAACAGCATTAAATATTCTAAAGACTGTGTCCTTAAACTGAGGAAGAGAATGAGACAGGTAAGCAAGCATTACTACGTTTGTACTATGCAAGGCCTTAAAACCCTGTAGATCAAAGAAAGCCTGTAGTGAAATCTGCCTGGATTTGCTCCAGACTTCCTCTGTACTGGTTCCCTAACGGGAATAATGCATACTTTATTCTAATCTTTCTATGACTTTATAGGAGCCATTTGGAGATTCAGGGGAGATATTAGAGGGGAGGACCAGAGAGAGTTGTGTTCCTAGGATAAACTAGTTGTCAAAGACACATCCTTGCTCCAAGMCACTGAGTCATTTCATCCACAATCAATCATTAGAAAAATCTCCTTATTCTTGACACAGCAAGAATGATGTTAAAAAAAGAAAGTCTCTTTCAGAGAAAGCCAAGACAGTCATCACTTTTGGAAAACTAGAATATGTGAGTCTTGCTCACTTCTGCACACTAAATCAGTGGCACAATTCAGATTAAAGCCCAGTTATCTAAACTTTCAAATTCATCTTTCRTTCTTTATATTTTCAACCATGACATCCAGGATAGCATCTAGGATGTTTTGATCTATCCTATTTCCACAGAAGCTTGGAAACAATTATTTGAAGAACAAGGTGCTGCCCAAACAACATGCTAATTTCTACTCTCATGTATGTCTATGATTAAAGGAACCACTGAAACCATTTTACTTATTTCTTCTAGTTAATGGGTGATACATTAGTTTAGTCATTGGCTTGAGCTCAGCATTTTTTGGTGGTAAAGAGAATTTTTAGTAGTAAGTAATTTGTTACTGGCACTGTCACCAATAATCCTTTGGGCCATCTCAGATCCAACTTACCCGACATTGTAATAGATCTCTTTCGATAAATCTTCTAAACAAAAAAGAAGAGAGAGATGTGCATGAGGACATGCTAGGATTTATTACTAGCCATTTCATGCTGTGTGTCATTTCAGTAAATATGATCTTTTTCCTTGTTTCCACTAAGGATCAGTAAAAAAARTGTCACTGTCATAATTTTATATATAAAAAAAAAATTCTCATTTCAGGCTGAATAACATGGTATGTAATAGAGTCTTGGGAAGAAGGTCATTTACTATTACCTACCCTTGGTATTTTTCCAAAGGTTCTGTAGCACTGTGAAGTATTTATTGCTCTGCCTTTCATCAGTTGATCTCAAAAATTGGGATTCAAGTTAAGGACCTCATTTTACTTTGCACATATAAAAGACAACCATCCTGTTTAGGCATCTTTTTAGGTTCTTCCTGAAGGAGAGAAATGGATATTTCCAAAGTGTGATTCTTCTCCATGATCTTAGACATCAGTACTAAGGCTGAGTTGAATTATCTAGGGATGTGCAATGGAGGGGAGCTAATCCTCTATTTGAGTGGTATATGACTAAACTTAATCAAGATCATGACTGTTTTTGTTGTAGTTGTTCTTTTTTTTTTTTTTAAAGGCAATAAGTTTTTTTCAAAAGACTGCTTGGTCTCAATATAAGAAAATGTGAGAAAAAAAGATATTGCTTATAACATGCAAAATACTAGATCATAAAATCAAGTAATCCTGAATGTTCTTAAAATGCTGTATTCTGAATAATGTTGCCTGTAACACTTACAGACTAGTAAAACAATGGTCATGTTTCTGTACAATTACATTCTCAGACATATTGTCCTTAATCTATGTAATGTGATGTGCATAAAATGAGTCTTACTTATTTTTGACAATGGTATATTTAGTGCTCTTATATAAGAGTTTTCATCTTTGAGTATTTTACAAACATTTAATAATTTTTAATGCCCTGTAAGGGAGGTGGATACAATTATTACTATTACTATTACTATTACTATTACTATTACTATTATTTTAATAATATTTAGAGTTATTAAGAATATTTACAAATTTGATAACATCTTATCACCTACTGTTGATTTCCTCCTTGAACTTAATTTTATTAATGTACAAATCTCCATGATGACCAATGCTTCTTTAGCTGATTCTGTCATGACTTTCAACATGCAAATATATTCTGAATTATTCTTTTTTCTAAATCATCCAGTTGGACTGATTTCCAAACTGCTGCATTTTCATCACTATTCTGTTTTTCTTAACCTATCTCTWGTATTTCCTGCTKTTGATTATCTTTGATTTATATTCTYAATGAAGCATATTTAATCCAAGAGAACACTCTCCCTGTGTATCTTCCCTGCATTTAAATTCTGAAGGAGTTACATTCATAACTTTTCTGACACCTATGAATTACTTTATGATGATACCTTCAATGCAATAGACAACCAAAAATTTCTCTTTAATTCTTTTAATTACTTTGTATTTCTTCAATGGAAGAAATATAAAGCTAAGCATTAAATAAGGTACAGCCATCTAACATCTCTACTCACTAGCTTTCTTCCTTTCTGTGAATAATTTAAATGACTGTTGTGAAAACTATTTGTTGCCTAGTAGCTGGGATGAAGAATTGCTTTGTATTTAATGGCATGACAAAACAACAAACTAACAATCTGTAACAAATATTTCCTTGCTTATTGGATAAAACCATTTTTCTCTGTGACATTAAAGTATTAGTGTACTAATACTTAACATAAGTATGCATAAGGAAATTTAAAGAAAACAGGAAGAGGATGCAACAACTGAGCCTTCTAGATGGCTTGAGCCTCAGCTAATATCTCTTTTTATGATAACCACTGGAATTACATACAGCACTCATCACACATACACACAGCACGGTTACTTAGGTGTTTATTCACATAACAAAAAAAAAAAAGGTATTACTTTGCAAGCAGTCTTTTTTCTTGATTATGAAATAATGCAATTTATATAGTGATTTTGTCATTCCTTGATGCTATACTTGTCATAGTAAGAAAAAAAAAAAAGGCCTTTCACAGCCTTCAAGGTTAAGAAGAAGAAACAGACTTCTCAGGGAGTTAGCAATGAAAGAATATAGTAAAGTTTAAACCATTCATATTAAAATATATAGTAATGAAGCCATCAAATTTGTTTGCTATCAAACACAAGCACTTTAGCAAAATATTTTCTGATGTAGACTCAAAGTACTTAGAGCAGTTACGACAAAATGCTTGGTTTGCATGGAATAAACTGAGTGTAATAATGTGAACATGGAGCACATTTCAGTTCTTTCAAGAACTTGGCTTACTTGTTTTCTAACCCTGACCCATCTGGCAAAGCTGATGAAAGCATTTGTCACTGTGTGTTCTGATTCTGTTTCACTGTAAATGGTAAGAGTCAGTATTTTTCTTGGGGAAAGAATAGACTACTGAAATGACTGCGTGCTTTCTGATGCTCCACAGAGAAGGTTCCTATTATCTACTGTTTTGTAAATGTCTCCATCTAAGACAGTCATTTTGGCTGCTTTTATAGGCAAGAGAGAGAAAAGGCCTCCTAAGAAACAGCTTGGTTTCATTTAGTTTGCACATTTATGTTTTGAACTGTCTCAGTGCCTAAAGTTAGATCAAATAAATCCTGCTCAAGGACACTACATACTCAGCTACCGAGATAAAACTCTGCCCATGCTCTTCTTCAAACAATATCCATAATTATCCAGAAGATACTAGTGTGGAAACAGGCAGCTTCAGATCAGSTTTGCTACCATGTGATTACTGAGAAAGATGTTACTTATCATCTCATACTGAGGTGTCACTGAGAGATGGTGGCTGAGGAATGGGAACATGTTCTGCTAAAGCAGAGACAAGACCTCCAGCAGAGGAGCAGAACAGAAGACTGAGGTGGTGACTTCTTCAGCCTACAACGTTAACATTTGTAAAAGTTCCTCTGCCAAATTTCTAACCAAGCAGGTACATTTTTCATGTTCTGGAATTGTTTCCTCCACTGCTTGTGTCACTATTTTGAAATTAATGATTTCCAGGCAGACAAGATCTGTGAACAGAAATAAAATTCCACTCTGAAGCATCTGCAAAAGCCTAACAARTCTATGTTACATTACTGAAACTTGAGTGGCCTTGAACATCGGTGTCAAGAGCTTTTAAAGGACTCCAGGAAGGTAACTCTTTTTTTACCTTAGTTTAGAAATCCATACTATGGGATTTGTTTCTGGAGACCTTCAAAGCTGACTCTATTGTAGTCACAAGTAACAGTTTTTAAAACTGCTTATTAAGCATGAGAATTAAGCATACTGGGTCCTATGCCAGCATTTCTGTGGCAAACATGTAGCATAAATTCTTCTTCTCTGTTTAGCATTTGTTTGACATTTTCTTTGCTATTTACTGTGCCCACTCTTTCAGTCTAATAATATTCCCTTGCATTTTTGTAAATCTCATTTCCTGAACAATGTAACTGCATGTTCATGCTATGTTCTTGCAACAATTAGATAATTTTTCAACTAATATGATTTGATGCTTGACCATGATGTACAATTTTAATACAAAGTATGGAATTCATCAAATTAGAAATGTAGAACAGGTCTATAAAACTACGTAGTATATTCAGGCTCAGATATCTCAGGACTGCTATGATAAAATCAGAGCTTAAGTGATTTTTTTTCCCTCCTACTCAGTCCTTTTCCATTCATATCTTTGTATTTATTCGAAATTAAAAAAACAAACAAACAAACAAAAGGCTCAGATATCTCAGGACTGCTATGATAAAATCAGAGCTTAAGTGATTTTTTTTCCCTCCTACTCAGTCCTTTTCCATTCATATCTTTGTATTTATTCGAAATTAAAAAAACAAACAAACAAACAAACAAAAAAAACATGAAGGGCATATTATTGAGTCTCTAAAGGGACTCATGAGGACTCTTGCAAGAAGCTTATACCAGTGTTGCCTATCCTGTTTCAATAGCCATTATTGCTAGAGATCTGGGATCTACCTGTGTTATTTGCCAAAACACAACCACATTTTTCAGTCCTTGAAGGGAAAGGTGATAGTGCACATGCAAAACAGCAGATGGAGGTAATAAAATGTGAGATAACACATTGTCATGGATGAAATTATGCATTGCTGTTGTTCCAGGGAAAAGTGGCATGGAGAAATCCTCAACAGAAAAATCTTGGATGGTTCATATGATACAGGCTTTATGAATTAATGTATTTAAGAGTGAAAATGTTTCAGGTGAGAGAGCAACCTGCTTCTTGACATATTATTTGCTGTTCTGATTAGGAGAGCAGCTCAGTGCTGGTATTCAAACATTTTCTTTACTAAGGGAAGGGCAATCTCCAGATGAATTTGTGTGGAGGTAGAAGAGGTAGAAGAGACAGGAAATATCAAAGCTCTCACAAATCAATTTAAAGCTACTCTGACATCAGGTTTTGTTTCTGTCAAGAGAATATAGACCCTGAATGTCTTTAAATGGCTGAGCACTTAAGTCATCTGCCTTCAGCTTTTGGTACTGACCCTGAATAACCAGGTCAGTTATAATCCCAGACTAGCCGTGGTGAGGAGAAACTTGGCAGRGACCAATGTCTAAATATTTACTAAGGTCTCCACTGGTCACACAGCCTGCCGTGAGGTCTGTGGTAGCKCTGCCAACCTGCTACTAGTCCCCAGGCTGGACAGTTTAAAGCTTTCTCATATATAAGAGCGTTCAGTGCCATGAGTGCATGGGGCCTCCGTGCTTTCTCCAGGGAACTTCTGCCTTGTCAGAGTGGACACATCCCTGCTGTGAGCTTTCTATTCCTCCTCCTGGCTTTCCTATTTAGAGCCTAGTAYCTTTTAAGACTTAGCAGAAAACAAAAGCCAAGCTGTTTCTCACTAAGCTGTTAGCAAAATTGAGCTCACTTCCTCTCCCATTACCCAGTTAGTGTAAATCRATACAATTTTGGTGAATTCAAGTGCTTTATGCTGCTTACCCTAGTTACAAACTTAATCTAGTGTCTCTCCTGTAAGAACCCTGATGAAAACAAAGAATATCACTTGAATAGGGCTGAACGTGTAGTTCTTTGGTGGGACAAGTTTCTTTTTTTTTTTTCTTTTTTTCTTTTTTTTTCTTTTTTTTTGCCTCATTTTATTCCATTTTCTTTTGGCAAGCCAAAGAGGTTCCAGAGACACTTGCTAGTTGATAACTGCAAAAACTTAAGTAACATTTTTAGACAAGAAAGAAAGAAAGAAAAGGCTTCCTGAATGCTAAATAGCAATGTGTTTCGCCTCCCACCCGCTCTGCTGAAACATGGTCCATTAACTCGGTATGGCTGATGCAATTTGAAAAGGGGAACCAATTCACAGMGAAGCCCTTGTCTACCAATAATAACTTCACAAGTTTTGAAAACATGCTGTTATGCAGGAATACTTTTAGTTCAATCTGAAAGCCAGCTGATACTTAGCAGAGACTTAAGAGCAGATGTATTCTTAGGTATATAATTCCAAATGATTTTGAACATGATATAAATGAAGACCAAGGCATGAATTTTTTAAAGGTTAGTTTTCTTCTCTTCAGCCTTGGGAGACATATGAGAGGAAAAAAATGAACAAAGTTATAGGTAAACATTAGCTCTGCTAGGTTGCAGTTATACATATATATGTTCCTGGTAGGATCAATTTATTTGGTCAATAAAGGATCCTAACAGTATTTCCAAGGCATGAGGAAAATTTCAAACCCAAGCTATTCTCTACACAAGTGTACTCTACTACAAGTGTAGTATTTCCAGAGTACACAAAGAAGGCTGGCATAACAATTTGTGTGGGAAGGACTAGATGAAAAGGGACGAGAGAGAGAGATAGATGTTGATCGTAAAAAAAAAAAAAAAATCTTATTATTTTTTATTTATTTTTAGGACTTCAGCTGTATATTCTGCCAACTTAAAGTGGTGAGCTCCAGAAACATTCTGGTTAAAGCAGTTTCTATAATAGGGAATTTGCTAATAATTGTTTTTTGGCTCCAAACAGCCTAAAAGTAGAACTAGAGTATTACTGATTTATTAGGGTGAGAGAAGGGAAGGTACTTTAAGGGCGTTGTGTAGAATTCAGGATGAATGAATTAAATTCCTTGTTCTCCCATAGAAATCACAGAGGATTTGGGGGAAATCTCTTAGAGCTACAGTATCTCATCAAAATTTTGATTTAAAGACAGAGAGGACTGGCTGAAATAGAGGATCAGCTGAGCAAGTAATGAGGCATGAAAAAGAGTAGGCTGGAATTAAGTGAATCATCTCAAAATTTCCTCATATTTACAGCTTTCTCTACTCCGTCTTGTGTTGCAGGCTTTATTTCACTTTTCTATCTGTTAGTTTATAGCTTTTCATTTTCATCCTTAGGAAGAAAGTTCAAGGAAGGAATAATAGGATTATCTCTGATGTGGCATGACAGTAAAATCCACAAAGCTCACAAGTGGTGCCTTTCTCATTCCACCAAAGGGATTTCTGACATTAGGAAATAGGGTTGTGCTAGGCAGAAGAAAAACAGTGCTTGAATAGCCCCATTTGAAAATAAAGTCCTGATAAAGAACTTTGCAAAGAAATTTCTGCTTGCATTTTTTTTTTCCTTTGCAGTTATTCTAGTTAAGCAACAGCTAAGATGGGAGTTTTGATGTAACTAGCTGTGCATCCAGTCTGATAGATAGGACCTCTCTCAGATAAATGAACTAAACCCTTTATATTGCCATGACTGAGATATATATTTTCAGTAACACAACAATGCTAAAATAATAAGTGTGTACTTATGATACTACTAAAATGATTAAATAAAAGCTCCTTTCAAAGTTTTTAGGACTTTTCAATAAGGTATCCACTTTTTGGCTTAGTTCCACTTCTCATACAAGAAAACTTATTATGAAAAGTCATTCAGCAAGGTAAGGATAGAATCAGTCTCTGCAAATGTSAAGCCTAGTGAGTACAAGTAGCATCACAATGACTTTGAATATCAGAAACTCTCTTACTGTCAGCCAAGCTTAAGCTGACACCTGAAAAACAGAAATAGTTGAAGTATGAAGCCATGTCATACAATCTGTAATTATATTTGACCTATGCTGTGACTTTTGTTTTGATATGTGGGTGGAGGAAAGCAAAAAAACACATCCTTATTTTCTTGTGTAGGTAACATGCTTCACCCATCATGTGCTGTGCAATGTGAGCTGACATGCTGCAGAAATGCGGTGGCAGAGATCTGCTCTGGAAGGAAGCTGTTAAGAGAAACAAGAAAACAAAGGCAATGAACAATTAGAATATTTACACGGCTTACTTGGGTAGAAAAAAAACTGATAAATAGAAAAAATTCTATTGCTTGCAAATATGACATTTTCAGAAAGATGAATGTGAGAATGAGCAGACCTTGGCATCTATTGAGAACTGCATGAAATGACAACTTGGCCAATCATGTATCAAATCCCATTGTGAATCTATGTGTAGTACATGTTTTTTAATTAACTAGTGGGCATTAGGTGTTAATGATGTGTGTTTAACTCCATTAAATACCCTTCCACTGCCTGATAACTCCTCTGAAACCACTGTCATCACTGAGGAGTATGAGTCTTCACTCAGTGACTGAGATTTGAGATCCTTGTATCTGCAGCACGAACTCCCTGAAGCTGGGGTTAAATATTGATTTGGAGTTTTATTTCTTTTCCCAGCAAGAGAGAACATGATGGGAAGCCTTAAAATTCTTAAATTCAGAAATCTTTTGATCAAAATAATGTGTAAGGACTTTCCTTTCAGATTTGATCCAATTATGTTGATCCCTCAGTGTTCCCCTCTTCAAATCATTTTCCTGCATCTTATTTGAATATGTCTTAAAACAGAGAATAAGACTTTATGTCTAGTAAATTAAAAACAAGTGGGAGCTTTTTCTGATGGTGAGGCTGATTTGCATAACGTAGCCTTTGACTGTTCTAGTGAACTCACTCTCCCAGAAAATTTCCTTTGTAACAAAGGTAATTGGCACAGACTCAAAGAATCAGTCTTAGATTTAAAGGTCTCATGGCAGTGCTTGACATATGTCTGCAACATCTCTTATCCAGCTGCCATGCTGACTTATCGTAAGTGGCAAGAAGGGATCCCCATGAGATGAATTCTCCCCATTCTAGGAAATTTCCTGGAAGACGAACACCAGCTAGCGCCTCCTGTCAACTTCAAGTGGACTCCAAATGTCTCCTTTTCCTTATTATTTCATTACAGAGCTCTCCTGCTCAGTTCTCAGTCCCCAACAAGTGTTAAAAAGACTCTTTGTACCCTGTTGACTTTTTTTTTTTTTTTTTTTTTTTTTGGTAGTATGGTGCTATTTGTGGCTTGAGAGTGCTAGAAGCATTAAGGCAAAGAAGTGTACTTTCACAATTCCATGTGCAAAAGTACAAAACCTGCTGAGATCATGCATGAAGCCTTGCCTATATCACAAGCTGGGATTGTTTCCTAGTTGTTGTTAAGCTCAAAGCACAGCTGGGGCTTTATTTGGAAAAGTGCTGAAAAGCAGGGCCCGAAAACAATTAACAATTTAGCAGTATAGCTGATCACATTCCTGTGATTGTGAACATGATGTTGTACCCCTGAACTGGCTGACAGCCTTTGGAAACTGTCATCTGCTCATTGGCTCTATGGTCAAAGACAACAGAAGGAAAAAGATATTTTCAGGAGTCATATGGAAGCCTTGTCAGTGGTCTGTGCTTCTTCCAGGGTCACTCAGAATGTCATACCTTCAGTACTCTTATTTTAAGGTCTAAAATAGTTTAAAGAGGCACACCTGAAGATGAGAGTAGGAGTAAACTTGGTATGAGTCTCACCTAGTCTCACCTAGTCTTACTAGTCTCACCTAGCTTTAGACATAACAGAGTTGACGTCCACACTTGAAATGATCACCAGATTTCCCCTTTAGAAGGGAGGAAATGGCTGCTTTAAAGATCTGACAGAGACATATGAAGGAAGTCAGGTAAACAAATGCTCTAAAGCATCTATTTTCCTCTCTTAACTGTATTGGCTGATCAAGAGTTAGATGAGATAAACACCAACTGGAATTGCCATTAACAGAGAACAAACTGAGCCACTCAAGATGTGAACAAGTAGATAATAGCTAATTATCCACTTTAGTGCAGACCATGGAGTCCTTTGAACTGTGAGTTTATATTCCTCAAATCTTCAGGTGAAATTCTGTTCAGTTACTGGTATTTGTGTCTGAATTATCTAACAAAACTTAGTAAGGCTGGAGAAGTCTGAAACTTCAGGCCCAGTCAGCCAAGAGGTTTCATAGAGTCTAGGGATTCAGTCAATGTGAGAATGATCTTGAGTTTCTGCCTAGAAGGATACATTCTGTGGATGTTATAGGACCTTTATACAGGTGAAGATAACTGGGACAAGGCAGGTGTACGCTTTAGAGCTTAGGGTAACCTAACTGTCATCACTCAAACTGATGGTAGTACAAAGAAGGAGACTCTGTGCTCTGAACCATATGATACTGGAAAAGGCCAGCTGGAAAAGGCCAGCTTTGCTGGTAACAGGAAGGAATCGGTCAGGAGAAGACACAATGCTACCTATGAGTTCATCTTATGCAAAAGGTTGTTAATGATGAATAATCACAGCCCTTTGGAAAACATTCCTATCCTTTTTCTAGTCAAAAAGGTATGCTTTATGTTGAGTTTGCTGTATATTTTCTAGATACACAACTACAGGTTCATGGGCAACTTAAATACTTGTAGAAGCTCTATATTGAAGACAATGTATTGCTAATGTTTTCATTGAACTCATTTAAAGAGGAACAGAAATGTAATTACTTCAGTCTTTATGCAAAGAAAAGAGGGAACTCTATTTCTCTTAATCTACAAACTTTGCTACCTCTCCTCAGTTCATATTTAACAGGAATGATGATGCTTAGTGCTGCTTTCATCTCCTCCAATACCTGGGGTTAATAGTAAACTTCAGGCTTACTCACAGGGCAAATTATTCTAGGGCAGAATTGTCACTTATTGGAACTAGCATTTAGAATCATAGAATCGTTAAGGTTGGAAGGGACCTTTACAGATCAACTCGTCCAACTCCGCTACACACGCAGGGTCACCTAGAGCATGTGGCACAGGATTGTGGCCAAGTAGATTTTGAATATCTCCAGAGAAGGAGATTCCACAACCTTTCTGGAATTTAGTTTCAGTTTAAAAAAATCACTATATACAGACACTAATTGCATATTTTCTGAGAACTGATTACAATGACAAAAGCAACAAGTTTTCTTCTAAGAGATTTCTGGTGGAATTCAGATGCACCAGGAAGATTCAGATTTCTGTAAATCACATTTGAGGAAAATTTAAACACAAGAAGCGACCAGTATATTAATGTTGTTAATGATCAAGTACAAAAGTTGGGAAAACAAGTACTGATTAAAAAAAAAGCTTCAAATTCTCTCACAAACTTCTTCCAGGAATGTTCACGCTAATTCACACTCATCACCAGCAGTTTCAGTAAAGTTATTCAAGATTGATGTTTCTGTAATCTGGTTCTCATTTTTGTATGTTTACTAAAACATATGTGATGTTTTGCTTACTTTAGCTGACTGCATATCCCAACCCCCAGCCTGTGTTGACTCATTGCTTATAGCTCCCAACCTGTTTTGAAGACAACTGCCATCAATACAAGATCAGATGATCAAATACTCTCTGTCAGTTGTCATGCAGTGAATTTGCTATCTACTTGAGGTAGTGAAAGGGTAATGAAGGAATTAGACACTTACTACCTCATGGGCTGTTAGCAGCAGATAACAATAAAAGAGCAAAATTTGCCTACTTTTTCATGTAATCCATCACTGCAGAATTGGCCTTTTCTGTGCAACGTTATATGCTTTCTTCCTTTTCATTTCGCATTTAGCCTTCTTTAATAAAGCCTCAGACAAACAAATTCTTGCTGCACAGTGCATGAAATGGATGTACTTCATCCAGATTCAAGCTATTGTTGCTCCTCTTTTTGTAGGAAATTGCAGCAGACCTGACTTCTGCAGTGGATTCTCACCTACCACTACAAGATTTGACTTCACTGGAGTCACATGTATATTGTTAAAAATGGGCTGTTCTTTCCTCCTAGTCTGAACAAATACCACTTGTTTTAGATCAGCCATTTATCAATGAGGCACGGTATATTGTAACTTAATGAAATCATAATTCCAGCCTCCTGGACCATTTGAATGCCTGCAGGGATAAACGGTAATTGGCACAAGCTGAGGCACTCTGTTACACTGCTTTAAGATGGAGCTTGGCGGAGCCTGATGTTTGGCTGAATACTTTCTGCATTTGGTGTTTATATATGGGTGATGCTTGCCAGTCTTATCTTCCGAAAGAAGGATGTGGCAAGTATTTGTGTTTTCAAGTTTGCTGCACTATCTTGATGCCATATCTTTATTTAGTAATTAGTTATCTCTCCAGTGACTTTCTGGAAAAAGCATAACAAGAAAAAAAATCACAAGAGGAAATGGAACAAATTAATCTGGGAGGAAATACAGGTGTCTCATACAGTTCATAGCTCTTGGCAGGATCTTAGTATGATATTGGCATGGAAATTAGTCTTTTAAAGCTCACTATAGGATTTTTTTTTCACTCTTTATTGCTGTTTATGGCAACATGGTCTTTATTTCTATTGATCAGTCTTTCTTCAGGTAACTCTCCAGAATTGTGGAAACTTTTTCATTTGTTTCCTGAATTCATGGTCTCAGAACTACTCTTTTACCTAGCAATATCTCATCAAGCTCTTACCCTAATATAATCTTGGAATTTTGCTTTTGGTGTCCTCTCCCTTATTTTTTCTCAATTTATTTCAACATTCCATATGCTACATTTATTCTTTCTTCGTAGCTATAAAACATCTCCTTTTCATATGTTGCCTTGTCATTGGTGCCTTTGATTTATCTCTAGTGTTCAAAAACCTTGCAATTTACCATTAGCCAAATATATCTGCAAAATAGAGTTGCAGCAGCTCACTCTAGGTGAGGCTATTTCTAGATTGGACTCTTTAGAGACTTTGGGAGCCTTGATTTCTTGAGTCCTCTGATTTCCAGTTTTAGGATGAAGTGGCCTGTGCCCTAAAATCTTACTTCTCACCATTGATTCTAAAGACAGCTTAGAATGACCAGCTCTTATGTAGACCTCTTCACTGACAAAACCCATCCATGAATGCTCTACATGTGAGTTTGTTGGCTGTTGGTATACAGACATATATTTTTTCTGCCATACAGTATATGGATATACTTTGTTTCAGATGAATAGAGAAAGGAAAAGGACCATCCTCTTTCAGGATGCAGTCCTTGAGGTCCAGCATATTTATAATAGGACATTGTTTGCTCCTTATTTTCTATCCCGTAGTAAAGCAGTATCCTGTAGGGAAGGCAGAGAACATGCCCTTTCTGAAACCTTGGAATGTTTTGAAGAAACTTAGTCTGCGCTTGGCCACCTAAGGAGTCCACAGAATCTTTCCATCTGCCTTTCCAAATTCATCAGTGGTGATCTATACAGTTAATTAAATCCAGATCTAATTCCTCAGTTGAGATTCTACTAACATCCTTGTTTTTTACACTCATATTTAAGTACATTCATAAGTCAAGCTCCAGAGCACTGTGAGTAGTGCCTCAGAGGGAGATTGGTCAGTGACAAGTTCTCTTTAGGGTCAAGCTTCAAGCTGCAGTGTATATAAGACAGAGCACACACACACACACACACACACACACACCATACACATGTACATATAATACATATATATTTTTCCAAATGCACTCACACCTACCCAATACCCGACAAAACAGGCACAGCTCTGAAGTCTTTTGCTTTTTGAGAGTAATCCGCCTAACACGTGAGAAAGACTAGACAATGTTTATCAGTGAAACTTATAACCAATGGAACTGTTTTTTTTTTTTTTTTAGTATTATTCTGAAATGATATATTTCAATGAAACAAATGATTGCATGATTTTTTTTTCCAAAAAATGTGTTTCCAAAGWACAATCTATTAGTACTGACATGTTTTTTTGCCAAAAACATTTTGACTTAAAGCTAATTTCACTAATGCAACCACAATGAAATTCCACACTGAAATTATTTACCTATTGTTTGCACTTTCAGGTGTGCCAAAGACAGAAAATTAATTCACTTTATTTTAACTGCAATGGGTACTTTACTACCTATCTTGTGAATTTTCTTCATTTAGCAAGTAAAGGCAGACAAAATACATTGTTAGAAAATGGACAGTAGTTAAGTCAGGCTTTGRTAATTTCTAGCATGTTAACATTTTCTGTGATGTTCTATTTGTAAATGGAGACTAGATATGATTCCTCGATAGAAGGAATATTGTTTTTTTTTTCTTGGACAGTCATAAAATAAAGTTACAGTATAGATTTTTTTAGGTGAATAKCTTTAGTTTGTGTTATTCTAGACTAGATTATTATACTGCTTCCTCCTGCTTCCTCCTGATATTAAAATCCAGGAATGAGTCATCAATTAAAATGTGTTTGTTTTTAAAGGGAAAATATCAAACTCTATTTGAGCATTATATAACTATTATTTATGGATGTAGAGTTAATCTTTTAAAACTGCAAAGAAAGAGATTGTTATTCAAGGATTTGAGTCTAGGTACACCTCATCTGTTGAAATATGTTTTGGAAATATGGCTATAAATATTACATAGAAAAAATAATAATCAAGATTTAGGTCATATCACAGATTTTTTTTAATACTGTTCAAAAAGTACCTGACTCTACATAAACACCAGTTATAACATGATGTAGACATTCGAGAAACAAGCAAATGTATTTTTCAATGCTAAAATAAATTACATTTTTACAGGTAGAAAGCAAAATGAATGTTGATAAAAATGTTAAATTTTATGAAAAATCATTTTCAGTTCACATCAAAATAATAACTTTACATTCTCTATCATTTTAATAGTATAAGCAGCAACAACATAAAAAAGAACAAATGCTCACAGAATGTTTGAAACCATTTTTTTCATAAGTTATTAGCAAATTAAAAAAAAATAATTACAAGCACTTGTAGCCCACAAAAATCTTTTAGAATTGGCACCGTCTCTCTAAAACATCTATAATCTATATAGATTTCTAATTACAAATACCACCAGCAGCTGCCATATAATCCTATTAGTACATATAATATACATAGTATATTTGTTCCCATTTGGCAGATCAGAATGACTTAGTGATTATTGTTTAAGTGCTTGTACTGTCATTACTCAGATGAGACAAAACCAGCAACATACAGGGTTGGTATTCATCACCTAGATGACTTTTTTTTTTTTTTTTTTACTTACCTTTATGCTCCACTGACCTGTATCTTTTTTCTTTTCACAGCATAAAAATATAAGTGATAATTTTGGAGATTTGAACAGAGGGTGTAATACTAAACTATAGGAAAGAAAAAAAGAGAGAGAATTCAGATAGTTCAACCAAAGTCTTTAATACGTGCAGTACACACTGAGATGGATAGCAGATGAATGATTTCCTTGCTCTTGGGGAACTTTGACTTCTTCTTATGAGATTCGTGAAACTGTAGGAGAACTGTGACTTGTAGCATATTTTTGTGTATATTGACTTCCTTGTATGAGATTCACGAAACTGCAGAAGAACTGTAGCTTATTTTTGGATACATTATCTCACATTCCTGGACACATTCAAGTCAAAGTACTATTTTTCCAATTGAAATATCTGCTATAGTAGCACTGACACAGAAAAATGGCAGGAAGGTACTATCCAACAAGCCTAGAAAGCTGCTTCAACAATGAGCCTAATAAAATGCATGCATTGTTTGACTTCAGAGAAAGTGGAAGAGATATCTTGTCTTCTATTATTCCCTGCTGAGACAAGTAGCTGAAATCATGACAAGAGTGGCCACYATCAGACTTAGGTTTTCTTTACATGGATATAAATCTGGAAGTATTTCGTTGAGCTCAGTAGCTTGAGGGCCAGTKCTAGTAAAGGACTTCAGCTTTTTACAGTTATGGCATGCAATATCTAACTTACTGTCTACTTCTGATTTGGAGGCCAGAATATTACTGTGAAGTGTGTGAGAAGGACAGCAATGCAATAAGGAAAAGGATGTTTGATGTTGGTCTACTCAAGCCAATACGGAAACAAAACATATAGAAAATACGAAGCCTTGTACTTGTTCCTACAGATGGCTACAATTCTTGTTTCAAAGCCTAGTTACCTTTGTAAAAGGTGGCTGGAGAAAAGGAAATAGGTTCCTTTTTTTTTTTTTTTTTTCTACAGTAGTTAAGCAGAGGTCTCAGAAAAGAAGTCAGAAACCAAGCAGTTCCTCCATCAGCCCCAAAAGACTTGGCATCTCCTTTTCCAAGGAGAATGGTCAGAACTACAGTTGGAAGACAAGGTGATTACAGACACAGAGGTAAGAAAGGGCACATCCTCTCATCATTAAAGTACTTTTCAGGACCTTTTTTGTTTGTTTGTTTTAACCAATGAATAGCACAGAAGAACAGAAGAAATGGTAAATCCAGTTCTTTGGAGATGAAATACTCACCTCGCCCCTGCTCTCAATAACATTTTAAATGTTTTCTTTCTTTTTTTTTTTTTTAATCAAATGTTCATATATCATATCTTACTGTATTATATATTTCCTACTAGAGTGCTGAGTAACTGTACTCTTTTCATCTGGGACTCTTGACTGCATTTCTGTGTTGTGAAGTTACTGTATTGAGACGAACAGAAGGCTTGTCTACACATAATCATTAGAGTACTCTCCTGCCCAGAAGGAAGATTTCTACTATCTCTGGCAATTATAGGGCATGAATTTAGGTTTTTAATTTGCTACATTCAAAAAATGCAAAAAATGCAAAAATGCAGCAGTATATCTATAACCATAGCCTTAAAACCAAGGGTGGTTTCTTCTCTGTTTTCTAGGGATGAAGACTGTCAGTTTGTGTTCTGCTCCGGGTATTCACTCATGGGATATACAAGGTTTTAAGTGTAGGAACTTCTGTCTCTGGATCCCTGGTGTGCTTTAGCATGAGTTAGATGCTCAAATCTCTAGATGTGTCATGGTTAGGACAGTTCTGAGCATATGTAGCAATGTAATGTTAGATGTCTAAGTGAAGTGACAACTGATTAGAATATTTGTAATTAAGTTTTGAATGTCTGTATTTAATTCTGCTGAAGTCCTATCTTTATGCACCAAAGTCCTTTTTTTGGGTCAGCTCTGATGTGGGACTCCAAAAGAGGAAAACTTTATGACCTTATCATTTATCCTGAGCATAGTGCTCTATTTTCCCTTAGGAACTGACATTTCTAGTTTGGTATCAGTCTCTGTCTTTTTTCTTTCCTCTTACCTAATATTGATCTATTAATCAGAATGCTGAAGTTGCCTCCTTTCCTCTACAGAATTTACATCTGCAGCTATGATCTCTTTCAGTCTAGCCTTGAAGTCTCTCTCCAAGGGAAATATTCCTAGATGAACTGTGCTATCATCCAGTCTGAATCATGGATTGATCGTCCTGTTTATACTCTTAGGATTTCTTCTTTTCCCAACTTTGATAATACTTTGATCAGATATTTTTAAAACACAGCAGCTGATTATACTTCCAAGCAAGCTAGCTTTTTTTTTTTTTTTTGCTTTTATGCTTTTAGAATTTTTAACAGTTAACTTGTAATCAGTATTTTAATTCTGCTTTGAAAAACCAGCACCTTGTGATCAGCTAAGCTTCCATAAAACATTTGCAAGTGCTTGGTGGAAAATGATCCAAGAATCTCCAGTATAAAGTATCTGCATATGTCCAGGCACCCAATGTTTAGATAGAAGGATGAGGAAGCACATCTTCAAAGTCATGCAATTATTCTCTAGAACCAATTCAAAAATACAGTTTTCTAACTCTTCTCCCCAGCTGGCCTGCTAGAATGTTTCACTTTATTTAAAATACAGCTTCTAAAGATGGTTTTACCTTCCATCTTTGGGGGTGAGCCTTGAGCACAAGAGACAAGTGATTTTCTGAGGTCCCTGGGCCAAGAATGACAATAATTTCAACTGCTTTAATTCATTTTATGTCAGGAACACTAAATTGGAAGGAAATTTCAAGCTGTTCATTTTGTACTTGCACATCCTTTAATTAGACTGGAAATTGAAAAACTCCAATATTATAACTTAATGTTCTAAAAAAGAGACTAGCATACAAGCAACATAATGAAATTATAATGTATGCATTCATAATATTCTTTTTTCCTGTATCAAACACATTCATTTCTTTTAGAGAACTCTCCAGTCCTGCAGATTTTTCACTGTATTCATTCTAAGTCCTTTGAGTTTCTGCTACAATCACTACATAATTGTTAACTTTCCCCCTAAATCTTGCAAGGTAATATGAGCACATATCAGCCTATACAATTACCATGTATTCTGCTCTCTTTACCTACTGTGAAGGCTGACTTCTCTTTGATTCAAGACTAAAGCTGCTCACCCAAGGAACTACCATCTTAGCAGAGCCAGTCTTCAGTTTCTTTTGCAGTTAAAACTTTTATTCTGGCTGATGGAGGTGCAAGACACATGACATATGAAAGTCATGCGTTTCCCATGCATGAATATACCCAAGAAATGTTTAAAACTTAGGTAGTCTCTTAAAACATGTATTCAACTGTCAGATTGAGGCCTGCATGTGTATGCATGAGCACACACATATGATCTTGACAGTATACACAAAAGTTGTCCAGAAACTCTCAGCAATAGATAGAGTTAGGATTGTGCAGAAACATAGTTTAGGAGCAGAAGGGGTGTATTTATGAAAATCATAATTTAATATTTTCTACTTTACACTTCTTTTTTTCTTTTTATTCATTTTCAACATAATATTTTTAAGTCTACCTGTATAACCGTTATTTCCACTCTTGATTATTTCTCTGTGTAGTGTAGTCTTAGGACAGCTCTTAGGAGAAGCATCTAATAACGATATTGGTTAAWGATGTAAAGTATAAGAAAGTTGACAGTAATAGAATCACTTCAAAATAAACACTAATTATCTCTTTTCTGAATATATCAAAATAATATTACACTGATGGGAAACATCTTATATATCTTCCATGAATGACCTTCAAGTGTGCAAGAGCCTCTAAAGGAGAATGTTTGTAACACATACTGATTGTACACAGCTCTTCTTAAAGTGTGGTTTGTAATCTTTTAAAGAAGATGCTCTCTCCTAAAGATGCAAGTAACTAACAAATCATGAGACATCTTAGTCCTGTAAACAAGGAGGGCAAAAACAAGCTCTGCTCTGGAAATCAGAAATCTGCAGAGCTGAGTCTGTGCCAATCAGTCCTCCAAAGGAGCAGGAATGACATAAAAGTAACAAGGATTTACAGTCATGTCTTGCTGTATCTAACTGCCTTCCAGAGCAAAGCTGCCTTGTGACCTGCTGGTTCAGGCTATAGGCATAGCTAGTAAGTGACAGTAGCTGGTAGAACACATATGTCCATGCACTACAATTAGACAACACTGGCATATACTTTTTAGTGTTGTTCGACAGCAAATCTGGGTGCAGTATACAAGGGGAAACTAGCTTCCAAAAGGAACAGAAAATACTCCTTGCTAAGTGTTTCCATCATTTTTTGCCTTTTTTTTTTTTTTTTATCCTCATCAAATATATGTTACTTGGTACATGAGAGAGAAAAATTGGGATGATTTTTGGCTGCAAGATGTTTGCAGTCTTGGAAGAAATAATATGTAGGAGGTTGAAAAAGGAAAAATAGCAGCCTTACTTCAAGGCTCCCCTCCATAAGGCTGTCTTCTGTATAAGGCTGCATCAGCTCAGCTTTGAACTGAAGTGCATCACTCACCACCTAAGATTATCGTAAAATATCATAAAACAAATCTGCAAAAGTTTGGCACCTGAGGATAGTTATGTCATGAATRAGAGAGCCAGTATTATGTGTGTTTAGGGCCTGATTTATGAGTTCTGCCTAACTATACCTATGAAAATTATTTAGTTTCTATTCAAACCTGAATCTCTTCTCTGTATTAAAAAAGTGCCATGATGGTATGAAGTACACTAAACTGTACTGTTTCAATACAGGAAAAAAATATCAGTAATCCCCTTGCCTATTGCAGGATCTGCTAAAAAAAAAACAAAGAAAGACTCTGTTGGTTCAAATCTCATTAGGTCTTCTCTGTTTTACTCTTCACTCTGTATTGCTTTGGAAATCTTTTTTTTTTTTTTTTTTTTTTTATTTTTTGTCACAGTTCATAGCTGCTAAATAAAGGCCTAGCAGCTAAATAAAGTTAAAACTGTTGCTTTGTTGCTTATTAAAGAGTAGCTAAACCACCTCTAAGCAGATTTTAACACAGTTCTTTATCTATGAATTATGATTATGACAATCTTTTCATTAACAGTTAGTTATTTATCATAATCCAAACTGATTTTTTAGATTWCTATCATTCAAAGAAAGGAGAAAATCCTTAGAGTGTTTACCTCTTCCTTACAAGCAAAGATTACGGGAGCTGGATAAGTATTTTAACTGGCAATGTTAGCTTAAGAACGTCCATAAAAATGTGTTAATTTCATTAGGGAGTACAGCTATAGTATAGCTTGGTAGTGCTGCTAGAAAGAGAATATTCACCTCAATAACTTGCCCTGATAAGGGAATTACAAAACAGTACTCCAGAAAATATTTTTTGCTACTTCGTTATTAGTTGGCAACACGGTGAAATAGTCAGGAAATCTTCCTTGGGTTTTGTTGCTGTGAAGGTGAATCCAATGTTAACAGATTGATTTTTTAATACTGATAGAAGAGAATTTCATAAACAAGTGCGTAGGTTGAGAAGTCACTTGTAAAGCCCTCCATATTGCAGTCACTCACTGCAAAGCCTCAGCTTAGTGTTCTCCACGTATAACGTATCACAGACACAATACGCTTCAGCAGAAAGTTTGGTTGTTATTGAACATACATTACTGTTTTTGAGATCTTCTTAGAAAAAAAAAAAGAAAAGAAAGCTTGATAGGTTGGTCCCCAGATTTGAGTCTGTTAGAAAATGTACATTCAATGTTTGGTCTTCTATTCTTGATAAAAGATCAAGGTTCACTTCTGGGTAAGGAATCAGAGTAAACAAACAATTMATTGTACAGTTGTTTACAATCTATTTCCCCCACCCCATATATTGTACACACAGTTCATTGTAATACTAAAGCAAAGCACTTGGTATGTAACTGATTTAACAGACTCCTTATAAGCCCTCAAAAATAGATGCAGTGTTTCTGAAAAGCCCATGTTTTTTTAAGGCCACAAAAATCTGCCAAGAATCATTTTGTCTTAAAACAGCATAATTCTGATGTTTCCACTCATGAAGTAATTCCGCTTCTTACTCTTTGTTTCTCACAAGATGACCCAATACCTCTTCCTTTAACTGCGTAAACACTGGAGATCTTGAAGGATGGCTGTCCCCTCACTATTTGCCCGTAGCTGTTGAGATCCAATGTTGCCTTAACTACATTCACAGCGAAGAAGAACTTTGAGTATAATCTCTAATGAGGAGTGTGTCATACTTTGGGGAGGATGGGATACAGAGAGCTGATTCAGAGACTGGAGAGCTGGRAGATGCACTTCCAGAGTCAATAGAGTCTCTAAAAGGAGAAGGAGGAGTTAAAGCAACCAACTCCTCAAGGTCTTGCTTTGCTGTGGGAGTCTCTGAGGTGCCTTCTTTAACACTGTCACATGAAGGTTTCCTCACTGACTGTGAAGAGCCATTGACTTCAATGGCAGGAAGTGGTTGGATCTCCGCAAACGTRGTCATTGTCGTAGGGAGCTGGATTTCCTTTGGGATCAGGTATGAAGAGCAGAGAGGAGTGGCCCCTGGAGTGGTTGTTGAAAGCATCATAGAGTTCAGCTCACTAATATTGGCTGTAAAGCGAGTAACCACACTGCTGATCTGCTCCATGAGAGAGCCTTGAGAGGAGCTACTTCGCTGAGCATGCTCTGTCTGGAAGGTAGGGACATCATCTTCTGTTCGGCTGACAGAGGCAGTTCGGTGACTTACGGTGCTGATAGGTGAGGGAGTCTGTGGTCGATACTGAGCTGGGTATTGCTCTTCTGCTTCTGAAACATCATAAAGCGTTTTGGCACTGGTCTCAGGAATCATAGCACTGCTACTCTGTCGGCTACTATCTGTGCTTTTAGAAAAAGGCTTGATCACTGCAGTTTGATTGGTGTTCTCTTTTTTGTTGATGTGGATTGACAACCGTTGCCAAAGGTGCGCTCCTCTGCTGCTCTTTTCATTCTGGGCCCAGGAAACTGATTTCCCATTAGAGCTGCAAACAGAAACAAGATAAAACTTAAGTTGCATCAAAGTCAGAACCATAACCACTTCATCTATACAATGGGTATCTTGTGTCTAGTGCTTGTACTTGTAAGAAAGCTGATATCTATACCTTTCTCTGTATCTGYATCTATCTATCCCTATATCTTTATCTGTATCTATATGTATCTGCATATATCTATGCCTATGCTTACCCATATCAACATAATCTCTATCTAGATGTTCCAATAACACAAAACAGGCTAGCTTGATGAAGTGAAAGGTACAGTGAGGCAAGTAGTTCAAATGATGCTTGTCTTCACAATATCACATTGACTTACAAGCCATGATCACCAAAATTTGGACTGGATATCTGAAATATTTTGGACTGTTGGCCAGTCTAGTTGCTGACCTAGAAGTCCTAAGGATATTATCTGCTTAGTTGATTTGACAAGAGGATGGAAGAAATGCTGCCTCTGTACCTCAAAAAAAATCTCAATAAATCAAAAGCAAACATCAGTCTGAATCCTGACATTCATGACATAGACATTTGCGTAATAAGAGGGTGGCCATTTCCTCTCGTGACTCAGCTCCACAAAGGACATTTTCATCGCACAATAGATGTATGCATTCTTCTCAAAGTCTCAAAGATAGCTAAGTCATAAAACTAGTGGTGTGTCCAGGCAAACAAAGCTTATGGTATATTTCCACTTTAGCCAGAGATCAGCCTTATAATGAAAGCAAGAATGCTGGTCTCATTTCATGGGCCATTTGTAGACCAAATTGTGAGCTGCTGTGTGTTAGTTCATGGACACTACTGACCTCTCTGTTACTTCTCTGACCAATTGGGACATAGACATTGTTTGTGAGGGAGAAACTTAGTGGCTTCTCTCCTCATGGATCAGCATTGGGAAGGGAGGTTGTAGGACTAARAGGTCTGTGGAGGAGGGAGATTTGATGGTAGCGATCTGTGGCTAAGGTGAAGGCCATGGATTTTGGATTTGGTGCAGGGAATGAAGACTAGGGGACGGAAAAATGTAGTGTTATGCCCAGGAAAGAATCATTTTATAGCACAGTACCCATGCTCAGAGTGGGGTTGTACTGTTTTTGGATGGGCAGACATTTGTACTGGTTGATCTCAATCAAGATACTTATCAAGATCAGCCACCACTACCTTAAAGTCTTTTTTTTTTAATTTCAGGTCAACTCAGAGAACAATACTATCTTCTTAGMAGGAAATAAATGCTAACCAAGTTGCTCTATGTGACCTGCACTTGAAGAGAGCAGTAAACATTTTATTCCAAACTCCTTCAAAATGAGTTCTCTTTGGGTCATAGCTCTCCAACTCCTGTCATTGCTGTTTAGCAAAATTGCRTATTTTTCTACTCTTACTGCTTAAGGAAAAGCCTTGTAAAACAAAGCTGGATGCAGAGCTTGTAAACACACAGTATAAAATCAGCCTCTTCCTTCTCTTCTCTTTTAAAACTGATGTGTGCTTATGTGTGCATGTACCTGTTCTCAGGATTAAGAAAGACCATTAGCATTATTTCTCAGATGAAAAAAAAATGACTCTGAAATGATGTCAACAGTAAAATATATGAACAAGCATGATTTATATATATATACATATATAAAATAAAATAGGATTTTAAATAATTCATTTTGGTTGCCAAAGCATTTGCTACAGCCATTTAGATTTTTGGAAAGACAAGCAAATTGAACACCCTGGCAAAGTACCATGAATTTGTTGTTCATTTCTTCTCTTCTTAAGCCTGAAATAATTATAATCACACATGTTAGCCTGCAACATAACAGTTTGCAAGAGACACAGTTTACTAAACACAGATGACTTTACCCCAGCCTCTGTGAGGAGACTCGCTGCACACTATCGTTTTGATAGTTCTTCCAGTCACAGAAAAAAAAGGTCATCTGCTGAGTGTGAACAAAATTTCTTCTTGTGGGTTCACATCCAAGGTCACATTACATGGAATTACAATGGATCATGTAACGCAACATGCACCAACATCTTTCCTCCTCAAAAGCAACATGACAGAGGCCAGCAGACAAACATAACATAAGCCACCAGGTCTTTTAAGAAGGGCTAGACTGGGAGTATATAAGGGTTTATTCCTGCTCTTATCCTCATACTGTTCTGTGGATCCTAGAAACAACCACTATGCACTTTGGACTAGTTACCTCTTTGCAAATGTGAAGATCCAGAGTTTAGTCCCCAAAATAATGGGCAGAACAGCTGAGGATGAATGTCTTGTACCTTGCTATTAAAAGTGATCTTTTCTTTAYGCAATACCTCAATAATAGCTGAGCATTTAGCAGACCAAGCCACAAAAGCAAAATCTAACCTGTAGCGCAAATCATTTTGACTTGATCATCTCCATGGCCTTTCTCTGTGTACATAAAGAGGTAGTTCTGACTGGGCAAAAACTGGGACTAGTTGCCTCTTTCAGAGGAGAACAAGTGCTCCTGAGGACATAGTACTCCTCTTACCAAAAGGGATACTCAGTGGGTGCCAAGAGCTACTTGGGAGGCATGGCTCCTTGGTCACACTAAGCTGAATTTATTACCAGCAGCAAGAGTAGAATTTGGATTCTGTGGGAGACAAGATCTTGCCTCCAGTTATGGTATGATGATGATGATGATGAGACCTCCTCCCTGCTCTTCTTGAGTGGACTTACTTACACTCTTAACCTTGATCTGGGAGATGGAAGGGGCTTAGTTCCGATTCCTGTAAATCCCACCTGTGGAATCCCTTTACTCACATCAAATTTAGAACTCAAAGGAATTTCTTGACCTGCCTGTCTTTTACAGAGGCAAGACAAATGACAGCTGTTAACAATCAGCATGCAGTACCTGTCAGTTCAAATACAAATATTTTCCCTAAGAAAACGATGAACTACTGAATTCCATTTTGTTTTTGGGTCACTCTTCGTCAGCTGATGCAATTACTCACTGCCTCACCCTATGTCTGAGCATAATCAAACCACATGTGGGGCCATAAAGCAAATTCAGGCACCATAAAGGAGTCCCAGTGACTGTTTGATGTATCTTTTAGACAAAAGGTGGAATTCGACCATTATTCATTGCAAAAGTCTTGTTGTAACAAACTGAATAGGAAGGAAGTAACAATCTATGTATAAAAAATGAACCTAAAAATAAAAATTCCAGTATTTTGTCTAGTAATAATTAGATTTGTTGCTTCACGAATGCTTCATCCACTTTATCATGTTGTACTTACTTACTATGTTATTAACAAATGCAAAAATATCACAGGACTGAAGTGTGCAATCATTTATCATCTTTATGAAAAGAGCATCATTAGTTTTCCAGGGATGATACTTCAAGATTATTCTCTAAACATATATTGTTATTCTATCAAATTAACCAAAAATTGGCACCGTATGAACTATTTAAAAGGAAAGATATATCAATGTTTAGACTATGATGCCTATTAATGGAATATGACATTTTTTGTGTGTGTTTATTATGCCCAGCTATACCATTTCCTTTTGAGAGATGGGAAACTTCAAATCGCCGATACTTCAGGACTTTTTTATGAACAGATCCGGCTCCCTGAAATAAGAGCAGCAAATGTACAGTTGCAAGCTCCTAGAGGAACTTTACTTCTAAGCTTGACTGAATATTACATATTTTACATATATTACATATATATATTTTACCTATATTACATATTTCTACCCTGCTCTACTCTTTTGCACCAAGTAGAGCAGAACAGTGTGCAGGTCAGACCCAGAGATGAACAAACTCAAAGCAGTGACCTCATTTCCAAACAGTAATGTTAGCAAGCTAAGTTTGGGGGGGTTGTGCATTTTTTTTGATTTTTTTTTTAAGAAAATCTTTAGATTGCCACATATTTTCATTTCTTTCTCTATAGGTTAATTAGGTTCAGTTTTATGTACAAAAGGGATTTCCTCAGAACCAGTCATACTAATTATTTCTCCAGGCTCTTTACTAAAAGCTTCTTTGATTTTTTATAACTAGGCCTTTTTGCAGTCTGCTAGACTTGCTGTGAGATAATACGTACAAGGAATGAAAGCAGTGTAAATGAGAGCTTTTGAAGATTGATATTCCCATTCTTTCCTCTGCAACTGTCCACTTGCTGACAGAATAACAATTTGTAAATGTTCCCCATTTTCTTCCCTTACTCAATCTCTTTAAAGTCACTTGCTTCTAAGGCTTTATTCCACATTCTTAATGCTTATTAACTGCTTTTTTATCCACTTTGATGGTAAGGAAAATGTTCCCATTTGCCTTTAACACAACCTTATTTACTATCTAGAATAGATAACTGTGTTTTTTTTTTTTTTTCCAGAGTTTCTTGCTCAGTGGTATGATTATCAATGAGATTGTTTATAATGTTCAATGTTACCAGGGTTTCTTCAGCCAACAAGTGTGCTATTCTTGTGGATTACCTGGAGGTGCTGAAATGAATCCTGATGAAGAGTGTTTAATAGACAGGCAGGTATGTATGACTAATATGAAGGCAGTAATTGAAGGCATATGTAATTTGAGGATACATCACTTATTTACCTATTAATATCTTTCTTGTCAAATAGGCAAATCTGTTTAAAATTATGGTTTATAACATTATATTATGATATTTTATATAAATTATGAAATTTAATTATGAATATATGAATATATAGCTATATATTTAGTATTATTTGCTAGTGGAACCTGGATTATGAAGGGGGATGAACACAGTTTTAAATTAAAAATTTAAGGGAACTCTTGTTCTCTGTCCTTAACATTCAAAAGTTGTACCAATATCAGCATCTGTTTCTAGATTTGAAAACATATTCCGGACAATATCTTGCTGAAGATCTACATGACCGACATGATGCAACTAATACTGGTATAAATATGACAACAAATTAATTAAAGTTTATTTATAAGTCTATGAGTGGACATTAATATTTTATAATATTTGATTAAATTTGAGCTAAATTTGAAGGCAAATTTTGGTTAGGTATTTCAATGTCTAAAGTACTGTATTGCATGAAGCAATATCTTTTTTTTAGGTAGCTAGTAAAAAGTTCATGCTCCAACATTATGAAGACCAAACCTGTTTATTAAGGACTCTCCTCTTTAAGAGGAATTCCTTCCTTCTTTTTTCAGCCAGTTAGAAATGCCTGGATATGGTAAGCCGGATATATTTCTGTACTTAGTCCATACAACTTTATGCTGAGGAGAGCTCTTTTTATTCAAATTAAGGATAAGAAACCTTTGTCTTTGAGAGTCCTTTGATGAAATCTTATTAAGGACTCAATGATATAATTATTCTGCCTGAAAAGGATTTGAGCACTGTCTGTAGATTCAATTAAAAATTGACTCTTCATAAGGAAGGTCTGTGTGTGTGCCTGTGATGTGTGCAAGCACAAGAACAAGTGTATTTTGTTTCTCTAGTCTTGTAGCTTGAGTCAATCTCAGATCAATAAAAATTTTGGTAATAATGACCCAAATTCTTGACCCTTGTGAAAATTCGAATGCTTCACAGTGTGTTAAAGGCACTGGAATGAAATAAGCACTCAATGCAGAGAACACTTACAAAGGTGTGCACAGTTTCTCCTATGTCTGTAGGATAGCCTGGATGACTGGCTAAAGCTAGGCACAGTAGCTAAACAAGGTCAGTTCCACTGCTGTAATGGTTTCTTTATGCTATTGCACTTGTTGTCATTTTAAATAGGTAATAGGGAAACCTTTACATGCCTATATAACTGTCTTCCTGAGTGAAAGCAAATCTGTCACACATAAATAATGAACTAGCATCATATCTTTCAAGTTGTACAGCTTAAATTACTCCKATACTGCTTGTTCTGCAGAGATAAATAACAACTAAGGACAAAAGAGGAATGATACAGGACAAATGCTCATTTTTTCCTGCCCTGAGTTCTACACATAAACAATCTCCTTTGCAATTAATTTCAAAGAAGAAGATTTGCTTTGCCAAAAGCAGCAAGGATGTTTACTCACATTGCTCCTAGAACTATAACCTCTCTTTAATTCACTTCCTTATGCTGGCAGTTATCATATATTTTAAATATATACATACATATTTATATGTGCGTATACAGAACTAGAACAGTAGCAATTCACTGCAGACATTTTCATAATTGGAGCTAAGATTCTCAGGTCTCAGKACTTATAGCAGTCAGCAGACATCTGAGTGTGGTAAGAGCTCTGAAAATCTTAGCTGACATTTGTGTGAATGACTTTCATCTGTCTATAAGGATGAAAGAATCTACAAACTAGCAAAGATCTGGTAGATAGAAACTTTGTCAATGACCTCCCATTGCATCCACCAGTGACAGTAATCCTGGCAGCTGCCTTAGCATCACGCCTGCTCAGAATGGAAAATAAAGTGTCTGGTATCTGAACGAAGCATTTTTAGCAGTCCTGTTATCCTGACCCAAAGTGCAAATATGATTTTGATTGCAGAAGTAACTTCTTTCCCCTCTCGCTGTGGCCTCACTGTGATTTTTAATTAAGGCAACTAGGTCTATGTTGTACTTTTCATCTGAAAAAATGTCACTTCACACAGCTCAGGGTATGTTGCTGCTGAAGCATCATATCCATGAGATGGAAAGAGAATAAGGCTACTTTTGGATCTGGCAGTGCGCTACTGTTTTTTTTTTTTTTTTTTTTAATTAAAAAAACATACTTTTCCAATGAGTTTTCATTGGTTTCAGTGGATTTTATGAAAATTTGCTAAATGTTTTCAACTGAAATCTATTGGCCATCAGTAAAAATAGGAAATGTCTCCTTCCCCCTGACACAAGGAGCACAGACAGTGCAAAAGGAGAATAAAAATTAATTAGCTATCTTAGATTCATTTCCAGAGAAAAGGGTTGATTTGAACTCCATCCTCTGCAAAGCACATAGAGTGGGAGGAAAGTCGGGCATCTGGCATGCCCAAGAACTATCTCTAGGCAAGAAATAACTGCAGAGGCATTTATCCAAATAGGATTTATCAGCAGAAAAAAAAATCTTAAAAATTATTAATCAGTTTCTTATTTGCTATGCTTAATCAAACCAGCAATTTAAATGATGAATCCTAACAGGAACGGCATGCTGTCTTCAATTCTGTAATTAATTTTATCTGTGTAAAGTATTCACGGGTGACACAGAGTATAGTGACTTCTCTTAATCAGAAATTACCTTTTAAAGTATTATATAGTATACCTGTTGCTACAGTTTTATGCCACTTTTCATTCTGAAAAATCCCAAGCCTTTTGCAAGACATCAACAGTGATGGTTTAGCCCTGATGTGAGAAAAATCTACAGGAAGGTTGAAAAACACAAATAAAATAGCACAAGGGATTTGAGAGCACGAGCTGAACAACACTGTCCAGCTGGAATCACACAGACTTTTTCTTAGGCTGAAATGCTGTTAGTAGGATTTGTTCAGTGCCAGGGAACTCTTCACTTCCCCTGCAGTGAAAATGAGAAAAGATGATGAGATCTTTTCCTGATTCACATACAGCCATAGCCCTGCATCTGTCTTTTTTTTTTTCTTTTTTTCTTTTTTTTTCCCCATCTACACTTTCTCACARTAACTTCTAGCATGGGTTTGATACTTAGTGGGACAGAAGAATGACACCTACTTTGCTTTCAGCAACATTTACACTGTCTTTGGGCAGTTCCCAGGCCATTCAGTGGTTACTCTACTTAGCTTATAGACTTTGACAAGACCGCTAGTCAGGACACTATGGCTGGAGACAACAAAACACAGCCATCAAATGCAATGTCACTCTCTTTTAAGCACCAGATATTCTTAACTGTTTGAGTAGGTCTTGCGGTTGACAGTCTGGTTGTGGAACTATTAGACTGACACAGTTTCCAGTCTTTTTGACTGTTAAGGCATCCTCTTTAACAGGGATCTCTTTCTCATCTCTACTTGACTCAGATCGATTACACTCTGGGATGCAAACAGATTCTTCACTGTGAAGATATAAAAAAGAATTTTTTCAGGTGTACATATATGAATGGGCAAAACCAAGAGAGAATACAGAGTTGAACAGTATAGCATGAAATACAGTTCTCTGACATTTGTATGTACTTGCCTCTTGCCTCTTCTTCAAAACTCTCATATAGTTACTCCAAATAGCTTTTAAGGGAGGAATAATTATCTCTGAAGACAAAGTAATGTTAGAAAAAAAAAAAAAAAAAGATGAATAGAAGAAGTCCAAACAACACAGACAAGAAACAGAATCCATCCTGAGAAAAATGCAGGACATATTGATGCATTTTGAGCATCATTCAGCAATGAATGCACCTGTCTATTTGAATARTAGGAATTCCCGGATGGTATACTCTGCAGGGTTATGGTTGCTAGATGTATATACGAGTGAAAATCGTTGTACCCAAGGGATACATAATGCTGTGAAAGCATTTCACTGAGCGTCCTCCTGCAATGATAAAATTCATCTATGATATAACACCTGGGAAAAGTAAAGGTACACATTTGTGCTCTAAGGTTACATTGTCAAAAATGATTGACGATGATAGTATTGATGATAGTAGTAAATAGACAGGTCCTAACTTGTAATATAATCCAACATCTTGACCAAATGCCTGTTTAGATTTCCTTTTCCTAAAAGWTTTACAACCCACTTTGATACCTAGAGTTTATTAATTTATGAATGTGTCTGGAGAAATGAATTTTCTGTCTTAGGAGAGAGTCCAACATTAAGAAATGTACCTGGACTCAAAATGAGATGAGATGTAAAATATTTAATGACAAAAACAAAATTAAACAAAAATATCTAAATTAAATGAAATAAAGTTATATAAAAAAGTACTCAATTAATTTAAAATCAGTTTGAATCCTCTCTTTGAACCCACTACAGAGCTCAACACTTTCCCACAATATATTTTTATTGGGAAAAAAAATCTGTTTCATACTAGAAAAATTTCTCTCAATCCGTTTTTTTTTTCTAGCACTTCTGATTAAATATATGATAAGCTATTTATCTATATAGCTTTTAGTAGCAAGACCATTACTTCACAGGATTTCCACAGRTTTTTATTAGCTGTTCAAATGCTGTCTCTCTTCATCAGCTCAACCAGTTAGCCAGATTTAAAGTTTCTCCTACCCAAAGCACCATACTATGACAACATAACACAGGACACGTGGTTCAGATCACTCAAATGAAGATGGAGCAGGGTTGGTTTCCCTTTTTTTTTTTTTTTTTGTAGTCAGATGGAACATAGAAACCAGCAGTGGCCAAATATATTCTTTTCTTTCTTTTTTCCTTTTTTTTCAGACATACTGTATGGGATGCACAGATATTACAGATAGAGGATCTGGGCTGGCATTTTCCCAGAGCTGTTCCTCTTGCTCACAGACATACCACACTGCCCTAAGGCCACTTGCTGTTTGCTTACCTGGTCATTGTAGCTCTCCCACCATTCCCCATACTCCCTTTTGGGGTGAAACACTCTATTTCCGACTTGGGCGGGGCCAGTCTCCTGCCTTTGTACCTAATAAATCACGACAACAACAGGAGCAAACAGAAAGAAGTGATTGCGTGCTCAGCCTTGGGTGACAGCCTCTGTGCAAAGTGCCATGCACATGGGTTACAAAGGCAGCGGTGGGATATGGTGCAAAGCTGCCCTAGGAGTGGTGGAGTAGCTGTATAAAACCCCGGACCTCTGTTTAAGCAAACAGGGCTGCAGGAGAAGCACTCACCAATTTTATATACACAGGAGGAGCTATATAACTCTATAGAAAATAAGTAACCAAGCAAACTTTTCTCTTTAATATTTTTGAAGGTAGACTAAGTTATATAGGTCAAATAGATGAAGGGCAACAACAGGTAAATTAAGAAGCAATGAAAAATCTGCTGATAGATTAYAGGTTACATATTTTTTTTCTCTCTGGTCTTCCACCTATGTCACACTTGATTTGTTCTCTGCATTTGTCAAAGTGAGAAACTGAATAGCTGAGTGTTTGGATACACTTTGACTAAGTTATTGTGGATGTAGCAGCTGTCCACAACCGGGTTTGGTCTCTATGCTTCTTAAAAGTCAGTGAAGGTGAACAGACTTCTCAGGTATAGTTCATGGCACATATCCCAAAAGTGCTTCTTTTTCTCYGTAAAGGAGCTTAGATGACTCACTGAGGGGTAGGCATTAAAGGCAACTGAAATCAGTCCCATCTTAGAGCCCACTTCAGCATGATGATTGCTTAAAATGAATATCCACACTGGACTTGGATGAAAAATTCACTTGGATAAAGTTTAATATCTGATGATCTAATTAATACCCATGTAGGATGTTAGTATAAGACCTGGTCATCATTTACTTTCTGAGCACTTAATTGAGATGGGAGCATTGTCAAGGTCTTATGCTGGCTTTCTTCCCAATGGTGAATTCAATCCTAATAATAGAAATTATTGTGAAAGATATTGAAATACAGATTTAAATGTTTGACTAAAATTTGGACAAAATGCCCACAATCGACTCCTTTTTAAATATTACTTGTGATATTCCATTCCCAGATGCTACAGTCTTGATCATAGTTATGTAATAAATCTCTATTGGGGGAAACTCTTTATTTTAACACTGCTAACATATTAGAGTAAACGACTTATTAAGTACTTATCCTTTAGACTGACCTAGACAACTAAATGTATCTTGAAGATTACAACTCTCAAGAAGAGAAGTAGCCTGAGTACAAAAGCAGCAAGGCTGGACTTGGGATGCAGCTGGAGTAGATACGCAGAAGCAACACATATTAAAGTAAATAACTTAGAAGAAAGTTTGTGAACCCAAGAGTGAACTGGATACAGTAAAATGGTACGTGCTCAGTGTAGAAAAGTCCTTTCATTTACAAATGATAACCTTACTGAAAGGAGGAACAGGAGCTTTGCCAACTGGCTATCAAGGTTTTTAAGGCAATCCGGAATGTGGTCTATGCAGTGCTTCCAAAAGTCGTGAAGCTCACGCAGGATGTTAAAAGAAAGTTGATTCCTATAGTAAAAGAAAGTATACAAAGTGGAAGGGCTTAGAGTATAGATAAATTCACTGAAAAAATTTAATGCAAGTCAAACTGGACTATATAAATTCAATCAGGGTAGCAAGAAAGAGCAAAGAGAAAAGAATGTGTGGAATCATCACATCAAAGAAAATGAGATAAAGTTCAAATGAAAGCATTAAGTATCATGAAAGTCAAATTTAGGAAAAGTGAGAGGAAAATWTTGATTACATTTAATCCTGTTAATCAAAATAGGTACTCTGTAACCAGTGAGACAGAAGTAAAGACTAAGATTAGTAGAAGGATCTAGAAACTCTAAATACTCACACAAAAAAATAAAAAGTAGCCAGKAGGAGGAAGAGAGAAGTAAATGAACTTAGTGGTTCCTTCTTGACAAATACCTGGTTATGATGCTTCAGACTCAGGTCCAAAGAAATCCTGCCCCTCAATTTCCTGTTCCCTAGTTATTAACCTAAATGCCACTACCATGAGGATCATCAGAATAGATTACAGGAAAAAGAATACAGGAACCTCTCAGTTATTGCAATACACTGAAGTGCAAATTACAACATAAGAAGTTATCATATTTTCTAAAAGTCTTGAACCATAAAAACCGCCCCATGGCTCTTCAGTTACTGCTAAATATTCAGCTATGAAAACCAGACCAGAGCATCACCTAATCCACCTCTTAATGAGAAAAATAYCTAACCTGTGCACAGAGGCTGTGAATTACTTTGGGAGACCTTTCTGGAGGGGAATATCAAAAGTTCTGCTTAATAAAGGGCTTTTAGCATTCTGAGAAGATAAGGATATAATTTTCCCTCAGAAAGTCTTGGTTTAGAAAAAAATGTTAGACTCTCTCCTACTTGTTACAATCAAAGGATTTCTTTAAATGATGTAATGTGAGAAAGAGAAAGTTCAAATTTATTTTTTACAGCTGTCATAACAAATGCTGTTACAAAAAGTGATTTTGCATTTCAGTTGGAATGTGGAACAGGCATAAAACACTGCAGTGCTGTCACTATTTGCAGGTAGYTTTTTTGGTCCGTATCTAAACAACATATTGGTTGGAAAAGACAGGGAATAAAAGTCTGCATTTGTTCAGAAGGGCAGCTCAGGAATCAGTACTACCAAATTCTGTTGAAGGCTTTAAGTGATTTGCAGTCATTTTGAGGGTTTCTTTGGGGACAGTGTTGAGTTGTGGGATGTTCAGAATTTATTTTTATTTATTTTGCGTAGAAGGATTTTCCTTAAGAAAAAGTGTTTCCTTAAGTGTTTAATGACACATCCTAATTTGTTGTATAAGCACCAATGATGAAAAAATTGAGAAATGGCCGTGACTCAGTGGAGTAACTCATTTGAAGGCTTGTCCATTTGACAAATATTTTGTCACATCACTCTGCTTTGCACAGCAGAGTTCTGCACTACCCAAAGGGCATCAGTAGAGAGACAGGAATCTACTCTTGAGCTGAGGGAAAGTCTATCTATCCTGACTGTTTTTTTTTTTTTTTCTTTTTTTCCTTTCCTTAATTTGCCTTGCCTTTCTTTTCCTTTCCTTTTCTTTAAAAAAATCAGGATGTCTTTGTTCCTTTAATATGGCTTTAATTCGGTTATGAATAACTTCAGGTCTTTGGGGTTATTGATTCTTGCAGTAGTGAATTCCTTWTAGTTAATAGTGAATTTTGTCCAAAAAAAATATCCAAACCACAAAACAGATCAAACTCAAAATTCCTCTCAAGCTTTTTCTTTTATCCATTAAATTCCTTGCATGCTTTCAAACCTGCCTTGCTTTTGTTTGTGGGGAAAGATAGATGACATAGGCTCACTCACATCCCTTGTCGTGCATCTCATTCCTTAAAAAAAAAAAAAAAAAAAAAGAGCAGTCTGCATCTCTGCTCAACTGCTCAACTTGGAGTGTTTCCAGAATCTCAGATTATCCTCATCACTAGTCTCTGGAGTTCCTTGCCTGAATGAAGGATTTAGTCTATTGCTGATGCAGTGCAATGCAAAGCGGATTTGTTCTGTGGGAGATGGAGAACTGTTATCATTTCATATTTCAAATACAGTGAATACAGCATTGCTGTGCTGAAATTTTATTATTTAGTGAATATCAAAAGGCTAATTGCAACAGTTCATACATAAAGGAAGAGAGTAGCTGTGATCAATATTTTTTTCTAGTTCAAGGCAGAAATAATATCTTCATGAAGTTCTACCTTGTGAGTATGGAACAGGTGACATTTCAAAATGAACAGTTTAAGAGGAGAGGATTTAGAGCCAAATCTGCTTGAAGGGCAAGAGCTAATCCTTCCCTGGGTACTTTAGTTCATCACTGCAGGACCTAAGGATTTGCTAATTAATGGGATTCTGATTTTTACTCTGAGATGGCATTAAATGTTTAAAACTTTCTGAATCAAGCTTTGCTCACAGTATAGCAATAATCAAAGCTGGTACATATATTATTTTAACACACACTCTGATTTTGTCTTTTTTTGGAGTGAACCTGAAAAAAAGATCTGTTGAGAGTCTTAAAAAATGAGATTAATACAAGGAGGAGAGGAGAGGAGAGGAGAGGAGAGGAGAGGAGAAAACCACTCCCCATTGCTTTTAGATTAGACTAAAATAAACTGACATGCAATATTAAAATCTTTCAAGCTAACTGTATATTATGGAATTCCAAGTTTGGCTATCTTGAATAATCATCCTAATAGTTAAATCCTGTAAATTTTTTCCTGCACATACAGAATAAGTCATTTTATAAAGTAGAAACTTGCGTTACTTCCCTAGTCTCTCAGCATCACGCAACAGAGTCTAACTGGCTTATCATATATAWAACCTGGGGAATTAAAAACCTTAATAGAGTACTGATGAGAGATTGTCCTTTGTTTTCTGTCACTTTCCATGAGTCCTTTCAATGTGCTTGTGCCTAGAACAGGATGCTGAATGTCACAAAACTCTCAACCTTTCCAGACTGTATTATGTATTTTAATGGTTAGAGCTTTATATGTATACAGTATTTTTYACCTGCAATATTATTTGGTCTTGATAGTGAGAAATGCTGAAAATCCTGCATTTGATAGCAGCAGACTTAGGGCTGGCCTTTAGAGAAGAGAATATATGAATTCAGATTTCTGTAGTTTTAAATAGCTGAAGAATTAACTATGTAGAATATTTGGCATTGTTACTACATGGGTTATTTTGGAGTAGAAACATGACATGTCCTTAAGAATGAATTCTGCAATCATGACTTAATTGTGCACCACACTGCACTGCCTAATTAAAAGGGGTGTCAGCTTACTGTGCAATGTTTTTCCATTTACAAAGTAGCAAAAATACATTATATTTTATTAAGTTTGTCACTTCTTTCTGCTTTTTTAAAAAAATCAGAATACAAAAATTGTTTGCTTAATAGCTCAATTTCAGAAAAAAACAATAAAACAAAATGAATAATTTAATTATTTTTTCAAATTCAGCAAAATCCTTCATTTTTAAAGTTTATTCTAATTAAGCAATCATATCTAACTTCAGATGGTAAATTAAAATTACTTTTCTTGATGGAATGATACATGAAACGTATACTGATTCAGAGAYAGAATAGAGCAAAAACCAGAATATTACCAATGTGTTTGTTTACCTGCTTCTGGAAAGGTTATTTCTGAGATCTTGGACAAGACACTGCGTAGAATTTCTCTACAGTAGTGTCTTGTGTTAGTCTATCCAGTCATTCACTATGTTGAATTTTTGTCCACTCCCCTCTAGTTATTATAACTGTAGCAGTTACTATAACTACAGATGCCATAAGAAGGTCTCATTACTTTATGCATTACTTCACTCAATATGTTGAAAAGGGGAATTACTTTTATTTACTCTGAAATAATGTGAATGCTAGAAATCCCATAGTTCTTGTGAAATGAATATATTTTCAATCTTTTTTGGTGTTTGGAATCACAAAATATTTATAGCTAGAAAAATCATGAAAAGATGACCATATAAAGATTTTTTTTGTAAGAAATGACTTCCATATTTCTGATGATTTTTATTATTTAGATCTTTTATGCTACCCTGTATGTTTAACATATTTATTCTATTTTTGTTATGTAATATTCTGCATCTTTACTGTTTGTTTATTATTTTTTAGCCTTTTTTCTGCTACATCATTATTGGATTGTGGTCTGTAAAATGGCTTTTTTTTTTGTTCAAGTCATGCTTGTGCCATTAGCCATTGACTAGCAACATATTCAGTAGTCACTACATGACGTAATGCTATAATCAAGACTATTGCAAAGTAAAWGAGTTTTCTTTTATCATTTACTCTGCACAGGGCTTGAATTTAAATCACAGTTATTATAAAACATCTGTAAATAGAAACTGTTTCTTTCTCTCTGCTGAGAAAAACTCCCGTCCTCACCTCTTCTACCAGCCTGCACCAGCTTCCAGTATTCAAGTCGATGCACCACTGTTTTTTAATCCAAAACAGGGTTTTCCATAGTGGCAGACTGGCTCATCTGTTGTTTGGAGCTTGGAAGGAGGATCAGTGTGTTAATATTCTAGTTGTTATATTTAAATACAGTAGCAGTTCATATAAATTTTTTTCTCTGGAAAGAAACAAAGGTTTCTTCGGTAGAAAGCCTTATGCTTAAATCAGTGGGTAGTTTGCAACAGGATCTCCGTCTTGCCTGCAGAGCAGATATGAGGCAGTCTGTATGAGCTATCTGGGTATTCTTCAGCTTGACTAATAAAGTCAATACTGTTAAAGCAAATAGTGTCATTTTTTTGTCACTAGAAATCCAGGAGACAGTTTTGTAGAGGAAAAAGAAAAGGATAAAAAGATATCACTGTTAAAAAAATCACAAGCACACTCCTCATATCCTGCTCCCTGTGATTGTAATCTTAAAAAAAAAAAAAAAAAAAAAAACCTGCCAGGTCCCATCTTCACTCTTTCTTCTTTTTACTCTTGGTAATACAATGACAAGACTGCATTTTGCTTGCTAGAGCATATTTTCTTAGAGTAGGCAGTAAATTGTTGACATTTTGATTTAATTTGCACAGTTCTACTATGACAGTTGATTCTAAAAGATGCAGATGTTGTCTGAATAATATAAATAATTCAAAAAATTAAGGAAGAATCTATGTGCTAAGTTAACGCAGMCAAACAATTTATATTAATCAATCAGCAGTTTAATTAAATTTAGGTTGAGGGGAAGAACTCAAAACAACAACACTAGCACGGCACACAAATTAAAATTCATTGTAATCAGGGCATTCAAGAATATCAATTCATTATACAGATGAATGTTTTAGTAGCAATTCATCAAAATCTTTCCAACCTAATACCTTTCACTGAGTTTCATAAAATATTCCTCAGTCATTTCACAATATTTGAAGTTTAATTAATCACAGTATCAAGCTTGTCCAAAAAGACACCTGGAGTAAATTACTAGGAAAAAATGGAGGACTCAAACCATTCAGTAATGTCACAATCTAAATTTTTGTAGTGTATTAGATTAAAATAGCTCAGAATGATCCAKTTGGGAACTGATTCATTAATAAATACAGACTAATCAGTCAAAAGGATAATGACTTCCTCTGAAGAGTCAAAGATATTTTTTTCCTGCATGCGTCAAAATTCTTTTCTGGAGAGGCTAGGGAGCAAACAAATAACATCATGAATTATTATTGCCAGGTTTCATTTTTGGAAAAAGCATCAATATCCTTTGAGACAGACCTTCAGCTCATGTAAATTTTCACCTACTCTTATTACATCATGCAAAGGACTTGCCCCATCCCTCTTCTGCATTAGTCATCTCATAGTCCAAAGTCATCTAATCACTGCTGTGCAATTTATGTTTGTAGTTCACTTTCCCTTTAAAATGCAGCTGTAGAAATCAACTAACTGAAATGGCTAAAAGTCACCAAGTAATTATTTGCCTCCTCCATAAAATTTCAAATTTCACTTCAAAAAATATCTCCAATTATTTTCAATGAGAACTGCAGAGATCTCTGAGTGCAAGACAAAAGCCTAGTGGATGGGTCACTCACACAGGGTAAAAGATACCCAGGGTGAAAACTCTTCTAATCTAATATGGGAAGATATTGCTCTATTCACTGGGGTAAAAAACAACTCTCCGACGTTCCCAATCAGTGTATATTTTATGCAAAGTAGGATGGATTCAATAGGTTTCCTTAGGAGAGCAATCACACTGGCACAACTGACAAGCTAATGTAACTCAGTGGGAGAGCCAATGTACCAGTTTCTAAATCTGAACTCAATATAGCTAGGTTACTACCTCTTATATATTACTTCACATTTGTATAAGAAAAACACTGCAGCTAGCTGCAAAATTTGCAGAACCAATTACTTGTATGAGGTCTGTGGTTGTTATTCTATGGAAGGAGAATGTTGTATTTTCCTTGATTTTGCTGGCCAAAGGACATGATCAAGTGTTATTCTTAGTCTGCCCTGATGCCCACAATAATCATGAARACTTTGTCAGCCCTTTGGCTGTAAAAAGTGAGTGTGAGTATGAGCCCATTCCTTGACAAGACTTGATAGGAAAGAAATTTTTCAAACAAAAGTTTGGAGGAAAAGCATAGTGTTCGTTTATCATCATTCAATATGTATCAAAGGAATTGTTCACATTGCATATAAATGAACACAGAACTGGCACCAGTACTGTAAAATGTGTCCTAATAGAATATGCTGCAGCAGACTCTCATGATCAATAACCTTCTCAATGGACACACTTATGAGGAATGCCAGTCAGTCTCAATTTTTCTGCAAAAATCTCTATTTTTCTCATATTCAGGCTGCTAGACATCCTTGCAAAGCCCTGTCTCCTTACCTGACTGAAAGGCCCATGCCAAAGAGCAGCCCTGTCTCCATTTCTTAGGAAGCTCATCTCCCTGAGGACAGGGAATTTGAGTCTTTTACGTTTATCTTTGACTCATCATACTGATATACGAACACATACATATATTCTAAAAATATTTGATATTAGCTTTCTGGCTGGGTCTCCAAATATGCCCAGCTATTCATGGATGTATCCATCAATAAGTCAAAATTTGACATCTGGACAGTAGGGATTGCTCTAATACTTGTATGGACTGTATCCTAGAGTATCTTGGACTGGTGTATGTTAGAGTACCAAAGATTTATTCTAAGATACAGGATTAACTTTTGTCTAGAAACTCAGTTGACTTCTCTGGRCTTTCTTAATAATACAGTATTAGGAAAAAAACCCAATAATTAGAYCCTTTAAATGCTGCTGCAACAATTAGAATTTCTCAAGTTTGTGCCTGAAATTCTTGATTCCCTTGTTCTGTCAATACTTTGAGTGGATTTTGGTCAGATTGAGAATACTAATGTTTGAAAAATTTACTGTGATTTTTTTTTTTTTTGAAAAATATCAATCTGGGCTTTTGAAAGTCCATTTTAAAAATTTGATACTGAGATATGGCATATATGATGTATGATTTTCACCTCAGTATTTTTAAACCATGAAGGGCAGCTTCTAGGCTGATCCAAGGCAATTTTTCTTATTTAGTCCATCAAAATAGCTCCTATTTGAACTATACCAGAACAGATATAGCCAGATATGAAGGAGAAAAAAAGAGAAAGAGAAAAGAGAGTCAAAAAAGCCAGCTGCTCCTCAYGGAAAATGGAGCACACAATGTGATGATAGATGTCTATTTTCAATACTTTTCATTATGACACAATTAGGGACTTTCTGATATAAACAATGAATAGAATTGCCAGTGGTCTGTGGGCTAGGTCCAGCACACCAGAAAAAATCCGTCTTGCTCACCCATATTTTCCTTGCAGGAGAATGGGGAATGGCTTTTCAGCAGCAAGTAAACCTGCTCAGTTTAGTGTACTTTATCTAAATCATATCTAAAAAAYAAAAYAAAATAAAATAAAATAAAATAAAATAAAATAAAATAAAATAAAATAAAATAAAATAAAATGGAGAATGACTTACAAGACTCTAAATTTTCTAGTGGTTCATTTGAGCCTTCTCTGCCCTTGTGCTCTTCAGGGGAAGGAGAACATGTCTAAGTGAGGGTGGATTTCCAGCAGCAGTTCCCAGTTTTGGGTGAACACTGTCATTCTTATCAGCTCTGCAGAGATATGTAGAGCAATGCCCAGCTGAGCAGTCACACAGCAGCTAACAAACTTATTACAAGGGCAAGATCATGCATTAACAAATGAGTAGGTAATTAACTTTGACAACCACAGCTTATGTTTAATCATTTATGAAATATTGCATAATGGACCAGTAATGAACTAGTAAATCCAGGCGGAACTAAATATGACTGCTGCACTTGGCTATTAAACTTTAATCTTAGAGATCTGCATGTTGATGTGGATAAGTGTCTTTGGGCAAAATACAGAAATTAATCTGCATCCCTTTTCTGTTGTCCAATATTGTGCTATTTCACATCCAGATGGAGGAAATATGCACAGTGCCACAAATGCTTGGTGTAGCTGGAACTTCATCTGCCTGTTGTTGGTCRTTACTGTCTCCTGGAGAGTGACCATATCTGCTTACATATATATCAGATCTAAAGTGCTGCTCAGCCTTTTTGCTTAGATCAATTATCACTTTCAGCCATCCTGAAAAATGCAGAAGATGACAACATCAGTCTTGTTTCAGTTTTGGTTTGTCATAGGTGCTTACCATCTTCTGCCTTTTGAGAATGCAGGAATCTTGCCTCCATCAGCACAGGGAATAAGGCCAACTAGCATTTAAAAAACTTTGGCAACTCTGATTTCTAACTCCATTTGCTTCAAAAGCAGCAGAGAAGATAGAAACAACTATGGGACTGTAAGTTGTGGCAGAAGCAGACAGGAGGAACTTGGGTTGCACTGTGAAGACTGGAACAAATTAAACAGCAGAGAGAAAAATACTGACAGGTTTGAAAGCTTAGTATATGTGTGTGAGGCAGAGTGTTTAGGGAGGTGTTTTTCATATCTTTCTGAGAGCTCAACCCTATATTTTACATTCTTCCAAAGGGCTTTGGTCACATACGTTCCAATCCTCARGTTGCCAAGATAGGATAAGTTTTTGTTCGACTAATTTATGACCTTCCTAGTCCCTGTGAAATTACTTGGTAAAGTTACAGGAAGCAGAAGGTCCAGAAGTTCCTCTGCATAGGTTGTGAAGCTTTGACTGCAGCAACATAAGTGTTCTTCATGCTTCTTTGTGGAGTTGCTTGTATTCAATCCTGATTTGATAGCCTGGTTGTAAATGAGCTTAGAGCACATTTTGGTGAGTACTGATGAATCACAATAGCCTACATGAGAAGGTTTTCATTTCACTGGGTAACAAATGACTCTCCCTATATATTCAGAATSTGAAGATTCATTCCAGCACACAGCCACAGTGTGCTGAGTTTTCTTAATTGATGAGCACCCCATGCAAKAAGTCATTTAGGACTCTAACAGATGCATTACTTTATTTAGGCAAGAACAGTCTTGTTATCTGTCATTTTGCAGCTGATGTGAAAGCTCTGAATTGAGCTTTGGCATTATCTGTTTGACAATGATTTGATGCAATACTGCACTGCACTATAAATTAGTGTCAAGAAGCAAAATGTTAATGATAGGGGCCCCTCTACACACTGGTGACTTAAATAGCATGTTTCTTTAAAATTCAACAATGACTCGTGCTCTTTTAAATAACCCCCTTCTGTGCTATTTAAATAATGTCATGTAGTTCTAGTGAATATTTCCTTTGAATTTGAGTACTTCAGTGTTTACTTAAATAACTAYCCAAACATGCTTTTGAAGATAGTACTGAATAATCCCCTGAAATATGTTATTTTGCACACCAGCGTTTTTTTTATGAAATGCTTGAATATTATGTAAAATGGTTATATTCTATTTCGTCATTAGCTACAGTGAGTAGAATTAAATTTGAAAATGGCTTTCTATTTGCTATTGGAGTTGAAATCTTCAGATTTCATAGGTGAACTTCTGAGCAGGTTTTTAAATATGTTCAGGATATTTTAAGGCTCTAATTTGTTTTCTTACATGCAACTGAAGAGGAACTGATAGGAGAGATTCCTTAYGACTGATTGGATGGATCACTTTGTTCTTGGATTCCTGTGTCCTTTAGGTTGAAGTCGCTGAGCAATGCTAAACTCACTGGTGCYATCACAGTTTAAACAAATGAGGGTCTAGGCACATATATTTTAGGAGCTTCTCCTCTGTTCTGGTTACTAATACTGATGAACTCTATTGATGATGTGAAAGCTTTTCACCAATTTTAAAATTAAATGTTTTTCCTCTTTCTATATAGGTAAATATGCCAATATATCAGCTTTGTTCTATTTTCTTCATTCCTGCACTTACACAAATGACACTCTGAATACTCTTCAGGTCTGGACACATTTCCAACATGGTGCTATTTCAAAAGACATCAATGTCAATGTTAATCTGTTTTACTAATCCTGTCTTGACAGCAGGTATTGCCTACACATTGAGGAATATACAGAAATGGAAATGGAGTTCTCATAAAAAGAAAATGCACTTTGTCTTTTAGGATATTTAATAGCAGATTACACTCCTTAGTCTTCAAAATACAACAAAAATTTTAAAGAAATATCTATCAAAACTGGGCCTAAACAGATGAGATCTTTCAAATAAATCCTTCCTGAACCCAAGATCTTCCCATCATCTATAACTTCATCTTGTTCAGGTAAAGGTTACAGGATGAAAAATAAGATCTCAAAAAAAAAAAAAAAAAGAAGGAAAATAAAAATGATCTCAAAAAGGAAGAATGTTCTGCTATTGAGGACACAGAAGAATTCTCTGTTAGCCAGCTCAGAAGTAGTTATGGAGGTTGAGGTCAGCTCAGGTGTACAGACAGAGGATGTAAAGAGGGACATTTCAGATAATCATCACTTAAACTSACAAAGAATTCATCATTTTCAAATATTATTCCAACCTGCATCTAGAAACTGACTGGAAAAAAAGCATTGCTTACAAATCATACCTATGAGATATTTGCAACAAACTAGCCATTTCTGGACTGATTCAAGTTCTCTGAAAGAGAAGCATTAGCAAAAATGTTACAAAGACATATCATCATTTTGGAATGATCTGTGCTTTCATCCTGAAGTTATTACTAATTAAATCTTTCCTGAATGTAAATTGCAATTCATAAAATAATGGAGCTATAAATTCTCTCTGGTATCATGCGAGCTTCAGTTGCCGCCATTGGCATTCCTAGAAATAATAATGCTATCAACTTTAAAATCAACCTGTATTTCAGTAAGGAATGAAATCTAACTACTTTCACTTCCAGGCCAGATATACACATCTGAAGAAGGACAAAACTGTAAATCTCAGTACTTTCATACTGACAGAATTCCTTGTTTATACAAGCAATTAAACAATGCAAAATCATTCCCATAACAACACACATCAAAAATGAAAGAGATTATAAGAAAGTAAGCCACTGGTCTAAATGAATTCAGTAAAATGCTATCTCTGGAGCTGGACAATATCTCCACTCCAGAGATCTCTTTTCTCTCAAAAATCCTCTTAAAGTAATTTTTCTATCCTGAATATGCATGTCTTCTTCATGACCACTAAATTCAAACTCTTCCTTGGGAAGAAACAAAGAAGTATCTGGCAAGGGAATATCTACTCAGTGTCAGGAAGGGTATCAAGAATGGGGACTGAGAACAACTGAATTTGATGGAGTTGGGAGGATGAAGATAGCAAAAGGCATCAGAGAAAGCTAAAGAAGAGAAGATAGGAAGGACACAAAAAAGAAKGTAGGAAGAGATAATACAGAAAAGGAAAATTAAGGGTATAGGACAGAAAGAGTCATAAGAAAAAAATCTCTGGAGGCCTGAGAGTGGCTGCTCATGATGCTACTTGTGTTGACCTATCCACCTTACAGCATTAGCAGCAACCCTATTATTACTGCTGTGACTAGAGGCAATCATGGTGTCTATGAGATTCATTCAAAGGAAAGAGATTTCAACTGAGTACATTAAGGATAAGGCAATTAGTTACATTTCTTGTTATTTTCTCTCTCTCTCTCTCTTTCTCTCTCTTTCTTTCTTTCTTTCGATCTTGTTTCCCTCACTTGTAAGTGAACAGATGACACACTCGGTGCTTCCAGCCCTGTTTGCTCATCGTTCTTTGTTGTGTTTTTGTACAGCCTTTTAACTAAACCAGTCATCACTTGAAAGTGCTACAGAGCAGACTTGCTCATCTCCCAGYGCAAAATGAAGGAAATTAATATACTTCCCTTTGTTCTTTCACTATTATTAATATTATTTAAGTTTCAGAAGATCATATTTGTTTCCCCACACTCATATATTAGCAAACTTTACCTAAGAGTTTCACCAGATGATCCCCTTCTTTTCCACAGGTTCACCAGGCTGCTTGAGCGGCTTGCAGCCGAAGATGACTTTCCATCCCCTACGTGCATGCGGACCACAGTTGACGTGGTGAATGCGCTCCGTACATTCCTTTCTGGCTTAGCAAGGATGATATAAACCTTGGGCACAAACATACAGCCAAGGGCCACCGTGGCACTCAGGCTCACTGAGAAACACATGGTGATTATCTTGTAGTTGCTTCCGAAATAGATTGGCACAAAAGCTAGCCAAATGATGCACGTGGTATACATTGTAAAGGCAATATACTTTGCTTCATTGAAATTAGCTGGGACATTTCTTGTCTTAAATGCATAAAAGGTGCAACTCAAAATTAATAATCCATTATATCCAAGGGGAGTTACAACACCTAGGTTGGTGGTGTTACAAATCAGGTAGACCTCTCGGATGCTTGGGTAATCATGCATTATATCTGGTGGTTCCATTATAAAGAGAGCAACAATTATGCCTAGTTGGATACATATCAAGATAAATGCAATAACCAGTTGGGCACAGGCACTCATGAACCTGGGTTTCTTTGTACAAATTTTCTTCTTGCTGCCAGCTAGGATTCTTGCAATGCGGTTGGTTTTAGTTACTAGAGCAGAGTAACTCATAGCTGGGGAGAGGCCAATGCCAATTCGTTGAAGATAACAGTAAATCTGTTGAGGTTTTGCAATGAGACAGAACGTGCACAAGTAACCCAAGCAGATACCAGCCAAAATGATGTAGCAGAGTTCTCGGCTGGATGATTTTACCACTGGAGTATCACGGTACATTATGAATATAGCTGTAACAAACAAGGTGGCCAGCAGACCCAGGCATGCAAAAACCACTGCTGCGATTGGTTCAGGATCACCCCATCTGAGATACTGGACTGGGATGAGGTCACATCCTATAGAAAGAGAGAGAAAAAAATAAATTAAAATATGTAGAAGTGATATTCTTTAATGATACAGTTATGGTTACTCCTGATATTTCTCTCTTTTTTTTCTCTTTCAGGAATGTGCCATTATCATGGATGCAGCTAAGATGATGCTGGCAAAATTWCACAATAAATATTTTTCCATCATGGCTTATTTCAATAAAATAGGTCATCTCTTCAGAGTCTAAGATGATTGCAAAAAGAAGACTAAATTGATTAAGATAAGCCATACCTCGTCACTATGGGATTATCATTTTAAGTTATTTTAAATGTAATAGTTCATAAATAAATTTCATAAYCAAGTGACATCACGTTGACGCCAAATACTCCATATTTTTCTGTATACTACTTGCTCTTCAAGGACCAGATGTCAGTCCTGTTAATTGTAATATATACTATAGAGAGTATTGGTACTTATTTCATGTCTGTGGGCAGGAAAAAAAAAAAAAGAAAAAAAAGAAAAGCCTCATCTTACTCACGATATCAAACTGTCAAAATATTAGTGTCAAAGCTGAACTAAAACAGTGCATAAGGATGCTTGTTTTCAGTTTAGGTATCGATTTTAGTAAAGCATTTTTGTGCAAAACTCATAGAAAGATAAAGCAATAAACATGACTAAATATTGGCAGAGAACTTCCTCTTGGCATTCTTCCTCTGTCCTTCCTTTCCTATGTGCATTGTAAAGTCTGGGCAATGCTGGAAGTGAAAAGGAGGAAGAAATGGAAGACCTTGCACTCTGACGTGCAACTTCTTGGCAAAAGGAGACATGAGTCCTGCCAGGTAGGGTAGGTCCTGCTGAAAGGCGGTGATAGGCAGTAGAGACTGCAGCCAAAGTCTTTTCTCTCTTGTACTTGTATATAGCTCTACTTCATTTGATTTCAAAATCTAAGTGGCATTATAATTGAACACTGTCAGAATCAAGTTGTTGACGGTTTTAGGTCTAGATTTCTCACTTTGGCAGGTCAGCCTGACCCTGGGGGAGTGATGGCAGATGACTCACAGGTATGGAGCATGTTCATGTTTTCAGCATTGAGGGTATTCAAATCTAAGAACTGTCAAGCATCTGAAATCTAGGCAATAGAAATTAATATGGGAGTCTGGAACCTCAGTGCCCTGATGACCAGGAATAGACATGAGGGCTATAACTTGTGAATTCCTACATGCAAGGTCTCTGTTTTACCTTTTCTTCAACTGCCAATGGATCTCACTGGGTTTTTTTTTTTTTTTTTTCCCCTCAAATCTGTCAAATCTGACGTTCTTAATGATAAAAATTGTTCCCTGGAAATACAATATTAGTTAATATTAGTTAAAATTGGTCCCTATTCATCTCTCTCCCATTCCCCTCCCACTCAAAAGTACACTTTCCTACAATGAATATMAACGAATATTATCAAAATATAATTATATATGATATGGCAGTACAAGCAATAGATTGTGTGGTAAAGATAGCAGGCAGAGAGTTCTAGTCATGCAGAAGTGTTAGAAGGATTAAAATCACCTGATATTTCACATTAGTGCAGTTAAAGGCTATGAGCTCACTCTAGTGTAGCAGAATTTTTCTCTTGGTTACTAAGTGCAGGTTAATTTATCATTCAAATTTTAACTGCTTTGATGTGGCAAGTTTTCCATTGAGATAATAAAATTGCCATGTCTAAATGTAACAAGGACCTTTAGATTTTTATGAAATACTCCCATTAGCATTAATTGAAGGTATCTGTGATACTTGTTGGCTTTGAAAGGTTTACTTATTCAGTGTGAGGGAGATATGCCATTTAATTCTAACTTCATCAAGACAGTACAACAGAAACACCAATAAAACCATTAGATTATATTTGAGGGAGTGGTGGAAAGGCAGGTCAAAATCACAAACATATGTGGTGTGTGCAGACATCCTCCACGTTGGTTCTGTTYCAAGAACTTTTATGATGAAGTAAGCTCCAAATCCATTTCAAATTTCACCAAAGTTCAATTAACATATTTTGGAAMTATTTCTTTTACTAGCTTGTGATACTGCTATAGAATCCTAAACAGGAACTTTGAAGAAAATGGGTCTTTATCTGTCAGCTAGTCTTTATATGCAGACAGTGAAAGAAAGAGTGGTTTTATGTGGTTCTTAACATCTCAACAGAAGTGAATTATTATTTGTCACCAATATCAGAATTTTTTCATGCCTTTCTTGCTTTATTACTCTTTTACATTCTCTTAATAAAATTTCTGAGAAAAGAGTTGAAAATCTGACCAATCTTTTTTTTCCTCCATCATTAGGTATACTTTACAAGGAGAATGTTAAATTATGTAATGATTTCTTTCTCAATTAAGATCTAAGTACTGGATATTCTTCATGAAGCAACAATGGGTGAGGTTTCCATTCAACAACTTTGCAAATGATGGTTTCTAAAAATAGCACTTTTCAGAAAAAGATAACTAGATCAAGTAAAAGAAATATGGGGAAATAACATCATGAGTGTTTTACTTGTATAGATAYCTAAGATTAGATCAATACAAATGCTAAAAAAAAAAATGCAACAGAAATATGTGTATGTTCAATAGTCATTTGAACAACATCCTGCCCCACAGCCCACCTCTTACACTTCATCAATATCTCCAAGCACCTGGGAAGTCTTCATTCCTGGCTGGCTCAAAAACTCAGTGGACCAGAGCCAGCAGCTGGGTCTTTTGGTCCCTGCAGTGTGCTGAGGCAATATTTGGCTTGTGAAAAGGCTGTTAGGACCCAGTCCAATTTGGAGCAGGTGTCGAGTTGTTCTACTCTGTGCTCAAGAGTGCACTGGGTCTGGGACTGCAGCCTACTAAAACTGACATAAAACTGCCTCTATGTTCCTGAGTCCAGAAATACTGCAAAAGGAAGCAGGGTACTAAAATGATAACATGTGAATAGCAATATCAGCAGATATAAAAACTAGTCATTTTTAACACTCCAGGGAAAGGAAGTCCATTGGGAATATCTAGAYGACATTAGCTGAATAAATTGTGCATTGATACTTTTAAGCAACAAAAAGCAACAAAATACAGAGTTTGTTTAAGGATTTTCTGTGGGAATAAAAAATTCTTATTTTTTGAAATAATAAAATATTTTAAATAATAAAAATATTTGGATAATCCATGGCTTGAGCAAATTCTGCTATCAATGAAGAGAGGGAAAACTTTAAGGCTAGACCACTGCTACAGCTCCATTTCTATCATGTACTAATCCACTCTGTTCATTCCCTGTAAATTTTTTGCCTATATTTCATCATTTCATATTGACTTATAATTAGGTCATCTGGTGGAATAGTTCACAGACACAGAGCAAAGTTCTACTAGTCCCTGTTTCTCTGGGTATTTGATCATTCTACTTTTTAAATTTATTATTATTACACCCTAGAAGACCATACCATGCATGCCTTCAACATCCATAAAACTATATTAGGTTAGCACTGTCCATGTTAGTTAATAAAATAGGTAATTAAACCAACTCCTAAGGTAAACGTGACAGACTAAGACCTGTGAACAGGTCATCCTGAGGAAGGTGAAGGGAATTCACAGAATCACACAGAATCACAAAATGGTTGAGGTTGGAAGAGACCTCTAGAGATCATCTAGTTCAATCCCCCCTGCTCCAGCAGGGACACCCAGAGCACGGGGCACAGGCAGCCAGGCGAGTTGGGAAGATCTCCAAAGAAGGAGACTCCACAGCCTCCCTGGGCAGCCTGTTCCAGGACTCTATCACTCACACAGGAAAAAAATCAGTGACATCTACAGACATTGTGAGCTAAAGCTCAATGAATCTACATATACAGAATAAAACTGGTTGAAAATTAATGTTGTTTTCAAAAAGGTTAATATTTTCTAGTGCGCTATAAGGTCCAGGGCACTGTATTAAATGTCCTGACAAAAGACTTGTTTTTTCCTGGTAACTCTTCATAGACCCTTTCAAAGATAGCAGAAGTCCAAACAACAAGGCTAAATCTACTATMATCTAGCAACATCTCAGCAACATTACACAGAATTCTGCAAACCTTATTCAAAGTAAATATTTTATGTTAATGCTTCTGAATGCTTTCTTATCCATAATTCCAATGAATGGAATAAGGGAAATAGTTATTTGAGTTTTCACATATGGAGCAAGAAGATAGGAATCACAACTAAAATCCAGATGAATCTGGTAGGGAAACTTTCTTAACAATGAGAAAATTTTGGATAGAATCCAATATTCTTGTCTATACAAGGCAAAAAGAATAATCTTTTGTCTCCTAAGTGCTAAGAGAGAACATCAGCACCGAGATGTTCCCACCTCTCATGGCACTCCCAKCCATCTCTCCCGGCACAAGCAACAACTGAAGAATTCTGATATTTTCACCTACAGCAATTTACTACTACTAACTTACTATTACTAACTTCAGTTTTCTACTCAGTTCACTCAAGAGCTTTTACAGCTCCTGTACTACCAGGTCATGGGGAAGTGACCATATGCTGTCTTCTGGCTGATGCAGGTCCCAGGCTAACACATTTACCAAAAAGCTAGAAAAGGTAGATTTGTAGAATCAAAGGAAGCAGTTGAGGAATGAAGACCTTTTTTCTTTTCTCTCTCTTTTTTTCCCTCATGTCCACAAGGAAGGAATTCAAATCAGTAACACCTCGAGTTTTGTCACCTAGGGCATCTATAGCTCAAGAGTTTAAGCCCCAAGTAACACAAATATTTTGCACTGCATTAAAGTGTAATAGTATAGTGTAGTACATTGTACTTGTAGAAAAGGGCAAAGGTATGATTCCCAGAATAATATATTTAAGTCACTCTGTGACCACATAGGGTTTTTTTCCTTAGTTATACAAAGAAGTTGAGCAGAGTGGCTGGAACAACWGAAGAATTGGAGCAAAGAGGTCCATTCTCATGTTAGCCTTGATGTTTTGATTTTAATTTTACTAGAAAATTCCGGCTTTCTAGTTTTAAATGTTTTGCTCAGTTTTTTGTTTGGTAAAATTATCCAAAGCTAAGTCACAGTCTCAAGTGAATGTCACTGGCTCTCTTGACCAGTCTCCATCTAGTCCAGGGCCCTCCAATGGCTCCTCAGTGAGCTCCATGTTCGTGAACCAGCTCACTTGAGCTTGAAATGTTGTGTGGATAGAGCTATATAAATAGAGGGATATAAACAGATGTGAAACTGAAGGCTACRTCTTACCTGAATCAAACAACTGAGGGAAGAAAATCTCACAAACTAAGCAAGAAGGAAGAGAAGACAGTGACAGACAGAGATTTGACTGTAATATTACCAGCTATACCATTAACTTATCCTCATTAGTTTTTCCTCAAGCAGCCATTGCGAAAAAGATTTATGAAAATGATTAAATTTAATTTGGAATTAAAAAAAAAAAAAGAGAGACCAAGGGCAGGGCACAGAAAATTAGTGTGAAAATCTGACATTATTTCTCCTGACATATATTTATAATGCTAAAAGCAATCACATAAAAAATATTTCCTTCTACCCTTTCTCTGAATTACAGCTATGCAAATTACGGTTAGAAGCAACATTTTAATAATGTTTCAGTGGCAAAAAACAATGTCAGCACAGACTGGATTCTGTTCTGCCTCATGGCCAAAAGTGTCAGACATTTAATGAAATCACTGATGTCTATAACTTTATTACAAGTGGTGATATAAAAAAGCAATTTGCTGGTAACAAGGAGCTCAAAAATGATTTCAAGTGTAGATACAAATGCTTTTGCTTCTCCAGTGAGTTGGATAAGTATGGCCAATACCTGGGACATTGGTGGCTTGGGCCACAGCTCAGAGCACACATTATAGGAGGGGACAATCAGCTCCTGCATGGACCCATTGAGTCCAGGCATTGCCATGCCTGCAGCTGTGGCAGCCAGCTGTCCTGTGGTATACGGCACCAGTGATGCCAAAAACTTTCTTAAACAACATCAACAACAACAAAAATATATATATATATAAGGATTCTGTTTATATATATATATATATATATATAAATGTTATATATATATATATGTTATATATATATATATGTTATATATATATAACATAGAATCCCTTGGTTGGAAGGGACCTTTAGAGATCATCTAAACCAATCCCCTGCACACGCAGGGTCACCTAGAGCACGTGGCATTGGATTGTGCCCAAGTGGGTTTTGAACATCTCCAGAGAAGGAGATTCCACAAACCTTCTTGGCAACATCTTCCCGTACTCTGTCACCCTTGCTGTTAAGAAATATTGCCTTATGTTCCTGTAAAAATGTTTGTGCTTCAGTTTGTGGCCATTTCCTCTACTTCTMTCAGTGACCACCACTGAAAAGAGGCCAGCCCCATCATCTTCACTCCCTCCCTTGAGGTATTTATAGACACTGATCAGGACCCCGCCTCAGCCTTCTCTTCTTCAAGCTTAACAGGCCCAGCTCTCTTAAGGCCCAACCTTTGCTCATAGGGCAGATGTTCCAGGCCTCTGATCATCCTGGTAGCCCTGCGCTGGCCTCTCTCCAGCAGCTTCACATCCCTCTTGTTCTGGGGAGCCCAGAACTGGACACAGTACTCCAGATGTGGCTTTACCAGGGCTGTGTATAGGGGGACAATCACCTCCTTTGACCTGCTGGGAACGCTCTTCTTAATGCACCTCAGAATCCCATTGGTCTTCTTGGCCACCAGGGCACACTGCTGTCTCATGGTCAACTTGTCCTCCACCATGATGCCCAGGTSTCTCTCTACAGAGCTGCTCTCCAGAAGGTCAATCTGCAGCCTGTTCTGGTGTCTGAGATTATTTTTCCCTGTGTTCAGGACCCTGCATTTTCCCTTGTTGAACTTTATGAGGTTTCCTGTTGTCCCATTGTCTAGTCTGTCCAGATCCCTATGGATGGCAGYGCAGCCCTCTAGGGTATCAACTACTCCTACCAGTTTGGCATCATTAGCACACTGGGCACTCCATCCCTTCATGCAGGTCATTGATGAATAAATTGAACCTATATATATATACATATATATATATATACATGTGTATATGTATACATATATATATACACGCACCTAGTCTTTCCGTTCATTTGCATTCTCCCTCTCTTATCTGGCAATTTCAGGCAGGAAGACAAAACAAGAGTGTATTTTTGTAACTATAATAAAAAATATGTACTTATGATGTTCAGTCTTATCCATGAATGACAGGKAACTTTTCAAGATTACAAAATATTTCATCTATTTTAATCTGAATCCAATTAATTAAATAAAATAGTCGACATATTTAGAATGCTCAAGGAATGAGAAAAAAARTCAGTACAGCCTGAAGACAACTCAGGCATCACTGAAGCTAATATCATTTACATTTCTTGCTGTCTCTGAAGTCACTAGAAAAACTTTTTSTGCTATTGTTGTATACTCTCACAAAATCATATAGAAATTGTCTCAAAAGCTTCCTTAAAGAATATTGGGCCAAAGAGTTCCTTAGATGAATGCCAAAGGTCTGGGAACATGGGAAAATGCACAAAATATGTCTGGTTTTCCTAGGCCCACTTTTTTTTTTTTTTTTTTTTTTTTTTTGTTTTATTTTCCAAAAAGCCATTGCCTCAAAATCCTTTGGGTATACTAGCGAACAAAAAGGTCCTCCAACAAAAAAAAACCATTTACGTTGGGGTTTGGACCAAGCATGGTAAGAAAACTTCTTTGTGTCCTTTTGTTGCATCCCTAATGTACACATCTCCACTGGATTAGTCGTACTGGAGAGGGCTGCTCTAACACAGGGATGTCAGTAAGACAACACACAGGGGAAGGAGAAGAGACTGGAAGGTACATTMGATACAATGACATGAGGAAGAAATGAGTATGTCTGCAAGTCAGGATAATACAGATAGATCTGGGGAAAGAGAAAAGGAGAAAGACTAGATTTTTGTTCAAGGAGGAGCCTGCTAGCTTGGGTAATGTGATCTGCACAATAGACAACTAGAATTGTGGAAGAAATATGATATTAGAAGCTGACAACATAATATTGTCTTTCTAGTCTCAGTTTCACTTCTAGTGGAGATAGTGTATCTCTATTCTGAGAACAACTTTTATTTTCTGACACATACTGCACTCCTTCCCTCTCCTCCCTCTTCCATTCTGACATCCCACAGATGGCTGGGGGAAAAAAAAAGAGGAAAAAGAAAAAAAAAGATAAAAGGATAAATGATGCTCTTCATTTCTGCCAGCAAAATCCTCCCTCCTGCATTTTACATAATGAATTCTGGGGCACAAAATATGTGGTGGTCATTSAGCAAATGAATGATGGAGCAAAATTTTATTGCATTAGCCAAGAAAGGATTTTAAAAATGGTTGCATCAAAGTTCAGATCTCTGGCAAGCAGCAGTAAGCTCTGATCTTTTCAGGTGCATGGCTGATTTACAGGAGGCACGGACTCGGGACACTCATGTGGAGCTGATACTGCAAAGAAGACATATTCCAATGAGCTTTTTCTATGTGTAGCCTTGTGAAACTGACATTAGCTAAGACACAGCTTTATCTAGCAGTGTGCTGCAGAATCACATGCAGGGACTTTTCAAGGAGAYAGGTGGATGTTTTGCAAAACTGAAAGGAAATCTCCTTTCCAGAACACAAAATTCCTCTCCTTACTTTTAATCCACATTTATTACTAAAGCTTGTGCTGTAAACAAGGCTAGACTGAGAGAAATTTTCTTTACAAGCCACAAAACTTCACAATACAATCATAAAAATATACAGCCTAGTATATTGTATGGATAAGCTGGGAATAAACTTTTCAAAATCTAATTTTGATCAAAGCTACGTAAGATCAGATCTGGCCATTATGTGAAAAGGGAGCTAGGTGAGCTACCCAGCCTGGGCGCTACAAGGACAAATATCCCAGTACCTGGAGTACATGTCTTGGCCGCGCTAATGGAGATTTGGAGAGAGTCCAACTTCCAAATACTACCAAGTAAATTCATGTCTGGCTAAGAAACGAGGGTGAGGTCTTCTAAGGAACACGGCTTGGCTGTGACATTTGGGTTTKTTTTTCATATGTCACACCAGCTTGACCTCGACAAAGGCATAAGAGACATATCTAAATGCAGAAGAAGTAATTGCAAAATGCAGCAATGCATGTATTGCATGAAGCAGTTGCTTGATTAAAAAGACTATCTATTAAAATGATCAGAGCTGAGGATAAAATTAATGGTTCTCCCCACAAGGGCTTTTGAAATACCAACAAAATACTAGTGAGACCTTCAGAAAGCAATGTCCTCCCATGATCCTGAGGACTGATAGTGAGACCCTTTAGTGAGACCCTTCAGTGAGGCATGGGCAGCTGCAGATCCAAGGGAGCTAGCCCATAGAAGAAATGGATATTTAACTTTTATATATAAAAGTCTATATAAACCAAAGCTTGTCTGACTCTTCTGCTTATATGCATTCATCCAGCAAACTGTTTTTCCTTTTGTCTTCCCTCTCTTTCAAAAGAGCCATTGCTCCATCAACAGAAATTTAACATAAACTAAAGCTGTGAGCTCTTTTGGGAAAAGGGTGTCTTTTCTCCCACTGCCTCTATAGCTACAGGATTCTTTTTATTAGCTATGAAGAAAAGAATGTAGGAGATAAGTGTTGGAGYAATTTTGTCCCAAAGGAGCTGAATTATCATATTGCAAGAGCATAGGGATCTAACTCCACAGCAAGCAGAACATACCTGTATTTTAGCAGATTCCCTGGTGAACCAGACTGTTGCAAACCTTCCTGAGTTTGCACCACTGAAACTGTCTACTGCTCTCTGACAGAGTTCTTACAGATATCATATATATGGAGAATGCAAGCTCTAATATAAAAGTTTATTTTTTTATTAAGATGTTTGATGTTTCACGGGATTTTTAATTCAGCACCATGATTCAGAAATGTACTGAAATCACAATATAAGTATATAAGTGTATACAGTTCAATTACAGTACCAACRTGATTGCCATTACTGGTCTSTATATGTTCACCATCATGACACTGGGCATCCCCAGTTGCTGGAAACAAATATGTTAAAGCCAGCTCAAGCCTGTTGTTCTCTTCAAAATTCCTCTTTTAATTATTTAAGTTTTATACYGGTTTTAGTCTGAGCCACATATATACTTCTCTCATGCTAGTCTGTCTAAACTTAGCAGATATTTGCATTCTTTTGATCAACTCAGGAAGAAATACGTATACTGATTAATGCCCTGAACAGTTACAACTGCTTAACCAACATGATGGTCATCCTCTGGTGCCCTCTGTGTTGAGATAAAGTCAGTTCTCTGTGTAACAGATATGATTGGTGAGTTACATCCTACATGTTTTTTGACCTTCATGGTCACATCTCCCTCTGCCTACCTCCTCTGAGAATTCTTCCATGGTAGGGATTCAATCACAAGTATTCATGCTTTTGACAGGACATATCACAATGACCATTTCACAGTCTTTCAGATGGAAAAAAAACCCATATCTCAACATATTGCACAACTATTCTGCACCTACTTAGGAGAAAAATAAATGCATCTAAAATTTGACCTCCCTTAAYAATTTATCTGACAGGATTTAAGTCTTATATTAAGACTTATAAGTCTTATATGTTAGGTGGAGGACAACATCTGCCTACCCTGCTTGGTGTCAGGCCAGGATTAAACCCAAAACATAGACTTTTTTTTTCTTGTAGGTCTAGTAATTCAGGTCTGCAGAGAGGCAAAATGACAAATATCAGTCCTAGGTCAGACTTTGAGTTTATCTCTAGGTCCAGTCTAACTAAAATTGCCCTCTTAGTGATTTGTATCTGACACTTGAGTTTTCAAGTCAGCAGATGAATATTTTCATTGACAGCATGAGTATAGTCACATCTCATTTACCTGTAAGTTCATCATTGGGCCAGGAGCCAAGCTGACAGGCCTTGCATGTGTATTCGTCGGAGACATACTCATTCTCTTTACAAGGAGTACAGGTCCAACAGCAACTGACTTCTCCTTTACGGATCACCTGAGGCAAAAATTAACTCTTATTTTAGCAGTATAAATGAGCATTCGTGTTGTGGCAGTTGCTAATATAATTTCAGCATCTATTTTTTTATACAGGTATTTCCTTTTATYTAAAATAAAATCTCTTTATCGTGATACGTTTGCCGATACAAAATGTGGCCCAGTTCTCCATTTTTACACAATGGATATAGAATCATAGAATCATAGAATGCTTAAGATTGGAAGGGACCTCAGAGGTCATCTAGTCCAACCCCCCTGCWCACGCAGGGTCACCTAGAGCACATGGCACAGGGCTGCGTCCAAGCGGGTTCTAAAGATCTCCAAAGGAGACTCCACAACCTCTCTGGTCAGCCTGTTCCAGAGCTCTGTCACCCTCACTGTCAAGAAATGTTTTCTTAAGTTCCTGTGGAACTTCCGATGCTTCAGTTTGTAGACATTTCTTCTAGTCYTGTCACTGGCCACAACTGAAAAGAGACCAACCCCCTCCTCCTCACTCCCTCCCTTGAGGTATTTATAGACACTGATCAGGTGTCTATAATCAGCCTTCTCTTCTTCAGGAAGAATAGGCCCAGCTCAAGAAGGAAATCATCAGCCCACCAGAAGTATAGCTGGATTTTCAGAACTACAACAAAACTTTTTATTTTTTATTTTTCTTCCCCTCTCTTAGTTTGCAAAGTTCAAAACCTCACAGAGGGCAAAGTACAGAAGTCAGTAGGTGATTTTCAAGGTATATAATTCATTCCACCGTGTTTCATACCTTGCACATGGAACCATGTCAGCAGTCATCTCTGTAAGGGTTCATTACCCAAAGACTTATTTGCTTATTTGTTCATGCTGTTGTGAGTGATTTGTTAAAACTGATGCTTTTCCAGACAAAACTACATTATGCCAGATTCAACTCCCCTTCTTTGGAACCTTTTAAACYTCTCCATTGCTAATTAATGCTTAAAAGCAAGTATGCTATATCTGACCATTTTAAGATCCGCCCTGATTTCCCATTTTATAATTTACTGTCAAATATTCAGATGCAGATTTTTCAAAATCTTTATTTATCATGTCTAGGCACAGAAAACATCTGTGTTCCTTGTTAATATATCAAGAATGATGAGAAGACATATTCTATCATTTGAATTAAAGTATTTTCAGTCTTTGTGCTCATAACATTCCAAAAATATATAAATAAATATTTCAACAKTCAGACTTGGTTCATTTATGTATTTTTCACAGCAATAAATTTAGAAAGTGGTTTCAAAACCTAACATCACCATTGCAATTTTAATAAACGGAATCCAAAATGTGTAAACAAAAAGAACTAAATTGTTTTTCCTATATCTACAGTCAGAAAAAAAAAAGGGTAAACTTCATAATTTTCTTCAGAAATATGAGGACTTTAAAAATTCAATTTTTAGTTTATTTTTTAAAACTACATTGTGTGAAAGGGTAGAAAAAATCACCTAAATGGCTAAACGGACAGAAAGTTAAAATAGAAAATAAGATATTTTCTCTGCAAGAGTTGAGACTAGAGCTACTTGAAAAGCAGAATATTCRTCCCCAGAAAGGACTTTATTAAATTTGGTGCATTATAAAGATGCATCATTTTACAGTATATAAAATACTCAAGAAAATGACATAATGACAAAAAGTAAACAGTGTTGTTATCAAAATTAACTTTTATTTAACAAAGGAATTCTTTTTCAGTTTTTCAGTTAAACTTTTCATCAGATGAATTGTTTACCAAATTATTTAGTCATATATGTCTTTCTCCCTTTATTTCCTTTTTATTTATTGAACAACTGTTGTAGAAGTTTTAAAACAATCTATTCATCTGTCTTAAAAAAAATTGTCTTTAAAACAAATATAATTTCCCCTCTTTTTATCTCCTGTGCTATCCTTTGAGCATCCATTTAAAAAAATTWATGACTTTACACTGTTTCAAATTTATAGTTTGACTGTATTTGGGTTTTAGCAAATCCTTGAGATGGGTATACCAAATGCTGCTGAGTGGATTTCAAGCAGGTGTCTAAGTGTTCAGTATCTTAACTTTATAGTGAAGAATCCTCCTGGTAAAGTCTTTGAGCAGAAAGTATCAGTGAGAGACTGTGTTAATGGAGGTCCCAAGAAACTTCCCATCTTTTGCCCTATGGCAAACGGCAAAAAATTATAAAGGACATCAGCACCAYTCAGTTTTGAAGTAATATCTTTTTGCTCATCTCAGTACTCTCAATGAATAATCTTGTGATGGGAGCAGGCTCACAGCAGACTGATGATTAATTACTGAGGGTATAATTCACCCCACCTACCTTTGCATTTCTGCAGAAGGGGTGTCCTCATCTGAACTAACTATCCTACATGTATGCTTTTTGCAATCAGTGAAAAGAGGAAGAGTCTCTAGGCCAAGATTCCTTTTACTTGTTTCCAAACCCTATTTTAGGATGAGATGAGTCATGGTCTAGAATAATCTATTTATTTCCATTGACTATAAAGAAAGCTTGGAAATCTAACATAACTGCAGATGCCTACACTGAAGACATCTGCATTTCATCTGATGAAATTCACTTGCTGATTCTGCCAAAGACCAATTAATGAATAAACCATAGTAATAGCATCCTAAAACTCTGGAAGACTCAGACTGAAGAGACCTCACTCTGTATTCCAGGATAACAGAGTGCAATTAATAAAAAATATACATATTTACTCACTTTCTTTACTGCAATATATAATCAGAGGAAGGCAAAATATCACYGAATCACAGAATGGTTGAGGTTGGAAAGGACTTCTAGGGATCATGAAGTCCAACCCGCTGATCCAGAAGGGACATCCAGAGCATGGGACACAGGGTGGTATCCAGGTGGGTTTGGAAGATCTCCAGAGGAGACTCCACAATCTCCCTGGGMAGCCTGTTTCAGGGCTCTGTCACTCTCACGGGAAAAAAGTTATTCCTCATATGGAGATATAACTTCCTGTGTTGCAACTTGAGAAGAGTTTGGCCCATCCTCCCTACATTCTCCCCTCAGGTTCTTATACATATTGATCAGATCTCCTCTCAGTCTTCTCTTCTCTAGACTAAACAAGCCCAGCTCACTTAGTCTTTCCTTATGAGATAGATGCTCCAGTCCCTTAATCATTTTTGTTGCCCTCCACTGGACCCTCTCTAGAAGTTCCATATCCCTCTTGTACAGAGGAGTCCAGTACTGCCCAGAAATGACAGGCTATCAAAAAAGGAAGCAATAAAACATACATGATTTGAAAATGTTGCTTTTCTAGAAGGTTTAAGTAACAGTAGTTACCCTGTCTTCTTTTTTCTCTGAAGACACCACAAACTTAATGTCCAAGATACAATTTTCAGTTATTTCTAACACCAAATCAMTATCAATTATTATTTATGATTTACTTACAACTGTGCTGTCAAGACCCAGTGAGAGATTTGGATCCTGATCAATCAGGTTCTGGAAAAATAGCAACCTTCTGAGCAAACCCCACAGACAATCTCTGGACTAAAGTATTTGGAAAATAAGTATTAAGAAAYAGATAAAAAATCAAACTTCAAGGCTGTGAATATTGTGCTTGATGAAAATAAATGCAGAAAATATATACCTTTATCTGGCCTTTCTCACATGGCTCACTGCAGACTGATCTGATGATATTATTTTTCTCTGACCATATTTCATCATCATCCATTTTCAGCTCACCATTGTCCCAGCTGCCAACATTGATATAGTCAAAGTAGTCCTTCCCCATTTTCTTGAAATTCATAATTTCATACCTTTGGAAACACAAAGTGGAGATACAGATCAGTTTAGGAAAGCATCATTAAGTATTTTGAATTAAGACAACATTATATAGTCAAAAATAAGCTAATTAAATAAACACAGAGCAAATCCTTTTGTTATGCTTGTCCCCGATTCTCTCTTGATAATTCCTGTGATTTTACCATCTTTTTCTTTGTATTTTAACTTGAAAATGCTGTGCAAACTTTGGCATTAATTACATGAATATTTGAATACTACTAGCTTTCATTTAAGGAAAACAGTGAAGTGGCCCAGACAAGATYTATTCTGTCTAACTTTAGGCATTTAAGCTATGAACCTCAGTTGTTATAGGCTCCCTCTACGAGTAATGCAGAAAAGGGTATATGCACAGAGGTGATTCTTAATGTCAACAGCTTCTTGCTGTTTGTGGGTGGTTATTACTCTCTTTAGAGAGGGAGCCTGAAGGCATTTAAGGTCCTAAAACAAGTTAGAACAGATCTAAGCCTGAGGGAACAGAAAAGACTTCATGTGATGGAAAACTTCATTATATAATTTAGTTTGGCATCCAGATAGCAGTCCAGCACACACTCACTGTTTGCTATATGAGAAACATCTAAATGGGATTCGGGATAGCAAGATGTCTCCTAGCCCTATCCAGTCACAGGCTGTCTTAAATCCCACATGTCTGCAGCTTGCTGGTGTCTCAGAGGGGTTTTCCTACCAAGAACAAAAACCTAAACCTTGTAGCTGGTTTCCAGGCTGTGTTTGAACAATGAAGCAGAAACTCCCTCTCTATATTTCGTTTATCATTTCATTTCATTTCATTTCATTTCATTTCATTTCATTTCATTTCATTTCATTTATTTCATTCTTTTTGGTTTTATTTTAACTGCAGCAAATGCTTTCCCCACCTCTCTCCCTACCTTTCCTTTTTCTAACTCCTCTTGGGGCAAAACACACTTAATTCCTCATAGATTACAGTGTCGAAAGGACAGGGAGAGGGGACAGATGCCTCTGCTGGGCTATTAAAGGGTCTAACTCACTAAGCCTCCTATGAGTTATGCCATCTTTCCTGCCCTAAAGGCCACTTCCTTTAGCAATTATTTGTAAAAAAGGCCACTTCCTTTAGCAATTATTTGTAAAAAAAAAAATGCTTGGGAAAATTATGCAGCTCTGGAAATGATGGTGTCATCATTTTCCTTACCTCTTCTTTAGGGACTCTTGAAGTAAATTGATTAAGCAACATTTCACATTAAGGTTCAGAGATGAAAAATAAGCAAACATATAGATCAAAAAGTAGAACACAACCATAGATTTAAACACCTGCCTGATCCATAAATGAGAAGCCAACTTTTTCCTGGCAGCAGGCACCAAATGAGTCCCCAAGGCAAAGCTCAGAGACAGCTGGATAAAGATTAATATTATCAGAGCGTAATGTGTGAAGTTCAATATGCATTTAACTTAAAGAACCATCCCTATAAATCAAACAGTCTCTTGAATAAGATACTGAAAAGATTGTTTAAGTTTGAGAAAATTCTTCAGAAACTTGCATGCAGCAGTCACACTAAGGTTAATATATTTTCCAGGTTGTTATGAAAAGATTAACAATAAAATTCTTCTATGATTTTTTTTTCTTTCCTATCCATGGTCCATGGATCTCAGAGTGATTTTTATCAGGAGATAAAGCCTAACCATCCCAGGGGATAAATTATGTCAACTGTGTGTCAGTGCCAAGAGCACATATAAATCATGGTGAGAATTGCAAAGAGCCTGTGAAGGAAAATGAAGGTAGTGTTTGACTGGATGGGCAATATAGTATGGTCTTGAGTTTTACAGAGATGAGAAATAAGCAATGGAACATCCAGGAAGAAACTCTGTTAGCCTTAGGTTTTGGAAAAGTTTCCATTCTGTATAAAGGCAGAAATGTCTAAACCTTTGAAATCATAGAATATTATTCAAGGTTGGAAGGGACCTCTAGAGATCATCTAGTCCAACCTTCCTGCTCAAGCAGGCACACCTAAAGCATGTGGCACAGGGCGGCATCCAGGAGAGTTTTGAAGACCTCCAGAGAAGGAGACTCCACAACCTCCCTGGGCAGCCTGTTCCACTGCTCTGTCACCCTAACAGTAAAGAAGTTCCTCCCCACCCGGAGATGGAACTTCCTGTGCTCCAGCTTRTGGACATTACCCCTCGTCCTATCGCTGGCCACCAATGAAAACAGCTTGTCCCCTTCCTCCCTACATTCTCCCTTCCTGAACATGTTAATCATACCCCCTCTCAGCCTTCTCTTCTCCAGGGGAAACAGGCCCAGCTCACTCAGTCTCTCCTCATACGAGAGATGTTCCATTCCCTTAATCATCCTAGTTGCCCTTCTCTGGACCCTCTTGAGAGGGTCTTGTGCACCTAGCAGATTGGCATATGGCACAAATGGCACAAATGAGTTTAATTCCAGAAAATATATACACACAAATAAACTAGTCACTTTTAGACATAAGCAAATAATCTCTCTTTTTTTTTTTTTTTTTTTTTTTTTCCTCCCTCCTGTGGTTCACAAGCATAAAAATAGTCTGTTGTTCAGAGTTACGCATACTAACTAAAAAGTGAGCTCAGAACCCCACATGGAGCCTTTATTTGCCTTGTTACCTAATATTTTAACACTCCTTTAAGTTTCTCTCTTTTAAAGCTGTCAATTCAGAGTTTTATGGGCAGATGAACAAAATTGCTGCCAATGTTTAACAGGCTGCTAGAACAAAAACTATTATCTCTCCAGTAGCTGCAAACTAGTTCCATGAGTACATCCCATGGGGAATACTGGAAAGAAACATAACAAATTAAATRTATCTATTGCTTCAGTATATTGTGTTTCTCACAAGCCCTCTTCAGGCAGCAGGATTGGAGGACTGACAATAAAAGCTGGGCTTAATAAATCCATTGACCATTGCTGCACTGGAGGTTCATGAGTCACTGGTTCCCTGAAGCTGCTTTGAGATACTACAGGGACAGTTTTCTRCCTAAGAACAAGAGAGACCAGATGGTGCAAAAACACATTTCCAGCAGTGCCCTAATCTCAGTAAAAAACACTTGTTGGCAACTCAGTTTTAAAATGGAAGTGCCATGAAGTTGTTGAGAACCTGTATTTTATCAGTAGAACATAACCAAAACCTTAACATCTTGATTTTCATGCCTTTTCTGAACTTCTTAATTTCTTCCTCAGAGGATCTGTAGTACTTACACGTTATCTTCCCCTCAGAAAACGTGGGCGTTCCTTTCCTATTTATGTGCTTTTTCCACATCTTTTGTCCTAACTAAAACAGCCCCTCCACTAGACTGCATGTCTGCTTAAAGCTATGCATATACACATGTRTCTTTGGCATACAGACAGAATTTGAAGTGTCTTGTGGCATTAATGAGCTGTATTATTGTATATAAAATCAAAACCTTTTTACAACACATGAAAATCCTGAAATATCTAGACCAGAAAAAGCCTAGAAAGGCTCTTTCTGTTCTTTTTATTTTTATGTATTTATTTATTTTTCCTGCTTAACATCACCAATATCACATTATAGATGTAAGGATTTCAATTTCCATTTTCAAAGCACAGATGTGGCTATTCACAAAAATGAACAGGGGAGATAGGTTATTCCAGTGTGACTGCATCATCTCCCAGCTGCTGTAAATGGCATTTGACAAAGTTCAAAGGACTAAGAACTACTCAAAAGCTGGAAATCAGGCATGATTCCTGAAGCTTCCTGGAAAACCTTCTTTGTGATTTTTGAAGTGATTTTTGACTAAAAAGATTTTGATGAYGCGTCTGTTTTGGTGGAAGATGAGGCAACAGACCAACAAACTCTCAAAAGTAACCAGGATTTAGGAGACTTTTGTCCCCATGCACGGTGCATTATTTTGAGCACACAGAGCACTACTGCATCTCATACACATCCTGGAAGGCTGGGCTGTTTGAAATTCACTTTACTCTGCAGTGCATAACCGGTGCAGGGTCCATTTGCTCTTCACTGAAATGTTGAATGCTCTACCATAAAGAAGCAAGTGACAGTATGTAAAATAATTCCTTCATCATCTTTTTAAAATTAAATAAAAGCAACAAAACACTCCCTCCCCCAAAAAATCAATTCAATTCTTTGCAACAAATGTAATTAAAACATTATTTTTAAGTATGTCAGACTTGAGAAAGAGGTAAAATTAAGGGTCTGTTTGCAACATGCAAGTGTTCTCATTGGTTTATTATTATGGCACATAACCATTTGTTTACTAAGGCTCTTGGTCTTTCTGCAGGAAGTGAGTGAAACAGAGACAGGAATAATGTAGGATGAAGTCCACTGCCTCCAAGCATCTTCAAAACAAATAGAAATCCTTTGTGAGAAGTTGAGGTTAAGCCTTTGAAAAATATTGTTCAGAAAATCTAGATTGAACATTTCTTTTCACAGAATCCAGTTATTTTTTAAATTACAGACATTTAAGAGAAGACAGTCTTCCTCACCAAACCAGTTCTGAAAACATACATGAACTTCACAGAAACTCTCAGTGTGCTTTTTTGAAGTCTGAGTCCTGAAATTTTTAAAATGTGGATCTCCAGAAAACTAGCTCATTCAGATTGCTTTATAGGTGGGTGTCCTGTTATCTTTTGGGGGATAATGCTGACATTACAGCTTTTCATATAACATTAGAAATAAAAAAACAGTTTTCAAATATCAGGAATATTCTGAAATACCAGAATATTCCGGTCAATGGAATTCCCTTTTCCTGCCCAGTTCTATTCTAAAATTCATATTTTTTATTTCAATTCATATTAGAAGAGGAAGACAAAACTTAAATAATGAGTGCATATGACAAACAGTTTTCCCTCTAGTCATCTGTTTATACAATTTCATCAGGAAGTTATTTAAAATATTCCGAATTATGTGGACAGAAAGAGCTACCTCAGTCAAACTGGTGCAAGTGCAGTGAATGAGGCAGGTATCTACTCACTGAATTGTGAGGAAAAATAAGCATATTTTGGGTGCTATCACACTTGCTGTTCACTTACTGACAGCTCAGTAGGCAGACATCTAGAAAAAAAAGTCATTATTCCTTTTAATATGTATTTTTGTAAGGACAGTGCATATCTGCATATTCCATATGAAAAAGAACAACTTCCACTATATTTTATACRTGTGCATATATACACAAACATATATGTCAGTTATCAGCAAAGCAGATTTGTTTAAATAAAATTGTGCTCAAAGCAAAAGAATTTGAATCAATAGCTTAGTCTGTTATGTATGTGTAAAAGGCTTTAACTAGAGGGTAATAAAGTTGATCTATAATATAATTAAGATAAAAAAACCCATAGAAATCAATGCAAGTTTTTGGTACAGTTTTAGCTTTCCCTTAATAAATGAAGTAAGTCTAGGCAATTATTCAAATAAGTACTGTTTACTACTTATTCAAACTTAAAGACCGAAAAGAGAGAACAATCTTGTAGTCATCAAGGTCTATAAGGTCATATGAATAGAAATGAAGTCATATATCACAGCCTATGAATATAAAATCATATATATATGGCTAGTCATATATGTATATGGTCATACATCTAACTGTATATAGCCACTGTATATTTGACTAAGTAAAAATATGTTTATAGACAGACATATGTGGCTATAAACACAAAGCTTGATTTTTGGTGAGAAGTAATACATTTAAATAGTATAGCTTAAAAAGAAAATRCACACAGGCAGTTTCTAGGCCTGACAGCTCTTTTTTTTTTTTTTCCAACCACAATCATAAACATCATGCAAAAATACACATCAAAATAGTTAATATTGGACAATCAAGCAAGAAAATCAGGAAATGTTGCAATGAATGTATGAGACCTTAGTTCTGGTGTTAAGTGTTTGGGTATATGTTATGCAGGGTTAAAATTTCTGTTAATAAATACTGGAAAAATATTAACTTTACCTTCCTGGCGAGTCGCCATTCTCATCGAACAAGATCATGTCCCCAGAGACCCCAGTAAAATTCGTCTTCATGAGGGACTCCAGGAGCTTGCGGCCGTCGATGGGCTTCATGGCGTCACAGAGGCCCACGTAGCCTGGGCACAGTGATGTTTGCATGTTGTGCAGCCCATACGCCATGGAGTAGATGGCGTTGATCACGAAGCCCATTTTGGAGTCCTGCACGTGCTGTGTCCTCAGGGTCATCTGGCCTGCGGGGAACAAGGCAGGTTAGTCTCCAGCTCTTCAGATAGCTGGTGGGTTGATTCTAAACGGTGGAAAAGGCATTCTTAGGAGTCACAAGAAGTTCATAATGTGACACTTGAATCAACATCGACACTGTTCTTTTTTTATGAAAGGARTGAAAGAATAGCAGTTTTGAAACACAATCCTATTGAGCTTTCTCTATGCCACTCCACACCTTCTCTTACACTATTTTTCAGCTACTTCTTGTCCTTCTTATTCTTTTTAATCTATCACTACTACTATAAAACAACATCGCAAGGATGCCAGGAACTCATCACAGCTTGCAGAGGTCTCTCCTACATCTCAGAATTTTCTTCTGCTGAATACTGGAGGTATAAATCTTAGTGATGGTGCATYCAACAGCAATCTTGCAGACCATATTTTCATTTCAGAGATATGGGAAACCAATTCTGTGTGAATACTCTGATCAAGACACAACTTCTTTGTTGTACTGAAAGCTTTTTGTGCTAATAACTCTTTTACTTCTAAGTCCCTTGTCCCTCTGCATTTGCASAACGGGGCTAATGATGCTATTCAGGAAAATACATTCATATGCTGCAGAGAGCTTGATAATGTTGTGAATATCGGTCACTTCTTCTCCAGTGTTTTGTGCTTGTCCAAGCCAGAATAGGTTAACTTTACTTTGGCTTTTCAAATATTATTTCTGTCTTTCTMTTTTCAGTTCAAGCACCTGTGAAATGCACGGTAAAAATTCCTTCAGGAGCACCCTGAAGGGCTTTTCTATAAGCCAGGGTTATTAATGACATRGATTCACTCAGTTGGCAGCACTGGTGCCGCTCAGTGAGAGGAAGCTGTAGATTTTCTGCCTCATGTGCCAGCTGCAGTTTCTTCTCACAATAAGAATATATATAGATAGATAATATACTTCCTTTTTTCTTTTTTATTTTTTTTTCCTTGAAAGAAAGAGAATAACACGCAACTCTGAGGGTGGCCTTCATCCCATACACTGTTCTACATCCAGAAGTTGAATGGTCTGTCTGGTGTCTATGCACCTTCAGTGGAGATGAGTAAAACTGTCCAGTGGGTGAGTGATCCTGTTGAAACTAGGTGTATCTACAAGCTACCCTTTTTGGAGAATGAAGGGCAACATCACCAGGGAGAACTAGCCACCTGAAACATCCTGGAGTGCCAAAACACCCTGAAGGGTAGTGGACACGTACAGCCCTTATTAACATGGAAATGATTGTATAGAAATAAGTAAGTGAGGAGTGAAAATCTGTTTTCTCCTTCGGTTTGGTGCTGRAACTGGCACTTCCAGTTCCAGTCCATTTCAGTTACAGTGATTAATGCTTTCGATATTAAAGTGATATGAGCTGCAAGGATCTATAATGGAATAAAAACTCAAAAAGAACACAATGTTCCTTATCTGTTCCATTCTAGCAGGTATTGCTTTTTTTTTTTCCTAATTAAAAATAATAGGCATAAAAACCGCAATACTGGAGTACATGTAAAACCAATATTAATTGAAATTAAGTGGAAAATTGAACAAGTATATTACATTGCAACACACGAAACTTTAACCAATCATTCATTCTCAGAATTAACTGCTCACAAACAGTGCAGTTAATTATAGTAGCCATTAGAATGAATCACATTTGCATCAGCAATAGTATTTATTGTGAAACTATATTTCAGCTGTTTTGTTTCATGTGATTGCTTAAAAATGTAATAACTTAATTCTTACTGGAACACTCTCCCTTGAGCTTTGTGCTTCAGATTTAGAGAATTATTATTCTGACTTTCTTTAAGCATTCAGTCTTATTCAGTGCACCTGATAATTTGTAATGAGGCTGTTCAGCTCTTCATGGAAGCTGCTAGCAATTGTCAATGGAGATGTGAGGGAATTAGCCGTTGCAAGAATTTTAATGTAATTTTTATAGCTGAAGAAAATATTACCCTGCTATACTAACTGGATCACTTTGCTCTACAAGCACAAATTTGACCTGCCAAATCAGACTATCACTCAATATTACATCAAGACTCTGTAATTAAGAAATATTTTTGCTCTTTAATGTACCACAGTGGTGTCTTTAAAATTCTTATATTTACAAATATATCTTTTGGTCTTTCTGAAAACAGTTTTCAATACAAATTTTGCAAAGTTCTGAAGTATATAAATAATTATATTGACCTCAGTGGTCTTATCAATGGGCCTAAGTAAAAGCTGAATACACAAATTAGGAATTAGTCTCTGATTCAGAAGAAAATGTAAAAATATATTAAAATGATCTCTACAGCAAGTATGAGTTGGGCAGCCTTCAACACCCAGTTCACTTAAACAAGAATTAGCTCCTCTTGTCTTCTCTGGTACTCAAACCTATATACTTAAATTCATTCCCAAGTGCTATCTGTAGTCAAGACATCTTCCTGTTCCACAAGGTTGTCAKGAAATTGATATGCGACACTCATGACTTAAGTCATACTGACATCATATTCAATAGAACTGACTTTGCAGTTTAACTTTTAATCAAGAATAATGAAAAGTTCTAAGAAAAGTAGAGGAGTTTCTATAGAATTACTAGGCAGAGGATAAATAAATCCATGCAATCCATGTGCTTGCTTGCCACATGCATAGTAGAAYCGCATTTTATGTTAAATTCAAGAACTATTTCCAGAAGAGATCTATTTTTCTCCTCCTTGCTCCTTTCCACAGGAGAAGAATTTACAAAGGAGAAACTAAAGGTATTTTACTTTTCCTGAGGGTTAGGAAGAGCCACTATGATGTCAATTTGCTGTGGGCCACGAGAGCCAGATGTTCACGAGGTCTAGCGCTGCACTTTGTAGGTTTCCAGTGGATGCTTATTGTAGTTTTGACAGATTTAACTACCTATTCTTGTAGGCTTGAGGAATTTCTTTCTGGGACAGAGTTTACTTTCCCACAAATGTTGTTTGGAATAACGTCAAACTAGGGAGTGAACTGAATCTGGAGGCTATGGCCCAATGATTACAGAAAGCATTCTGTATTGCGGCACCTCAGAACAATAAATATTGCAGGTCTACCATGTTAAATAATACAGAAATAAATAATTCTGCCTCCTGCAGTTAGGATGTAGCACGTAATGGAGGAAAGCAGAGTGAATCAAATCACATACAGCCAGAATGGGGAAAGGACTGCAACATTCAACACCAGGAAAGATCAAATATTGCAGAATTCTCTGCCTTCACATAGAATATGAACCCAAATCTTGAGGAGAAATGAGGTAATCTCCCTAGTTAGAACACCTGAGCTCTCTTGTATTTATGCTTCAGTCTTTCATGCCCATGCAAATTTGGTAAGCAAGTAAGGGCTTATCCTATTGTTGTCCAGTTACATATTTTCTCCTACCTTCTATCTAGCATTTCTCATTAGACTAAATATTCTTCAGGAATAAGATGATTTTTCATTATCTTCCTACTTTTCCTGTGTACCATGCAAGACCATGCTATAGGGTGAAGTTTCTAGGTGCTAGTGGGTTATCTTCAAAGTGATTATAAAATTATTCTTTATTTCACAGAAAAAATAAGTGTATCATTTACTCTAGTAACTCTATGATAGTTACTATGAAAACTATGATAGTTATGATATTRTTATGTTAGTTATTCTATCATTTTAGATATCTATGATATGTAGTAGATAATATGTAACATTTCTTTATATAATATATACTACACATATAATTAGACGTCTAACACATACAAATAAATAAAAATATATTTTAAAGGTAAAATATATCATACATATGCATAATCGAATCCTTCACAGGATGCAGATGAGCCTGTGCAAAATGGTTTACTGCATTTAGCATCAGCTTAAGATTCTCCCACAACTGGAACAGGTAATTGAAAACCATGGTTATATGCTACTTTGTTACTCAACAATGTCATATAAAGAAGGGCTTCGGGCTGTGCAAAGGGGATCTCAGGTGTCCTCCCTCTGAGCAGGCAGGTGGATGAGGCTGTCTCCAAAGCTGTCTTGATCCCCTACAGACATTCCTCAGAGTAATTCCTTAATCAAAATTTTTCTTTTCTGTTGTCACTCCTCCAAAATCCAACATGTAGACACCAGGAAAAAAAAATGTTCTTTCACCACAAAAGTAATTGTGCCTGGCAATGCTTTGCTTCTTGGCTTTATTTAAAAACAATTAGTGAGCTTTGGGCTCCAATCCATGAAAGCACTAAAAGGCACTCATACTCCCAGTGCAAGGTGGTTTGCTGTGCTGGAACCACTGCACATCTGTCACATTCCAACATTTCCAGCTCCCACTCTGGCTGGTTTCTGGATCATGGCACCGGCCTGTGGCTCCACCTCGTGGGCACGGCACCGGGCACCCATCGGACACCCTGTGCTAGGCCAGCTGATGGGGAACAAAAAATGACCCAAAGTAAACAAAAACAAAACAAAACAATACCAAAGAAAAGAAAATAAAATCTCCTCCAAACCCAATTAAAAAAGACAAAATCTGAATTAAAAAAGACAAATTCTGAAATATCATGKTTTCTTTCACTACTTAGGATACGAATAAAATTTTTGGAAAGTATTCTTTACAGAATTCATTATTTTGGAGTGTTTTTTGATGTAAATTCTTTCATTCTACTCTTTTTTTTCCTACTTTTTCCCCCCAAAGAAGATGGAATACAATTTTATCTATTCTTCTTTTCACCAGCTGTTAACATATAAAGRCTCCTCAGCTGCAGGGATGCTGCAGAGGGGCAAAATTATCATGGTTCAATACGTTTTCTTCTGCTTTCTAACTCCTCCAGAGCTAACATTACTTTGAAGTTTGAAAAATGAAGAAAAGGATAAAAGGAASAGTTAAAAAGTTCCAAATCCCAGGTAGCTTCCTTATTTCATTTGAGGAGGAGAAGCAAGAGAAAGACATAAGAGAGAAAATAGGGAACTGTTTTTCCCCAAAGTAGTGAGGGGTGTGTTGGAACTATGATGAATTTAGCACTGAGATAAAGAATAACTGATTGCATTTCATCCTGTTATTTTGAAATTTCTCAAAGAGCAAAATCCTGTTTATGAAAAAGTCATAAAGAACTTCACAGGGATAGCCAGAAATACCAAATAGGATCCCCAGCTACCCTGCAATTAATTCACAAATTATTTGCAAGGACTAAATTAACAGCCAGGTAAGTACCACATCCACTTTTTCCTGGCAGTAGTTGCAGTACAACCCCTATATCTGTCTGTCTGTCTATCTACCCACCTACCTACCTACCTACCTACCTACCTACCTGTTTTCCATTGAATTAATATCTCTAAAGCAAGGAAGAAAGTAGGGCCTCTCTGCTGCCCAGTGCAGTGCAGGGATGCTCCTGGCCCTTTTCTGGGCAGACTGGCTCTGTAGCAGTATGTTCATGGGAACATTGCTAAAAGATGAGACTGTTTGGATCTGCACTGGGTCCCTGCTACCACAGCAGCCTTCCCTGGGAACATGTTAGCAACCCTGCACAGAGCTGCAGTGCTGGGTAGCACGGCACAAAAGTAGACATCCCAAAAATGTGCATCACTATTTAGAGAAGAAATCAGAAAAATTTTATAAAATGAAAGAAAGACTTTACAGAAGAACCAGAGTACAGCATATGAAAATATAAGAAATTGTTTTAAAGAGATAGAAAAGGAATTTTTTAAAAATCTTTTCCAAAATCTGTCTTTGATTATTAAAGCAACGTAAAAGAAAAAACAACATTTATTTCTCTCTTATTTGTAAAGTTCCATGTATACTTTTCTGATAAAATCAAATTTAATCATTTATTTATTTATCTTATTAGTTTAATTTCTTGTAAGTTCTCCACAGTGCAACAAAGGTGTTTTCTGTTCTCTGGAAATTTCAATAGTTCAAATGTTCTTTTCCATTCAGAATTAAAACATTATATTTCATCCTTTCTGAAAAAGAAATTCTGAGAAAAAAAGAGATTTGGCAACACTTGGAAAATGTCATTTTGCTGATGAGGTACAAACATAGCACAACACTGAACCAATGTAAAAGCAAATTATAAACTTGAAACAAAACACTTCAATGTTACTGAAATGAGAAAGTAAAAAATGACTCATTCCAAAGCTTTTCTTTCAAAGTGTCATGAATCAACATGCTACTCTGAAACACTTCAAGCTTGACAAGCAAATATCCTTCACCGCAAATTTCTTGCCAAATGCTGTGGAACAATTCTAAGTCTCATTCTTTGCAAGTGAAAGCCAATGCTAGTGATATTCCTCTTTATGTGAAGATTATCAGAGAAATGTTTTAAGTATTTAGTTAACCTTATTGTAGTACTTTTATTTAAGTGTGGTGACTCCATAGTTTTACAAATCTATCTCAAAGTCYATGTGGACCTTTGCATGCCTACATACCAACAGAAACCAGACTTTTACTGTCAAGTTCAATAAAATTAATGAAAAGAGTCACAGTGATACTGACTCAGAGTGTAAGTAAATAAATATCCAGCTTGCGCCACCATTTTCTTAGAAGTGTTATTATCCTTTCACCTTCTATAGAATTCAATTTCTTTGATCATAAATTACACAATAAATAATTACACAATTGTTATGGATCAAAGGGCACATTAAATGCTGGTTCAAACCCTTCTGCACTGGAAAACATACTTGTATGAATCATTTGAATCCCTGTAGGAAATTGAACTGCAGAAACTTAAAAAAAAAAAAAAAAAAAAAAAAATTAAAGAAAAAAAGGAAAGAAATTGTAATTGCTCCAATTTATCTACCTAATAAGGTTGATAAATGTATAATCTGAATACATTAACAATAATTTACATTTATTCTTAAAACCAGATGGATATGGTCTACTTGTATAATGGTATTAATATTTTGTAGGCAATTTTCAAGGTTTGGAAAGGCAAGAGAGAGGGAAAGATCATTTAAAGGATAAAATCATGGCAGAATGGTATCATTCTACTGTCTACCTTGAATTTCATGAAAAGATCATAATATACAGAAGGATAAAGGCAGGAGGCATAAAGTGGAAGAAAAATAAACCTATCTTTGTAGTCAGATTTCAGAGAAGTTTGAGGAATTAATAATAGCAGTGAAAGACAACTTATTCAAGGGTTTGACTTTTAAAAAAGTGTTAAAATCACAATCAATATATATGTAGAAACTCTTTCAAATCGGTTGTACCTGCACGTAACAATCCCCATTGCCATTCTGCTTCTTTCTCTGATTAAGTCAAAAAAAAGTGACATGTCTGTATAGGCTCCTAAATCATACTAGCAGACTGGATCAGGCTTCTAGAAAGTTCAGGTCTGGATCTCTGCTTCATAGCTCATCTGCCTTTGGAAATTCGTGAAGCTGGACAAGCATTATGGCAAATGCAGTGAAAAACTGCGCCTGAGTGTCAAGATCTGACCTGTGGGCTATGAGGGCTAGCCTTCAGCCTGACATGAGAGATAATATATGACTAAGTACAAAACTGAGGGACATGAGGATGCTATTCAGAAGAATCAAAATGCCCTTTAATTCATTGTGTTGATTGTACTTGTTGTACAAGTGAACATTTGTTTTTGTTTTTTTTTTCTTTTAAATTTGCCTTCAAATGCAATCTAAAGATAAAAATACAGGAATGCCACATGTTTGAGCAAAATGCAGTTTAACTGTAATGCTTCCCTTGAAATACAGAGAATAGGCTGTCCATTCTGACAGGTATTACAACACTTTATTTTTATTGTCTGGGGTCTGATTAAACCCACTTTGGCATCTGAGCTTAGACTTAACTGACAAATAATTGTTGGCATGTTGCAGTGCAGAGCTTAGGCAGTTATGTTTTATTCCTAAATTCTGTCTAGAAACCCAGAAGAGTAATTTGTTAAGCCGTATTTATGTTCAGCTGAAAATCCAGGATTCTCTGTGGGTCCTTTTCCCTTAAGTAGCTGGATCTGGATGAGATTCAATGAACAGGTTGATAGGTTTTGCATTTACATTTTATATGCCTTTCTCTATACTTAGCAGCAAAACTTTTCTCGTATTTATCCTAAATCTCCCTAAGTCCCCCTTTCTGTTCACAAAGTCTTTCAGCATAAGTAGCCTGGCAAATTGCTGGTCACTTTTCTTCTTTCTTCTATGGTGATTTTTATGCTGCTAACAGGCAAATTGCATTCTGTGTCTTGCGTTCAGAATATGGCTGCAAATTGCATTTTCCCTATTCATCACTTTGAATATGTTCTTTTTCCCATTAAACCCTACCATCTCATCAGATGTATGTTGTTCATCTTTGTTAGTGTCCCTCAATGCATTTTGTCTGTTGCTGACTTTTCTTTGAAAGATCTTTGAACTCTGACATTTAATGTCAGGATCCAACAAGTAAATATTTATAGGAGTGTCCCATCTCACTCCTACAGATTCTTGTCCCTATTGTGCTTCACATGAAATCATCAGCTTACAGAGATCTGCAACCTCTGCTGAGTAAACTAAAGATGTTTAATTGCCTTTGGCCTTTAAGGCGCTATGGGAGTTAGTGGAGGCACTGTTTTTTGAAGCAGAGGCTTAGATCGATGAAAGTAATAGATATACTCCTGCTTCTGGTGACTTCAAGGATAATTTTTGCTGCTAAGGTCACGTGAGACAAACTTTCCCAATATACTTAGTGGCTTGTGTTCGGTTGTGTTTCTATGTTGTGCTAAGATGTACTTGTAAAGCTCCAAGACTAGGAGAAAAGATAGGAAACAGTTGAGCCCTAGGTGGGGCAACTGRTCTGTGAGAAAGCAAGTGCATCTACGCCTAGTCTTTAGAAGTCCAAAGACGATCAATACCAAGGGAWTGGATTAGCCTTCAATGACCTGAAGAGGGTTGTTTGGTGGAGTTACTTCTCTGGTTCAAGTGGTACACCTATTTGCAAACTTYATGGAATTGTGGCCTTAGTTAATATAAAAGATCTGACTGGTGCCAGAAGGCAAGCCAAATCCAATTCTTGTAAAATCCCTGGTGTTCTAAGGCCACTATAGGTCTCCTGTTAAAGATGAATTTTAAATCCTTTACTCTGACTCTTGATGTTCAGAGGTGGTTTATATCAGCTTTCCAGTGACATGGAACTGATTACATTGAAAATCAAGTCAGATAAGTCTGCAAACTTCTCAGTTTCTGCAGTGTTCCAGCTGGGCAGAAAATCAATGTATTTAGCAACAGCAGTGACACACATTTGGATTAAGTAAGTATGTTCAAATCTGCAAATGAAAAGTGGATTTGATGCTAAAATTTTCACCTCAGCATGAACTAATTGTATGTAAGGGGATTGGAACTTATTAGAAGTTGATAGAAATGAGTAGAGAAAAATTAATTTTGGACAGTTTTTCAGATACTTTGCCTAGTTACTCTCACAGTTTTGTTTTGGGTATCTCAGTAAATTATCTTTCCGTTTCATAATATTTTCTGTYCATCACTCTCAATGGATAGCTTGTGTTTAATTGTGATTTAATGTATTTTCCCTCTGCAAAGGCCAATGTAGCCCATTGTATTACTAGATTGTCATGTCCTTGCACCAAATAAAATATTAAAGCTGAAAAAAAAAWTCAAACACTGTATTTGAAAAATTAACCCTTTTCTCTGTTCATGAATTGCAAATCAACAGATTGCAATTTTTAGACATTTCCTGGTTTATTTGATATTTCTAACTTTTACTAACCTATTTGAACTGTTGTTCTTTCAGAATCTCTTTGTGATAAGTGTTCTTGCAATGAATGCTAGGCAAAATGAACTATTCAAGCTTTATGATTAAGTTGTCTTATTTCCATGAATGGGTGACAATGTTTAAAGYAACATCTCCCTGCACCCCAGAGATGAACTTTGTGCCATGGTGAATTGTATTTTAGGCACTATAAAAGCCTCCCTAAGTACTCACATTTCACAGTTCCTAAGCTTTCATACAAAACTAAAATTAGATTCCTCTGGTGTGGATAAAAAGTAAATAAAAAAAATACACAGACAAATCAAGTTGAAATGTCATTGCTAATGCAGCACACTGAGAGAAAATAGATCTTTATTAGGTTGCATCTAGTCATGCCTACTGTACTGACATCTCAGGAAAGAGATCTACATCACTGCATGGAAATCAATGAATTTTACTGCTCCATATGCAGTATCTGTCAATAGAGCAAATAAAATCTGTATCAAGGTGTATTGGAAGAATAAGACAGAGAAAATATGAGAGGAAAATCAGTTGAGTGTTTAAAGTGTACCCTGAGGTTTTGGGATTCGTAGATTTAATTTGCAGCTCAGCTACAGAGTCCTGTGACTTTGCATAAAATTGGAGAAGGATTCAGGCATTTAAAAAGGCAATTAGGTGAGATTTTGTGATATGTAAATCTATGGCTTTATTTAGCATTTAAAACTTTTTCSTGGTCTCTCAGGTGTGTGGAAGACATTGCTCTTTTTTGGAGTGAAAGTCTCTTGGATCTTCAAATTGTGAAGCTGTTGGAGCTTCAGCTCATGCTCAGTACTGTGCTTTGTAGCTTCAAAGATGCGTCTTCCACTTACCAAAAGGACACCTGACCACCAGTTCTTCTCCTTTTCTGCCTTATATTTCAAATATTTTAAAGTTCTTTTGGAAAGCTGAATAATAGGAAAGCGAGGCGCGCCTAGGGTAAAAAAATGCTTTTRCATAGCTGCATTTTTTTCCCACAAGTTGCAATCATCTAAACAGCAGAGGAAAGCCTTGACAGTTCTCATACTTCTGCACAGGCATGGAGAAATTCAGTTATACATGTAGTGAGATTCACTACCTGAAAAAGAGTCACTGTATGCCTTTTTGTAGGGTCTCATGCCTATTTTCTTTGTGCCGTAAGACCAACACTGAAGGCTACAACACATCAGTACCAATGTCRCAGAGAATATCCAATACATTCATCRCAGCATGAAGACTTACTTTTAACAAATAAAGGAAGCAGAGTGTTCCAGTCAGAGCTCCAAAGCTGTTGCTTTTGATTAGATAGCAATAGAAAAGGGCATTGTTCGAGCATTTCTGGGCAAATCATGATGTAAAGAGAAATTAATGGAAGAAAGGCAAAAAAAAAAGGTCATATCATTTTGGAATAAAATTATTTCTTGACACTCTTTTGGAAAAATGAAAAAATGTTGTGGCATTTTTTTGCTAAAATGAACATAATTTCATGGAAAATATCAGCTTAATCAAAACTATTCCTGGAACAACTCATGTCTGAATGAAAACTTGCTTAAAGATATCTTTTAAAGCACCTAGCCTTCTATCTGAAACATGCAAATAACCTTCACCACTGACCATATGAACTTCTGATAACTTTTAGTGGATATTTCTGTGAGGTAAAGCAATATTATTACCCCTATTTTGAAAAGTAGCCCTGAGTCTTGGAAAAGATTTAAAAGCTGTACTTAGATGCCTAGTGCGGTAGAGTGACCTGAAGTTTTGACATATAGGCATGAGTTAGGTGCTAAGGAACTATGCATTTGTTTCTTTAGAGGTCTAATTAAAAATTACTTTTGGTTAATGCAACTTTTGTTCAAGGGTAGTGCTAAAGCATGGAACCTTGGTGGCTGAGACTGGATTTCCCTCATGTTTTGATTAGTCTTYCTCTTGTGGGAAGAAGCAGGATGGCAGCTCCGGCCCAATCCCTGTCCCATCAGGTCAGCCTGCCTGAGCTGTTTACACTAGTCTTTCAGATRTACAGATATGTAGAGCAGAAATAATGCATGCACTTACTTGTACAAGTTTTGTTGTATTTAGGATTCTCCTGAGGAAACCCTTCTAGTCGGCACTGGAACCTGTGCTGCCAAAACTCCTGAAACCATGGATTTCGGTGGTTGGTTTCTGGCCGAAGCTGCAGATAATAATCATCAAACCATTTCACGTCAGGAGACTGGAGCTTGATTGTTATTCCACCGACAGCTTCACGCTGATACCCGTCTGTCACATCATACCGGTCTGCCCAGCCATCACTGCAGGGAGAAAGAGAAGAGAGAAAACATTAACCTTTTGAAAGAATAGGAAAGGTGATTTTTTTTTTTTTTTTTTTTTTTGAAAATAGCATTAGGAGCTTAGGAGTGTACATCCACATTTGTGTCTCAGAGTGGAGTTTATAAAGCATTGGTAATACCTCTATAAGTGTTCACTATTTTTTTTTTTCTGTTTTCTTACACTTGCTTGTAATTGGAAGCTTCTGTTCACATATTATGTTCTTCATCCTCAAATTCAGGTAATTGAAACAATGTTAACAAGTCATGGCTCCTTAAATTTGCTGTGCATAGGTGCATCATCATTGCATCACACTGAATACCACTGAGTTCTGGAGAGAAAATAGTTGGACTCAGTCTTCTACTGACCCTGATGTGACGTTACTCACGTCTAAGAAGAGAGTAGGTTGAGAGCAGGTGCTCTGGGTGCTGATGGGAAGACTGGCAGGGTCATACTCTAGTCCGTGTCTATGAAGCATAATGGAACATGGTGAGAAGCACCCCAAGATAAACTGACACTGCTCAAGCAGAGATACCAATCAATCCCCACTGCCGACAGGACTGATGGAGGTGAGCAGAGCATCATACAGGTGTAATGAGTTGCTTCCAAGCCTCAAACCTTGCTTGCCACTATCTGGAGCTTGCAGACTCATGTGACATTGTTCTGCATGCAGCATTTTAATCTCCTTGTTTTAGCCAACCGACTTGCAACATCCTGATCAAAAATAGGTAATGGAAGAGGATAAAACCTTAATGTCTCAAACATCTCTGGGGAATTCCTGCCCCTCCATCAGTTTGGTAACTGATTTCCTTGAACAAACTGACATTTTAAAAGTTTGCTCAACTCTGCTAAATATATATATATATATATATATATATATATATATATATATATGTCATTAGAGCATTTCAGATTTCCAATGTTTTGTCATGGCTTGAGTCAGTAACCCATGAGACCATATCTTAGAGTCAGAACTTGACTTCCCTTCCTTCTTTTCTTTCCCCTCACATTTTCCTTTCTCCTCTTCTCCCTCCCTTTCTCCTTCCCTCCCTCTCTCCCTTCCTTCCTCCCCTTCCCTTTTCCTTTCCCTTTCTTTTTACTGTTCTCTATTCCTTTCCCTTTCCTTCTTTCCAAACATATTTATATATATTTGTAAAAAGCATTGATGTTAACAATTGTATAGAGCATCCTATCCATAATAAAAAAGCTTATTTCATATTATTTTAAATTTTCTTGAGTTGTTTAAAGCTAGCCCTAACTCTTTAAATTAGTGGTGCTGTAACTGATCTAGGTGACCTTTAGTTGTATCACTCGGTTGCTCTGTTTAGGTCATCTACTGTCTGCTTTCAGCTTTGCTCCGGTGTTTCAGAGCATGCACGAAGGCTGTGCCTAGCACATTTCCTGTTCTCTGTCTAGGGATTTTATTGGAATTGCACATTACACGAGTCAAGATCTTACACTGTGACTCCTTCTACACAAGATACAGTTTTTATGAAGCCCGGAATCTGACTGTGTCTTATTAGCACATCAGCAATACCAGTAAAAGTAGCTTCCCCAGAGGCAAAAATAGTATCTAGTGTCTGGAACAAAAATGAAGGGACCATTAAACATGTTTGAGATTACAAGTGCTTTACTCAGCACAAAATAATAAAATATACATTAATGAAAGGAGAAAGATGAGCACTGACTTTCAGCTCAAATACAGCACTTTTTGAAAAATTACCTTCCAGCATACACTCAATTAGGAATGGGCATAGATGTTAATAATGTTCCCAAATGCACTCAGGWGTCTTAACTCTCCACTTTATATCAGGACTATTTACTGGTCTAAGAATTAGAACCATTTACAGGTCRTTTTGCTGATAAAAGCCACAGAGGTGTTTTTAAAATGTAGGAACGATTTAACCTTTCCTTTGAAATATTCATCTCAATCTTTGGCAAGTTTTTAAGTGTTTTTATCCTTCCTCATAAAATTTGATAGATTTTATGAATGCAAGAAGTAATAGATTTTCTGTAGGCTTTAAAAAATAATAATGAGTAGAATTTACCAGAATGAGATCTGTGCTGTGATTATGTGAGCTTTAAAATTTGTCTCATAAACAACTACAAAAGGAACTGTTTTTCTGTAATTAATTTCTTCATCATTTTTAAAGGAAGAGTATTGTAGACCTAACCCAGCAGAGTATCATAAAATTTATAATATTACTTTATGAATGATTACCCCCTCTAAGCAGATCTGCATTAAAGATACCACTTTATAAGTTTAAGCTATTAAAAAGAAATGAAATAACAGTTTTAAATCATATGTCCTTCTTCTATACTTTTCCATGGAAGAACATATTATTTCAACAGAGTTTCTCTTCAAACAACTATTTCTGCTKAGTCTTTTGGGTCAAAAGCTCCTAGGAGGTGAATGCGTAAGGTTTAATCAAAGTGCAACAACTCAAATGGACAAGTCAATAAAGCCACTTAATATCTCTTGTTATAATATGCTGAGTTAATACTCAAAAGCTAGTGAAAGTGGAGAAGAATAACAGTTTGCACAGTGATGCAAAAACACCAGTAGCATGTGTTCTTTCAATTGTGGAGCCATGTTGCAGTTACTATGGAAATTTTTGTGATATTAGACCAGTCCTATCCTATGAACTCACTGAGGGGTGTGTTCTTGAGCTAGAAAGGTACAGAGAGGAAGACATCTGCTTATTTTCTTACAGACACCCATTATCTCCTCAAACATTTTTCTCCTAATGTAAAATTACAATTCAATGAAATAATAATAATAGCCAGCAACATCATTTTAGTCGATTGGTGGTTGTAYCATGAACCCTTCAAAATGATATTGCTCATCATTAAAATCTACTGTTTCAAGTGGAGTAAGATATTCAACTGGAGAAAAAAAGAGCTACAACAGAACTCTACTATAACCTCCACTATAGCCCACAGAGATGGTGAGGTATCACTGATAAAAAACAGGACTTTATTGGTGAAAGAGGCTTTTTTTTTTTTTTTTTTCTTTCATTAGCAGTGGGAGATGTAGGATGCTCTGGTAAACAAGTGGTTGAGAAGAGCTTCCTCATAGGTAGTGAAAAAGTCCAGGTGAATTGTGCTCCAGTAATAATTACAAGGAGTCTCAACAGATTAAAGCAAATACAAATATCCTTGATAATTAGTTACATAGGCTTGTTTTTTCTCCATTGTTTCAGCACGACCCTTACAATTTTATTCTGATTTATGGAGCTCTGAATATTTTTCTCTTATGTCCTCTTGCAGAGTGGGTTTCTGCTTATAGTTGGAGCATTTGATTTTTCTTTGAACTCTTATCTCTCTTTTCCCTCCTTAGGATTCKAAATTAAGTTTCTTTGAAGGCGTCTAGTAGTTTAACCTCCACCTTCAGCACAGAAGCAAATGCACTGATTAGTTTGATCTTGACCTATGTCCTTGGCATCATGGCAAACTGCAAATACCTGCTGTCATCCTCACATGTACTGCAGAAACTTGTGAAATAAGGATTTGAGTCATCCTTTCACTTCCCCATATTTTTTCTTTACAAAGAGTATAGGATTGTTTTTAGAGAGCCAATTTATTTGACTGGGTTTTCCAATGCTGCATGCCATAGATGTATTTACAGACAAACTCGAATTTAGAAGTTAGGTCTGATGCACGCAGCAACAAGGAGGATTGCAAAGGGCAACATTTTCCACTGTCCCAGTAAGAATGGCACCTTGTTCTGTGTCTGTGCTTTTGCAGGATTCCAGGGAAAGTTTGAAAATTGCATTTACAATTTGAGAAGCAGAGCTTGAAAGGAGACAGACAATAACTAGTCCATTTGCCAACCTTAGGGCAATATCTGTATCATTCTAGAAAGAATTTTGTCACACTGTATATAAACGCCTCCAGTTCATCAACCCTCTTGAGGAATGTATTTCTGTATTTAACTATATACAAAAATAAAGCTCTAATCTGTATAACATAATGATTTTTACTGAAGTTTTTACCTGTTACTTCTTATTTTGTTTATCAAGGAGAAGAAAATCAGACTGAATGTTAGATAAGTTCTCTCTTCCATATCACAGTCAATGCAGTATATGTATATCCTTAATTTCGTAATTGCTACATACAATTATAAAAGCAGAAATTGTCTCCACAGTCAGTGTAAGAATCTTATGTATTGAATAATTTCATATGGAGGAGGCATAATAAGAAGAGAGAAAGAAATGTTTTCCAAAGCTTAACATATTCCTACGGGTCAGGAAAAAATACTCCTACCTTGATTCTATCCCAATTCCTCTCTATTAACTCTCTGCAGACTTTTTTTTTTTTTTTTTTTGTCTGAGGGTTACCTCCAAATACAAAGTAAATTCTCAGAAAGAACATGAGAATGTTGTCCTGTATTCTTATGTGCCTTTTGTTAGTTCTAACATTACTTTAATTGGAACTGAGGCAATTCACTTGCTTTGGGGATTCAGTTTTTGTGGCAGGATACTCTAGTGGCAAGACTTAGCTCTTCCCAAAAGCTGGAAAATATACAAACAGAACTGAAGAATAAAGATTTTCATGCAACAGACTTTAAATTCTTTACCTATGTGTTCCTTCTATGTACAAGAAATACGCCCTATTTTTTAACCCACGAGAAATGCCCTTAAAATGATCTCACTAGGACTTAAAGATAAGGCTGTGCATGAAGACATCTCACTGTGAAAGAAAGTAGCAGTTAAACATCACCAAGAGTAACAGCCTCACACTGAGATGTCTATTAGGTGTGTGCAGTACTGCATTTACCTTATTCATCAGCTTGTCAGAGTAGAAAGTTGATAATAAGATAAGATGCCTATGACACATGCAGATTGGCTGTTGCTAATACTACATCACATGTGATATCACATTCCATACTGTGGGGAATTCTTTCTTTCTTTCTTTTTATGTAAGAAAAACATAAATAAGCACAAAATGAGCTTCAACAAATGAGGGACATTAGAAGTTGCACTAAATAGTTCCCTAGTTGCCTTATAAAGGAAGGAAGATAAAGAAAGGGGAAACTACAGAGAGAAAGCTACCAAATACAGTTCTARGGCACATTTTAAAATAACATCTAACAAAAGTCGTTAGCCCAATTAAGAGTAGGGAGACAGGTTACGTCCCAAAAAAGAAGTGGGAAGGTGATATAAAAAACAGGATGAATTGAATTAGTTGAAGATTTATAACCTGAATACATAAACCAAAAACCAGGAGAGGGATAATACTCTGTTCAAGTACATTAAAATCTCCTGAAAAGAAAAGATTGTAATCTCTTTACAATCTTGATGGTAGATAGGAAGATAGTAGACTTAGAAGAAGAAGCACTCACTTTAGGTCTCAGGAAAGAATTCCTCACCATAAAGTGTGTAAAGAGCTGGAAGAGGTTGCTTAGGAAATCTGGGGAGTCTCTGAGAACAGGTTAGGCAAACATCTGGCTAGTATATGTGACAAGAGGAGAATGGTGGGCTGCATGGCTTCCTGAAGTCCATTCCAGCCCTGTGTTTGTGTTAYCTTATATTAAGGATTGTGATATGTCTGGGAAAATGCTTTTTTTTTTTTTTTCCTGAAGTAAAAATACTTTGTATAGTTTGCCTTTTTATTCATTTTTTTTAAATCTCAGGCTATTTTAATAATACTTTATTAAAAGAAAAATATTTTGGACACTTGCTCAAGAACCTGAATAAAGCACAGGTTTAACAGCTTAAGGCCAACCTTCAGTTTAAAATAATCAATTCTCAAATTCTGCATTATTGACCCAATATACAACATCTGTAACTGTCATAGTTCAAATCCCTTTAGTGATGSAAACTGGATCTCTAATGCTGATAAGATCCTCCTAAGACAGGGGATCTGAACAGCTCTTAAGTGGCTGAACAAACCTATGCGCTCACTGGACACAGTCTTTACATTTTCTTTGCTTGTGACCTATGAAAGTATTTGTTTCTGATATTTCTTAGATCTTATACAGCAGGTTAAGATTTTGCTTTATATTATTGACTTCAACCAATATTTTAGATAGTCTTTTATCTAGTTTGCTGTCTGTGTCACATTCTCACAGAATCACAGAATGCTTAAGGTTGGAAGGGACCTCTAGAGATCATCTAGTCCAACCTTCCTGCTCCAGCAGGGACACCTAGAGCAAAGAGCACAGGGTGGCATCCAGGTGGGTTTGGAAGACCTGCTGAGAAGGAGGCTCCACAACCTCCCTGGACAGCCTGTTCCAGGGCTCTGTCATCCTCACAGGAAAGAAGTTCCTCCTCACCTGGAGATGGAACTTCTTGTGTTTCAACTTGTACCCATTGCTCCTTTTCCTGTCACTGGCCACCAATGAGAAGAGCTTGGCCCCTTCCTCCCTACATTCTCCCTTCATGAACTTATACATGTTAATCATATCCCCTCTCAGCCTTTTCTAGGCTAAACAGGCCCAACTCACTCAGTCTCTCCTCATATGAGAGATGTTCCAGTCTCTTAATCATYTTTGTCACTCTGCTGGGCCCCCTCTAGGAGCTCCACGTCCCTCTTACACTGGGGAGCCCAGAACTGCCCCCAAAACTCCAGGTGCGGCCTCACCAGAGCTGAGTAGAGAGGCAGAATCACCTCCCTTGACCTGCTGGCAACACTCCTCCTGATGCAGGCCAGGATCCCATTGGCCTTCTTGGCCACGAGGGCACACTTCTGACTCATGGTTAACTTGGTGTCAACTAGGACTTCCAGGTCCTCTGTGGAGCTGCTTTCCAGCAGGTCAACCCCTAATYTGTACTGATGCCTGGGGTTCCTGCCCAGGTGCAGGACCCTGCACTTGTCCTTATTGAACTTCATGAKGTTCCTCTCTGCCTGTTAGTAGTATTCTGATACCACTAATCTAAATTGGAACTTTATTGTGTTGAAAGTATTACAGAGAAAGATCTACAACCTGTGATTTGAAGAGTTTTACTTATAATGAGCTTCAAAATTAAACAAGTACATGTATTAGAGAGCAAAGGTAAAAAAAAGAAAAAGTGCAACCAGATAATATAGTGCAATTCCACAGTCTAAAAAATGACTTAAGCCCTTCTCAGTCCCACTATTATATGAAAATTTAACCATAAACTAATTTGAATCTAATCATACAAAATAAGCTAAATATCAATGTATTGCAAATATGGCTCTTTGTTCAGTGGCAAGATTTTTGTTAGCTCCTCACTCTAAAAGCATTAATCAGGGATATTCTATCAAGAAATTTATGGGGAAAGGTCGAGAGTGAATGGCATGTCTTCCAGCCACCTGGCATGAGATGTGAAACTATTCTTACATGGTAAGTAGCATTAAGAAATTACAGACTCACAGAATCACAGAATCACAGAATCACAGAATGGTTAAGGCTGGAAGGAACCTCTAGAGATCACCCACATGGCACAGGGTGGCATCCAGGCAGGTTTGGAAGACCTCCAGAGAAAGAGAGTCCACAACCTCTCTGGGCAGCCTGTTCCAGGGTTCCGGCACCCTCACAATGAAGAAGTTCTTCCTCACATGCAGATGGAACTTTCTGTGTTTCAAATTATACCCATATACATTCTGTTTAAACAGAACAAATTATTTGAATTGCTACACCCAAACATAATGATGGCTGATGAAACGTAAATATTAATTTGTTAAGTTGGTCCAGGCACAGAATTTTTTCCATGGCATTCACTGGAGAGACAGTTGCCTCTCTCTACRCGTGTTATATGAAAATTGCGTATGAAAATTTTCTTGCTTCACTTCAGTGAAATGTTACAAGGAACTTTTTTTAAAGAGTGAAAAGCGATGTTATGCCTCTCTGGCACAGCTAAATCCCAGTGAGATTAATACTAATTTTCTGTTTTAGGGCTAAGAGCCCTGTAGATACCACTTAAGTTTCTTTTCCTAGGATTGAGAAATGGGCTGGTGGCTGCTGTTTCCATGGCTCAGATGCAATGAGCCAGAAGAGATACAATGTGATATAGTGTGGAAAGATGAAGATGTCCCCTAGTTTGGTCCAGTAAATAACTCATTACACCGAAAGCATCTTTACACTTTCTGGACAAACTATGGCCACTTAAACACCAGAAGTGAACTAGAGAAAGCTGTGAAAACTGTCTGAAATATTTAGTCCATCCATTCACCCACTACTTCCAGGTAAAACAAAATGCTGAGATACATGTATACAATAAAAATAGACTTCTGCCCTCACTTCTGAAAGTATTTCCATTTATTTACTAAATTGAAAATGCAGCAGTATCTTGGAATCTATTGAGATTACTTCTTTCTCTCTTATTTCCCAATGCAGCAGTATCTTGGAATCTATTGAGATTACTTCTTTCTCTCTTATTTCCCTCCTCCATTCAATATACAGCTAAAGGTATTACAGTTAATGAGTGCATTCATTAGGTTGTTCTATTTTGCTCACTTTGTTATGCAAAAATCTATTTGCAGGCCACATAATGATGATGGAAACTGCTGTTCTGCTCACATGTAATCATCTTTCTGATAAAAATCTGACCAAAAGCGTTTGAAAAATTTTCTTCACCTGTGTAGGAGTATGTTGGCAGTCTTTAATTTACTTTTCATTGTATTTTGCTACCCTTTCAGGTCTTTTTGTATATCTGAAAAGCTCTAAAAATGCTAAAAACTCTTCATGTTCTTCTGCAATGAGATGCCAGACTCCCAAAGGACGATTGCTTTTTGATGATCTGCTTTTCCTGAGCAGCTGTAAATTTTTGCTTTAGGGAGAGGGATCTGCAGCTGTAAATTTTTGCTTTTCTGTGAATTCATCTTATAATAATTGAGTGTGTAATTAATAGGGATTCTTGATTTTCTGCTTTTCTTTTTTTTTTTTTTTTAACTTGTAATTCCTTATTTTTGTCTTCTTTTTCAGGAAGACTATAAAGATAAATGTATTTAAGGGTAATTCAGAGGAAAGAAATGAAGCTATTATTTTAGGCAGTACAACACACCAAGTTTTCTGCAGGATGATATCTAGCAGAGGTAGCTATGCAGGCCATTTGGCAGATAACATGTTTAGGGTACTGTAGGTGCTAATTACTTGCAAAGCATCCAAATTTTGCCTATCTGAGAAAAATGGTGATGGCAATTTGTAAGRTTGTGGTAGTCTATGCCATCATCTAATTTGCATAAGAAAATAAATAATTTTGCATCTGCCTGCATCTGTAGAGCTGCAAAATAGTTCAGTCTGATTCTCACCCAGTCTACAAAGATATAGTTTCCTGTGCAGATATTTCTTCTTAATAAGAAGTCAATTATCTTGTGTAGTTAACTAGCATAACTGGAGGTTGTCATACATGTACATATAACTTACATGGGCTATTTATACCCATACATATAAATTATTTGGGCTACATTCTAAATTAAAGAGAAATCTAACTGGACCTGAACTCTAAAACACCACAGTTATTCAGCCTATGTAGCATACTCTGTTAATTCCTGAATAATTAGTAAATAGAAAATAAATATTTGACATATTACCAACAGTAAAGAGATTGTGGATGCCTAGAGAACCTTATACAGTCTTCAAAWTATATTCTCCTAGCATCCTATGTAAAACTCACTCTAATCCAAGAGGATCTGCCAAGGCTTTAATAAGGGGGTGAGAAGAGTAATGGGACTTGATAGATGGTTCCTTCTCAAGAGGAGATGTGGGAAAAGAGGAGAAGCTATTTATGCAAGTTTAGATAGACATTAGATAAGGACTTCCAAAAGTAAATGTAAAAGCAATGGCATTAAGGTGTTCTGTAGGAAAAGCTAAAACACATTTTGCAAATTGGTCGTAATTTTCCTAGCCAGTTTCATCAGAAAGGACACCAAAATTACTTCCATCACTGCTGTGTTGTAGTAGAGAAGGATTATTTCACATACTTGAAATATATATGCCAAATATGGCAGAAGCTTTTCTTTTCAACATTGTTAATTGTGTTGACTCATATTTATAATTCACTCTAAGCTCCTCCAAATGCAAATTTTTCATCCTGACAGTCTAAAAAGCACTCGTTACATAATGTCAGCAGCAGCAACAGTAAAGCAACAGCAACAGCAAAGAAAAACAGGAAAAAGAAACAGTTGTCTGGAAAACATTTCCATCAAATATCACAGAATCACAGAATCACAGAATATTCAAGGTTGGAAGGGACCTCTASAGATCATCTAGTCCAACCTTCCCGCTCAAGCAGGCACACCTACAGCATGTGACACAAGGTGACATCCAGGCGGGTTTTGAAGACCTGCTGAGAAGGAGACTCCACAACCTCCCTGGGCAGCCTGTTCCACTGATCTGTCACCCTAACAGCAAAGAAGTTCTTCCTCACCTGGARATGGAACTTCTTGTGTTTCAGCTTGTACTCRTTTCCCCTTGTCTTATCACTGGCCACCAGCTTGGCCCCTTCCTCCCTTCATTTTCCCTTCATGAACTAACAGATGTTAATCATATCCCCTCTCAGCCTTCTCTTCTCCAGAGAAAACAGGCTCAGCTCACAGTCTCTCCTCATACAAGAGATGTTCCATTCCCTTAATCATCTTAGTTGCTCTCTGCTGGACCCTCTCAAGAAGCTCCACGTCCCTCTTATACTGGGGAGCCCAGAACTGCACACAGTACTCACTCATAAATATAACTGCACACAGGAAGCATTTCTTCACTGTGAGGGTGACAAAGCACTGGAACAGGTTGCCCAGAGAGGTTGTGGAGTCTCCTTCTTTGGAGATCTTTAAAACCCGCTTGGATGCCACGTGCTCTAGGTGACCCTGCATGAGCAGGGGGGTTGGACTCGATGACCTCTGAGGTCCCTTCCAACCTTCGGCATTCYATGATTCTATGATTCTACTCCAGGTGCGGCCTCACCAGAGCTGAGGAGAGGGGCCGGATTGCCTCCCTTGACCTGCTGGCAACATCCTCCTGATGCAGGCCAGGATCCCATTTGCCTTCTTAGCCACGAGGGCACACTGCTCACTCATGGTTAWCTTAGTGTCAACCAGGACTCCCAGGTCCCTCTCCGTGGAGCTGCTCTTCAGCAGGTCGACCCCTAATCTGTCCTGGTGCCTGGGGTTATTCCTCCCCAGGTGCAGTACCCTGCACTTGTCTTTATTGAACCTCATTAAGTTCCTCTCTGCCCCACTCTCCAGCCTGTCCAGGTCCCTCTGGATGGCAGCACAGCCCTCCGGAGTGTYGGCCACTCCACCCAGCTTGGTGTCATCCGCAAACTTGCTCAGGGTGCAYTCSGTGCCCTCGTCCASGTCATTGATVAACARGTTGAACAGCACTGGGCCCAGTACTGACCCCTGGGGGACACCACTGGCCACAGGCCTCCAACTGGACTCAGCCCCATTTATCACCACCCTCTGAGCTCTGCCAGCCCTCGATCCACCTCACTGTGCACTCATCCAGTCCACTCTCCTGGAGCTTCCATATGAGGATAGTATGGAAGACCATGTCAAAAGCCTTGCTTAAGTCAAGGTAGACAACATCCACGGCTTTCCCCTCRTCCAGCCAGCCTGTCATCCCATCACAGAAGGCTATGAGGTTCGTCAGACCTGACTTCCCCTTGGTGAATCCATGCTGACTACTCCTCAACACCTTCTTCTCCTTCATATGCCTGGAGATTCTCTCTAGGATGAACTGCTCCTTCACCTTTCCAGGGAYRGAGGTGAGGCTGACCGGCCTGTAATTGCCCGGCTCCTCCCTCTTGCCCTTTTTGAARACTGGAGTGAYRTTGGCTCTCTTCCAGTCCTCAGGCACCTCCCCTGCTCTCCAGGACCTCTCAAAGATGATGGAGAGAGGCTGAACAACAACCTTGGCCAGTTCCCCCAGCACTCTTGGGTGCATCCCATCTGGGCCCATAGATTTTTGAGTGGCCAGTTTGCCTAAGTGATCCCTAACCCAATCCTTCTCAACCCGCGGAAGGTCTTCCTCTAGCCCATTTATATCACTTCTACTGGAGCCCTGCAGTTCATGGGGGGTCGCCTTAGCAGTAAAGACAGAGGCAAAGAAGGCATTTAGTAACTCTGCCTTCTCGGCATCCTCCGTCACCAAGGCTCCTTCCCCATTCAGCAGTGCACTAACATTTTTCCTTGTCTTCCTCTTGCTGTTGACATACTTATAGAAACCCTTCCTCTTGTCCCTGACATGCCTCGCCAACTCTAATTCCACCTGGGCTTTGGCCTTCCTTGTTTTGCATTTGCATTCTCTGGTGATGCGCCTGTGTTCCTCCCACATGGCCTGTCCCTTCTTCCACAAGCTGTACACTCTTTATAATATAAATATACACGTGTGTTGTGAAAATGATGTTTTTTGTCTTCTCCAGAATGTCTGACTTCACTATAGTTTCTCAGATATGGCAATGTAATGCACTTTGCAATATAATCTACCTAATAATTCTACATAATGAAAAGCCATGAAAGGACCATTTAGATTAATAGGACTTAATAGGAATGATAAGTACAAATGGTAATACAAAGCTATTTCCTCTGCAACTTATCCACCTGAAAAAGAAACAGCTCWAATGACCCTCCAGGAGCATCCTCAATTTGTCCCACAGTAGCACAACATGATCATAAATATAAACTAATGCTATTGCTTTCTTCCTGATTAACTTTGCTTGCCTTGACTAAGATAATTTTTCATCAGATCTTGTCCATCAGAAGAAAAAATAGTTTATTCTCTAACTAGAACTTCCTGCAACCAATAATTTATTAGGGCTGCCATCTAYAGACTGATTTTACATTAGATAGCCAGACAAAGCTTTTATGAACATGAAATGAGAATATCTATGCCAAGAGCAAATGTAGTGACAAGAATGAACAGATACTTGAGATAGCCTTACAGCTGGAAAAAAAACATTAGAAATGGATAAAATATACATTTATACATATATACATCTGAGTTTTATATATATATATAAAACCCCTGAACTTATTGACTAAAAATATAATATAAATACCTATAAGTTGATATACATATATATGTTTTATAGATATATGTGTGTGTGTATCTATTTTTTGTGAACATATGTATTTAAAGCATTTTTCCCTGAAATTATTCATGAAAATGAAAATTAAATTGCAATAGATATTCCAGCATGTGTATATACCAGCTGTTATGTACTCTGTTTCACATAGTAGTGAAATTATTAAACCTATTATAACATCATGAAATGTAATTTGAAAGAGCACTTAAAAAGCTGCATTTAATTATTTCTATAGAGCAACAATTTTAATTTTAATTTTAATTTTAATTTTAATTTTAATTTTAATTTTAATTTTAATTTTAATATATTTATTCTTTGAATATATAAAGAAGAAAACTATGATTACAGATAAAAATATATTTGTACAGATGCAGGTATTCTGAGCAGGTGCAAGTATTAAATACAGAGAATTTATCTGTAAATTAAGTACAGAAATTTATCTGTAAAATTATCTCTGTAAAAAGCAATACAAAATTAAATTTCAAGGAACATATTTCATATATTTTATCAGCTATTTTAATTAATAATGCATATATTAACATGCAACCTTTTTTTTCTTTTAGGGAATGATCATTAAAATCTCACTGTTCAAACTGAACAAAGAGTAACAAAGGAAATCAAGTCAGACCTTCTATAAGCCAAGAAGAGGAAAAATGCTGAAATCCTGGTTCTCCTGAAATCACCTGAAGCTTTGCCACTGACACCAGTCACATCACCAGCCTTTCTACCTCTGTTCAGATGAAGACATATCCCTCTAATTAATTCAATGTCTGCCTTCAGTATGTGATGGCTAAGTCATCATTTGTGCTCATGTTGATATCTCCCATAGTTATCCCTAGCATTCCTTTGTGGAACAGCTTTACAAGTACTTCATCTTCTAAAACTGCTATATTATTAGCAGTTATCATCTGAATTATCTGCTATAATTCAGGTGCCATTGGCTGTAAACATGAAGTCCTTTCCATCACCCATTTGACACCCATTTTAATGATTATCGGATAAGGAACATCACAAGCAAGATTTATTCTTGTCAGAAGAAATGATGCCAAAGGCCTCACAACCCAAGCATTTCATCAGTTAGCCTGTGACCTTCAGAGCCAGCCTCATCTTGAAAAATATTGTGTTATAATAAATGTGCTAAAATGACAAGGCTAATCCACAAAATATCCAGTGCAAGATTGTGAAACCTTGACTAACAGATTCTTTGCTGCAGCAAATCATAAATCAACACCAGAACATACTGCAAGTCTAAGCAGGAGTACATTAACATCTTGATGGCATAATCCAATAAGAAAACAAAAGAAGCAGAAGAAACCACTGCTTTCTTTCGCTAAAGCAGCTTGTATTTCTTTCTTTTTTTTCTCTTTTTTCTTTTTCTCCAAGCATCTTGCTCAAAGAAAATGTGTGTCTATATACTCAACTCATTTTAAATCAATTATTGGTACTTGTAGTTAGACATTTAAGTAAGTGATCATAACTAGAACAGTAAAACATATCTTGATATCTGTCTTACCAATAAACAAACATGCAGATTCAGTACCACAAGTATGCAGAACTTACTTTATTAATTTAAAACCAGAACCCATCAAATGCAAAATACTCTCCCTGATAGGGTTCAGCATAACATTCTTTCATTTAATCAAGTGCCAATAAAGATTTCAGATGAGTTTTGCACATACTAATTCCCATTTACTGGGTAAGAATTTATGTCAGTAACATAAAGAAATAACAGTTTGATTCTTAGTGTTCCTTAGATATACAAATATTTCTCATTGGGGGTGAAGTAAAGAGCATAGGTTATAGAAGGCTTTTATTATTCCCAAATTACTTCTAAAATATGTGAGGGCAGGAAAAACTAAGCGTAGTCAGTGGCTTCTCTTCTATCTCTTGAAGTTTTGGTATGTCACAGAAAAACCTAACCTTTCTCTAAATAAACATTGCTGAGATTTCATTTCCACTCTTCCACTCAATGACYTGTGTGGAGGAGGAATTTTAATATAATGTGAAAGGACTCTCAGATATGAAGACCAGAAGAAGCCATTAGATCAGGACCATTAGATTTTGCACAGTCTTTCTGCTCATGTGGACCTGATTCTCATTGACCAGCAATTTTACGGCTCCTTTATTGTGCAGAACTGGCAGATACTGGCCATGACAAAAATAAGAATGAGAGTTGCATCCTCAATCTCTAACTGCCTTCCCCATAAGAAATTTGCTTAAATATTGCAGCAACCAATCC
>NW_020455591.1:199219-210479 GCF_003342845.1 Nothoprocta perdicaria
AAAAAAAAAAAAAAAAATGCAATGAGGCCATCACTTTTTAAGTCAAAATATATCATTTAGTCTTATGTACATTTAAGTCAAAGTCTGCAAAAAGGAAAAGATTAGGATACGACTCACTTCCCTTTCAGAGAAATTCTTTTGAAGTCAATTCTTATACTCACGCAAAGTCCTTAAGACATTATAGTTAGGCATGAAGATTTCAGAATGTTAGTTATAGTCACAACCAGTGAATATAGGATGCAATTTTATTTCTGCAACTTTGGTCTTTCAATTTAACTACAAATTCATCTGCAAATACCGAGATTTTTAAAAAATTGCTTTTGGTTATAAATCTGATAGAAGAGCCATAGAAAATAAATTAGAATTAATGGTTTACAGAAAAGCTAATGTCACTTTGGGATTATCTGGAAAACATAGATGTTTATTTTATAGTGTAATAATACAACACTTGGTTATCTGATCAGATCTTTCAAAAATTACATTTCCAAATGCTTTCCAGAACTGAATTATAYACAGATGCACACAGATAAAATAAGTTTTAGAAAACAGTGATGTAAAACTAAAACCTGACCTTTTTAGTAAAACATATCATAACCTCATGAAGTGCATGCACTTCTAAATTGCAAGTATATTTCACATATGTTTGATAGGCAATATTTGTGAAGCATCTTGTTAGCAGTTCAAAGCTCTCTGCAAGTTATAGCTTGAGGTATCTTATGCTTCCAGATGCTCCCATCTGGATTTTTTAAAATTTTTTTCTTTGTCTTTATGTCCTATCTATGTCCTAAAACATAGATAACATGATAAGAGAGCATAAACTATCATGATCTACCAGTTAATACTTAGCAAACTCTTCCTATAACAGGAGAATAATCAACAGGTGTCTAACTAAAATCATAAAGTATGTAGCTTAAGTATGATAACATATTTTGTAGCTTCACTCCGAATGGTTACAATAATTGGAGGGAAAAAAAAAATTACAGAATCACAGGATGGTTGAGGTTGGAAGGGATCTCTAGAAATCATCTAGTCCAATCCCCATGCTCAAGGAGGGACACCCAGAGCACGGGGCACAGGGTCGCAGGCAGGTGGGTTTTGTGAGAGAGAGAGTCTCTCTCTCTGCAGAGAAGGAGACTCCACAACCTCGCTGCACAGCCTGAGCTGAGCTGGGCAGAGATGAGTGGAGGAGCAGGATCGCGTCCCTTGACCTGCTGGCAACACTCCTYCTGATGCAGGCCAGGATCCCATTGGCCTTCTTGGCCACGAGGGCACACTGCTCACTCATGGTTAACTTGTGGTCAACCAGAAGTCCTAGGCGCCTCTCTGTGGAGCTGCTCTCCAGCAGGTCGACCCCTAATGTGTACTGGTGCCTGGGGTTATTCCTCCCCAGGTGCAGGACCCTGCACTTGTCCTTATTGAACCTCATGAGGTTCCTCTCTGCCCAACTCTCCAGCCTKTCCAGGTCCCTCTGGATGGCAGCACAGCCCTCCGGAGTGTCTGCCACTCCACCCAGCTTGGAGTCGACTGCAAACTTGCTCAGGGTGCACTCSGTGCCCTCGTCCAGGTCATTGATGAACAGGTTGAACAGCACCGGGCCCAGTACTGACCCCTGGGGGACACCAGTGCCCACAGGCCTCCAACTGTACTCAGCCCCATTTATCACCACTCTCTGAGCTCTGCCATCCAGCCAGYTCTCAAATCACCTCAAAATCATATTTTAAATGTGCTGTATACACATTTTAATTTGATAAACTTTTGTTCAGGGTTCATACTGAAGTCAAGGGCAGGACTGGTAAGGACTTCAGCAGTTTGCTATTTGTGGCTTCATGGGAAACACAAACACTGTTCCTCCTGGGAGTAGTTTAATTCATTTAACTATTAGCATGAGTTCAAATCAAAACCTAATCTGAATTCTGCAGATAGTTTCAGGCGAAAAAGTGACTTCATATTTTATGTGTAGATAATATATATTTGAGAAATCTGATTGACATCAGTTASCATCATTATCAGGAACAGAAGCTCTTTCTACATGATTTGCTTTTCTGTATTTGAACTTTTCAATTGCCTAGGTTGGTGATCAATAATTTCATTTCAATGAAATGAATACATTACAATATGAAATGAWTACATATACAATATTATAGTATTTCATAAAAGATTATGGGAACATTAATGTAACACTACAAATATTGAGAAAACCTGATCTATTTGTCAAATGAAAAGTAAGTTTTCAAAACTAGGTACAATATTATTGGCAAGATCTCAGTTTACGATTAAGAACTCAAGAAGTAAAYAAGAAAAGAAATATCAGCCATAATGAGTTTCATATCATGGCAGATCATTAAACCATATTAAACCTTGAACATATTTTCTTGAACATTCCTAAATAAAATCTTCAAGAAATATTGCTCTGTTTCATTGGTACGAATGAGAATTTTTTGTGGAAAACTGTAGGAAACAATGGAAAAGATTAATTAAAGTGAGAAGAGGCTTTGAAAAAGAATAGCATTAATAAAGTTATAGTATCTAAAAGTTTTGAGAGCGTGAATCCAAATGAGTGACATGGGGACTCCTGGTCATGWTGGCAAGGCTAAAGTGGGAGTTTTTCTCAGCACAGTAAAACAATCATATAAAAATTGTGGCACTGAGCTGACAGAAGCCCTAGCGTAAACAAAATTATACTAATAAAAACAGAATCTTTTTAAATGGCTTATTTTGCTTGTTCTCGTCCACATTTTTTTTTTCCACCAGATCCTAAATCATTTAGAATCTTCAAAAGTACCTAAGAATATGAAATCAATGGAGTAAATCAATGGCACACAAGAACTTTTCAAAATGCTCCATGCATCCCATTTATGCTCTGAGGTCAGTATTAATATTTTCAATGACTTCAAAGGGAGTAAAGGCAGCAATATGAAGAATAAATAAATAAATAAATACACTTCCCTAGTGTTCACTAGAGGAACATTTAAACTTTAATAGAAAGAACTTTCATGCCAACTTTAGCTCATTTTCATTTCAAAATCCATTATAATATGTTGCTTGGCCCATTTAAACCTAGTCAATTTACAACAAAAGCTGTTGCGGCTTTTATTAATAGATAAACCCCTCAGCAAAACTCCAGCTCACAGCATGCAGATGTACTTGGCTTGATATTTAAAATGTTTTTATTGATCTTTTAAATGCCTGCAACTATAGTACTACTCTGTGAAAATTAAATAAAAATTGATTATTTCAACTGAGTATTTTCTTTGATTAGTTTTCAAATGTAAGTTGTTTAAAATAGCATTTAGTCTAAGTTCACAGTTCTTTAATTTACTACTCCAGAATATCCAGAATATCCAGAGCAAATCACGATAAGTTCATGGAGTCAAACTGTTCTCGGTGGTGGCCAGTGACAGGAAAAAGGGCAATGGGTACAAGTTGAAACATAGGAAGTTCCATCTCCATAKGAGGAAGAACTTCTTTCCTGTCAGGGTGACAGAGCCTTGAACAGGCTGCCTGGGGAGGTTGTGGAGGCTCCTTCTTTGCAGATCTTCCAAATGCACCTGGCTGCGACCCTGTCTCCCATGCTCTAGTTGTCCCTGCTGGACTGGGGGTGTTGGACTAGATGATCTCTAGAGGTGATCTTTCAACCTTGACCATTCTGTGATTCTTCTATTCATCATCCTTGTATAAAACATATATATATATATAATATTAAGAAAATGAAACAAATATTCAACAAATGTAGCTATTTCTTTATTGTTATCAATTCAGTTTCTACACTGAGCTCRTAGAGAGATGATCTGAACATGAATTCCAGCAAGGGACTATGAATTCAGACGGATGATGTCACAACCATAGCTATGTGAATGATGACTTGGTTCAAGTCAAAAGGTTTCATTCTACTATATATTATTATTTATTCCCAAACACATAAGGCTCCTACCATTACCCTATAGGTCCGTGCATCAGTTCCTCTCTGTAATATGTTTTGAACCTGTTGGATTATGTCAAACAAAATCAATTAAATCTTAGGAATCCCAAAGATATGAATATTTGTYATGAATATGACAAATATTGTGAAAACTAGCTATTGAGGGAAAGAAAAGCAGGTAATTTCCCTGATYTTCTGCCCTTTGGGCAGAAAAAAAATAATAAAATAGCCTTACAAGACAAAACCTTATGACACAAAAAAAGACAGTTGTTCAAAATTAAAAATAAGCAAACTTTATAGAAGGAAACAGATTAACTCACTGAAAGAGAGAGAGAGAGACCAAAAAGAGCCAAATTCACATGTTTAGTGTAATTAAACATGCAAATGTATTTCTTTATAAAAGCGATTTTTTAAAATGTTTTAACAAAATGTTTTAAAGAAGAAGATAAACGACCTGAAAAAACATGAATATAGATGTTATTTTCATAATCTGGGGCAGCATATACTAAGCCATGGGATGTGAAAGTATTACATGGACAGAATTCAAACTAATAAGCTTTCCTGATGTACACTTTCTCAATGATATCTTTCCTGGTTAGGATGAAATTTGGCTCATAAAAATTGGGAATTATTGATCCAGAAGACTGCATGCACAACATCCTCAAGTTACAGAACAGGCTGTACTTAGTTTTGTTGGTAGCATCAAAATTCTCCAGGAAAAGAAGCAAATTAGAAGTTAAGACACTAAAAAAATTCTGACAGCAAAATAATTTTCTTTTTATTTGTTTCTGTCTACGTCCTTTTTGGCATCTTCCAGCAGATTATTGTCAAAAATCTTGCGTTGTTTTCATGGGACTGTGTTTGGCTGCACTCAGATGATTCCCTAAACAAAATTAACATTGTAAGATACAATGTTTTTACTTAGCCAACCAAACCAATACAATCAACATGCTGTGCTTCCAGGTCTCTGTATTGGCTTTAAGCTCAGAACTGCCAGTGGCTCCTGGAAAGAGAGCAGAGASTTCTCTCTTCATTTCAATTTACAGTCTGCAGATTATCAAAGCATTTCTGCAGAGAGGGAGATTTTGGCTTTGAAAACACACAACTGAGAATTTAATAAAAGAGCAAGAGGGCCTCTGCAGTGTCAAAAACAAAATAGGAAAAATTCAGGAACTCTCCAGCCTGAGATTTAATGGCATGTGTGGCATAAATGAAAATAGGAGAGAAGAAATAATGGAAAGCTGGACATTATTGGAGTTGAGATCTCCTTGGATTTGGGAATATTTAATAAAGCAGCTGTTCTCTTTTTTGTCTCAATGATCCCTTCTGCTTGAAAGAACAATTTCTACTGACATACAGGTGTGCAGTTTGAGACATGTAATCTATGTAATCTATGTAATCTATGTTCTATGTAATCTGCTGCTAAACTACCATGTATTTCATTTCATTCTCTTTGTTTAACAATTGTAATTTCATTTGTTTTAAATTGAAGGGTAATTAGGATTGCCTACTTTATATCAACTTAATTCAGAGTGTGGGACCTAAATTTCTCATTTTAGTTATTTAAGATGAATAAAATGCTAATTTTATTCCATTCCCTGAAACATTAACGGTAATCAGATAGAATGATGGGCTATGCAGAGCACCAGATGAATCTGAATAACATAACCTGTGTATTTAGCAGTGTGTTTTGAGATATTGAAAAATGAAGAACAAGGTCAATTATTTTTTTGAACAAGGGAGAAGTGATCTTGACTAAGATATTTAGAAATCAATCCCATTAAAATACATGTAAATTTGTTTCATTTTATCAAAAGAAAAAAAAAATATTCTGAGAACTCTGTAAAAGACATTATTTCATTTGTTATGCCTTAAAAGACAGACAGTCCTGTTGGATTTTGCTTTGTTATAGAGTACAGTGGAGTCTCAGTTCATGAGAGAGACCTCTAAGGAATGAAATAACTAATTGCCTACAGTATTAAAAGATGGGATGGCCAAACTCAGGAAAGTCATTAAACTTCTGCAATTTTGCTCAAATTATTTCCTCTGCTGTCTCTTATTTTAAGTAGCCAGTATATAGACCCAGAAAGAGACCTAATGAAGTGGTGCTCACTGTGAAGAAGTCTGCTGGTCCCTATTTTCATTTTTTTTTTTTAATATAATGATGATTTCACATAAACTACAACTTCAGTCCTGTCGGTAGAAGCTGCCCAGAAGGCAAATTCCTCTTTTGGTCAAGTGCTATAACAAATAATTTATTGCATGAAAGGTGAATATCGTCTGACTATCCAACCCATAAGTGAATGCTGTGTTCTTTTTGTGAGAGGCATTTCTGTAATTGTTAGGTTTTCTATGACACATTCCCTGAATGAACCTGTGAGGGCATTCAGGCATGTAAATGTACAATTTGCTAATCATAGTTTGTGTACAAGATATAATAAGATAATAAGATATAATAAGAATGTATTCAGATCTTTAGAAGTGCTAAATTCTGCTTGTATACCCCTATGACCAAAGGGCTTTGTTGATTAGAGGTGCAAGGAACTAATATGCTACATAAAAAGACTGGAAAAAAATAACAGAAAAGAATATTACTTCAGGTCTATTTACTATCCATTTCTATCTATCTATCTATCTATCTGTCTGTCTGTCTGTCTGTCTATCTATCTACCTGCGGACAACCATAATCTAAAACTCTGATTTACTTGATTTGCTCCTGCACAGTTTTTTTCCATGCTGCTAAACTGACATTAGGAGTCTTTCATACATAGCTCACTTAGTTGACATAGTCAACTCTAGAAGGATTCCTGCTCTGAAAAGGAGTTTGTAATCAATATAAAACCATGATACCAGCTCTGTTCTCTGTCTTGGAGGAATGTTCTGTGTTAAAAGAGAGTGAGAGAATAAGGCCAAATGCTGCAGCAAAACAAATACATTATTAAGTAAGAAGTTGTGCCTGGGGAGTACAAATAGAATAAAAAACACTGCAAAAAATGAATATGAGTTTCTGGGAAATTTAAACAGTGAGATATGAAGTCCTTTTAATCATCTCAGCTTCACTTCACTTGACATCTCTGAAAATTACAGTATGAAGCAAACAATCCATGATTAGGGTTTAACTAAACTACATCTCCTCACTCAACATAAGAAACCTTGTGATATTTTCATAACTCCTACAAGAAAAGGTTTACTGCAAAGAGAAAAACAATCTGCACTCAAGCAGACTGCTTTTGAAACAGGTAAAGAGCTGCGTGCAGAACTCCAKGGTGTACAGCTCTGTTCAACATAGAAAGAATATTATTAATTTTGCTACTGAATATTTCACCTTTTCAGATGTGAATGAGACCCTGACATTCACCAGACATGTGAAATACCATGGTAGGTAAATACCTGCTGTAAGATGAGCTAAATAACTATGCTAATATTTGTGATTTTTGCTAAGATTTTCCTTAGTCTTGTGTGGACAGTACCGAGATGTAGCTAATTAATAAATTAATTAATGTAGCCCTCCCAAATTAAGAGGTGTTGGCTCTGTAATGTCAGCTTGAAAGACTGTAAAGCAAACAGTGGATGTAAGGAATATCCATTTACTGCAGACATTGACTGCAATGCCTGGCCAGAGCATCAAAGAGCAATGTCGAATTCAGTCAGTGTCATCTACTTCCAGAACAGCTCATTGCAAAGTAAGGTTACCTAAGCTAACTCCACAAAATCTAGGGGGATATTTCTCCCTCCCAAAAAAGGGAGAGAAGAAACTACAAGACATTTCTTTCCAAGGACAAGACACCCAGGAACAACTCACCGTGTATTGATTATGATAAGGAATACATTCAATACCACTTAATATATACCATTCATTCCTTGGACAAAATGCAGAGCAATGTAAACAGGATTCCTACTCAGAATCTTGGAAAGAGAAAATAAATAAATAAATAAATAAATAAGCCCCAGCTCAAAAGAGGAAAAAAACAAACAAACAAACAAACAAAAAAAAAAAAAAAAAAACAATGCTATGTCAACATGTTGAAAATTGGCACTTTCTAAAGCACAGCGATGACTAGGCTAAATCAGGAATTCTGTAATCTGGTGAAAGGAGAGGCTGCAAGCCCTTTGAGATGCTGGAATGTCTCCAAATGACCTCCACAGCTTGTTTTGAGGCAGCGTAAACTGAAAACATTTTTTTGAACTTTTTCAGGTACGCGGCTTAGTGTTGCTTTCCAAGAAGCTGGTCAGTGGCCTCATAGAACAAACAGTAAGTCTGTGCAAAGAAGTAGAAACTATAAATATGGTTGAATGCAGATAGATTTAGAAAATGTCTCTTCTGTGTTTCTGTTATCTGCCAGCAGCAATTCTGGTGCACTGCAGATCATTAAACCATCTAAGTGCAGACACACCACTACTTTTATAAAATCAACTACTTACATATGAAATCCTTAAATTTCATTTTGCTTGGATCCACCATCTCAGTCAGCTTGTCTCCTTTATTTCTTCAGGGGATTAGACTTAATTTATTTAAAGTATGGATCTATTAAGGTAAGATAGAATTAAGTAGGAGGTAAGAAAGTAATTAATGCTCAGGTAGCTGTAATAAATTAAAAGGTGACCTATATAACTCAGCTATCTACATTTTAGCCAAGGAAAGCAACCAAAGAGAGGAAATTTGGTTTCTTTTCAGTCTCTCTATATAAATCCCAATAAACTATTTGCCAAATCATAAACATATAAAAGATAGCTAGGTCTGAAACATTTACATGATACATGATACAATAACAAGTATCTTATGATCAAAAATGTATTTCCATTTAAATAAACATGATTTGTATTATAGCTTCCTGATTTCCCTGATTAGTTTCAAATTATTCCAGCCTAAGGGAAAGAAGAATTTGAACCTAAGCTGTAAAAGAGAAAATGCTGAAAGCTATGCAAAATTAGTGGCTATTAAATAACCCCAGGATAAAACCACACCAGCTGAAAGTTTTGCTCAGTAAAGGGAAAAAAATCTAATTACATGAAAAGATTTATTTGTCTATAAAAGGTAAATAGACACCATACTTGTTAAATAGCTAATTGGAATTACACTGCAGTAAACTGTTCAATCTATTATTATATGCATAGAAGGCCATCTGGAGAGTTTGTGTGTAAATTTAGGGTTAACCGGAGTTGTTTTGAACAAAAGATTTACAAAATTATTCAGAGAGGAGCTGGAAGATCACCAAAGCACTTCTATCTTACACTACATAATCTGCATCTGGGAGTTCAAAGACTGAGAGCAAAATACTTGAACTCCAGCCTCTCTGGTGAGATCACTGGAAGAAAGATAATTACTGATTTGGGGATTTTATTAAGAAAAAAAATAAAAGAAAAATGTGGTATTTTCACAAATAATTATAAATGTGTTACTATATCAGTTATCTTAACAACATAAACTGAAGATAGCTCTTGGTCACTTAATGATGGGCTAGAAATCTCTTTGCAAAATTAGGATGATAATTAACGCATGTTTATGCCAACAGACCTCCAAAGTCTGCATGTCTGAAAATCTGCAGCTCAGGCACTGTGCCTGGCTATGCTATGAGGAATTCAGAATAGGAAGGATATATTTTTGTTTCTGAAAAGTTCAAGAATCATTCTCTACCACTGCTAGCAAAAGACACTGCATTAAGCAGTGTCCTGCCCAGGAAAGTCCGATTGCATTTAAGTCAAAGTCATGCCTGAGACTTGCCTAATACCAGTCTGGACAGTAGTATTAGAACCTGAATTAAGGTTTTTGTTTGTTTGTTTGTTTGTTTGTTTGTTTTTTAACTAGTGCAAGCACACTAGTGAGAGGACCTTGTGAGTTATCCTGTTTAATTGGCTTTTAGCACAGGCAAATTTCCTATACTCCTGGCGACGTGCTATGTCTTTAATGTAGTTGAAGTTACATATTGTTCTTTCCCTTCTGCATAGATGATCCAGATCTTCAGTGCTTTCATCAAAAAAAAAAAAAAAAAAAAAAAAAAAAAAAATCGTTCTAATTTAGCCATAGTTAATTGATGATTTTTTTATAATTGTTCTTTTTCTCCATTATAATTGTTGTTTTTTTCTTATCTCTCTCACCCAACATTAGCCTACTTTTTCTTTTTTTTTTCTTGTAGAGAGCAATTGTATCCTTTCCTATTCTTTCTTTCCAGCAAAATTATTTACTTTAGCCCTCTGTAACATGTGACTTTCGTTACTTATTCAATTATCTCCCACTATTTCCAATATGAATATATCTTTGTTGAACCAAGTAAGTAGCAGTGGATGAACTATTCTTACCTAGGCCTTGGTACACCAATGCTTCATGTTTCTACTGCAATTCCTTTGCCTTCTGGGAGGGAAATTAGGGATTTTAGGTAATCAGTCTTTTCTTTGGAGCTTACTCAAATCCAACTAAAGTCAATAAATAGCACTTGACATCAGAAGTATTTACTACCTAATCCTCTGTGAATTTTTCATCTTTTCAGTCTGGTTGTTTTTAAATTCATGATAACCTTAAATTCTTTCACAATTGATTTCATCATGGAATAAATTGCTTTAAATTTCCTTTGTGGGAAGGTGAATAAAGTTATTCATGCCTCAGTGAGAACTGACTCATATTGTTTAAGGCAAATTATATGAGAGATTGTTTTGGTAATACAAATAGTATATCTTGCTAAATATTAGCAGATATGGGCTGTACTTAAATGTGGCAGACCTAAATTGAGGAGCTTCTTTCACAAACACTTTATTTTGGTCAATACCACTGATCTTCTCTGCATGGTACTGTGGCATTTGTCAGCTTGGATTTAGGGAGTGTGAGATGTATTTGCAGTCAAGATCGTTGCTATCAACTTCTCTGGATGGAAGACAAGAAGACTTGTTCACACTCCCCACCGTATGGTTAGATTCATTGCCTATGTCAATGCATCTTCATGGATTTGGAGCCAACACTGCTCTTATTTTCTTTGTATAATTTCAGTCCTTGCCATCAAGTTTCTCCTGGACTGGGTTCAATAAATGCTGAATTTTCAGCTACATAAAACATGGCAAAGACAACTTTCTTATCCTCCAGATTTGGAAAGGACCAATTATTCCTTTTAGAATGGATCCAAGTTGTTCTTTGATGTCTTCTGTCACTGGATGCCAACTGCTATTGGAGTTGCAGAATTACACAGAATCACACAAAATAATTGAGCTGGAAGGGATTTCTGGAGTTCATCTCATGCAGTACCTCCCTCCAAGAAGAGTGAAAGTTCCAGGACATTGTCCAGTGGGATTTTGAACATCTGTAAGGATGTTCAAACATTCGAGGAGGGGAGGGGAGGGGAGAGGAGGAGAGGG
>NW_020455591.1:211624-273684 GCF_003342845.1 Nothoprocta perdicaria
GAAATGGCTTCAAACTGAAGCATCGGAAGTTCCACAGGAACTTAAGGAAGCATTTCTTCGCTGTGAGGGTGACAAAGCACTGGAACAGGTTGCCCAGAGAGGTTGTGGAGTCTCCTTCTTTGGAGATCTTTAAAACCCGCTTGGACGCAGCCCTGTGCCACGTGCTCTAGGTGACCTGCAGGAGCAGGGGGGTTGGACTAGATGACCTCTGAGGTCCCTTCCAACCTTCGGCATTCTATGATTCTATTCTATGATTGTGTTCATACTATTTGCTTCGATCCCTCTTAGTAGGATCCTAAATTCCATGATCTTATGGTCATGACAGCCACTTGCTAGTGTCACACAAATTTCTGGCAACTGTCATCCAAAAACAAGCTCAAAGCAAAAGTTGTATTTTCCCAGCTATCTTACAGTGGTAACCAAGTTCTGCAGACAGTAGATTTCCTTCCTGGTCTGCAGTTAAGCCATATTGAAAAGGTAAGCTTTTTAAGGTAAGCTTTTTTTTGTTTTTTTTTGTTTTTTTTTTTTGATACTGGATTCTACCTGGGGCTCAAACTTAATTTTCTGTACTTAATTTTCTGTCAAAGGGAAAATGTTGTCCTTCCTTATGATGTAGGGTTGTGTCACTCTCACAGAAAGCCAGCTTTTCATTCCTTCACTAGCTTGATTTTCTTCTTTTCCCATGACAATTCTGCATGATTTTACTTATAGAGTATCATCTCGCTTAGCTACAACAAACTTAAACAGATGTAAAGGTATGGGTAAACACAGCCAGATATGATAGGGTCTGAGAAGTAACACTTTTCAGTTAGTAGTTGTATTTCTAAGTTAGTAGATATTTCTAAGCTATCACAGCTCCCCATACAGTGGGTAGCTCAAGATGACCCAGCCAAATAGTTAAAAATCTTATCTTAAACTCTGTGGAGAAAGGCAAGAGACATTTCTGTGGTGAATTCTAACTTCTTTCTTTTTACTTTCTTTCCTTGAGTCACCAGCCATTCCAGTTCAGTTTCCCCTGGAGCAGGGTCATAGGAGGAGATCTGAGAGTTAGGATGTGACCTCTCCTGCTGTTAAACATATGTACTACGTGCTATCACTTGGGAATTTTACCCATTGCCTTCTTTCTTTGCTTACCAAACTTACAAACTAAAAGAACTTTGCTTATAAACTTTTGTAAGCTCCCACTCTGTTTTTAAGTTGACTGATATGACCAGACAAACTGAGTAACAGGATCTAGTCTGGCACTATGCTCAACTCACTGCAGAGTCCAACCTGTATCATTTTGATTCTATATCTGCAGACACCCATATGAATATACTGAAAACATTTTCCATTTATTTCAGATTTCCACATCTATGCCTCTGCTTCTATTCTTTTGTTGGAATATAACATCAATTATATTTCTGTCTACAAAATGAAATTTCATAATCTATGCAGCCCAGTTCTCTTGTTTAAAAATAACATCCATGAAAAATCCCTGATTCTTCCTAATGAAATTATGGAGTTCTGGAGAGTGTTTTCCATGCCTGACTCATTAAATTAGACTACTTGAAGAAAATGCCTTTATCTGGAACAGAAACACATTGCATATTAGTTCTTCACACTTAATTTGAAAGGACTCATACAGTCCTATGCTGAAGGATATATTGTTGGCAGATTTCTCAGGATATAAATGAGATTTCTAGCATTGATTAGTAGATGAATTTCAGATGAGAAACTAGCATACCACACTTGTAAGTGATATTCAGACTGAAACAGATATGACTGCAGCTGTAAATGCTTGAGAATTGAGCTGTCAGTGAAATAAGCGATAGGAAAATGATAAAAAAAAACCTATGCATTGATTTTTGGATTTGGAGGTGTTTACACAAAATAGTAATCTCAAATTAGAGTAATTCTTGATCCTCCAGTTATATACATAAAATCTCATCTTCTGTTAATTATATATGACAAATGCTTCTTGACATTTTAATATAATATCTAGGGATACCTTTGGGGTTTTTTTAATATTTTTGGAAGAAATTAATACCAAAAACTGAATACAATGCTGTATGTTGAGAACAAAACCATTATTTTTGCAGTTTTACTTCTTATATTTTATTTCTACGCGAAAACATCAAAAACATGGGAATTTGCACTGCTGTGATGAAACAACCTAGAGACACTGCTTCATTTCACCTAATACTAGCTGCTTCCAGTGACTCAGGATGAGTATTGATTTTAAATATTTTTTTTCATTAGAAAAAACATTGATTTAAAGCATACCATTAGCTCTAACTGAACACTCCAGATTTTCACAAGTAATAGTGATGGACAGTACTGGCCGAATCATAGAAATAATTGTGATAAGCATGCTAGCAAGAAATGTGCTAGCCAAGCAACTTTAGGAGGACTATTCATAGGCTAAAAAAATATGAAGAATTTGTTAACAAAGTTCTACCCAGCTATCCTACAGGAAATGATACAGGACTTCTGGGAGATGATTTAATCCTCCTTCTCAAATTTCTTCTTCAAATCTGCCTTCCACAGTTTCTCCTCCATCGACATTAGCCTGGAAGGTTGACACTTTCAAGTCACTTAGGACCAGAATGCAAGAATGAAAGCTACTCAATGACTAGGGCAGGATTAAAACATCTGGAAAACTGCAGATCCATGGATCCATGAGAAGGATGCACCAAAGAATGACTGTGGTTATGGAATGTCACTCAGTGTCCCAGGTATTGCCTGATGTATCCTGTTATATTAAGACATAATTAATATACAAGATGTAGATGATAGACAGCAAAATCTAACAATCCATAGTTCAGTACAATAACTGGAAGCATTTTCATATAGCAGCTACTGCATTCTCAAAACTCTTAATTTTTCTCTATTCTGGTAATAGGTGAAAGGCAGACTGAACAGTTCAAGCTGATGATGAGAACTGAAGTTGTGTCAAATGTGCTGAAGAAGACTGAAGGTTTGTGAATGGTTTTAGGTATTAGCCCCATTTATGCTGAAATAATTAATTCTAGAGCTTTTAATATTAGGACTGAGCTGGACAGAAATAGCGTGTTGTCCAGACAGCAGTATATAGAAAGACAGCATGTTCAATGATCCTATTTCTTTGTGTAGAAGCTGTCAACTTAATACCCAAGTTGTGAACATTGATGTAGAGACATCTTCAACCAGGGACTGAGATGCAAGTGCAACTCTGTCCTTCAGCAGTTTCCCTTAAGCCTCTAAAAGCATGTCTGCCTTCTTAGTTTTGAACTTCCCTGGCTGACAGTTGTCCTCATCCTAACCTTGCCACGGTACTGGGAAATGCTCTCGGATGAACTCTTTCAATGAGATGAGACAGTAAGTCAAAGCTGGAAGACACAAACTGACGGAAGACAATTCAGTCCCCTTTCTCCATCCTCCTTCCTAAATCTGGAAGCGACATGCAAACATCGAGCAACACAGGTGATGAAGCAGATCAGTTTGGCATGACACATGACAGCATCCTTGGGGCTGAAAACTAATCTTCCAGTATTGCTTTGAGTACAGCCCTATTCACTTGCATCAGGAATGATAATATCTCACATTTGTGTGTTTCTCTGTGTGTGCATACCTATATGTGTGTATGTGTGTGTATGTGCAAATACACACCCATGTGTATGTCTGCTCATCAGATACCCAGAATGACATGTCACACTCATAGTCTCATTAAATATATTTCTCTGTATGAGAGAAAAACAGATTTGATCAACTTACGGAAAGCACTACAGGCTCTCCTGTCTCCTTTGCTTACCACACAGAAATAAAGAACTACAGGGACACAGAAATGCACCCCATCAAGCTTTCTGTTTATTCCTGGCACAAAGGCATAGAAATAGCAATAAAATAGCTTGTATTGTGTTAGGAAAATGTTCCTCCTAGCAAGCAACAAGCCCAGCAAACATCTTTGACTCTAAAGTTTGCTTATCTTCAGAGTGCCTGTTTGCATACCAATAARAGCTGTTCCAAAAAAAACTCAATTGATGCTTAAGAAAAATAAAAAGAAAAGGAAAAAAAAGTAAGAGTAAGTATCAATGAAACATAAGAACTAACAGAACTAACACAATGAGTAAGGTCAAAATTACATCCAGATCTGTGTGCTACCTCCGATATTTGGCAGGACCAGATGCAAGTACACAGCCATCTTCTCACTGCTAATTTATGCCYGTGTCTGTAAATGACAATTTCACAGATTCCTGATCCTGAAGTTGTATCTGGATCTGCTGCATTTAATATTCCTCACTAAAATTACTTTCATGAATTTGTCTTTGCTTTTTTTTTTGTAATAATTTAGACACAAATACCCTAATAATCTGTTGTCTGACACAGAAGTGTTTCTATTAGCAAACATTACTCCAAACTCTTTCACAGCCTGTGGCCCTACCTATTAACACCTGAAATGTGGGTTAGATGAATGGAAAGTCAGGTGAATTGACTGGCTGGATGGAAGAGCTCAGAGGSTTGTGATTAGTGGTGCTGAGTCCAATTGAAGGCCTGTAGTTAGTGGTGTCTTCTACAGRCCAGTCCTTGCTCAGTCCTGTTCAATTCGTTCATCAATGTCCTTGATGAAGGAACAGAGTGCCTCATCAGTAAGTTTGCTGATGATACCAAACGGGGAGGAGTAGCTGACACCCCAGAAAGACCTGGAAAGATTGGACAACTGGATGGTGAGAAACCTCATGAAATTCAATAAGGGCAAATGGAAGATGCTGCACCTAGCAGAAATAACCCCAGACACCAGTACAAGCTGGGGACTGACCTTCTGGCGAGCAGCTCTGTAGAGAGGGACCTGGGTATCGTGGTGGATGACAAGTTGACCATGAGGTAGCAGTGTGTCCTCGTGTCAAATTTTAAAGTCATGTTATGGATTATGTGTTTTTATTAAGGAGTGAGCAAATAGCTCGATCAGCTCCTATATATATATATATATAGTTGTTTTTCATACATTGTCCAAGAACTGAACAATGATTATAAGATATTAAATTAGGAGAACTTGACCTACTTCAGGATTTATTTTTCATTGTACAGTAATAAAGCTCCTGGTTTATCCTGGTTCTCCTTCCAGAGTGGTGGTTATGATATAACATTAGTGTTATATCCACCAAGAACATATCACAAAGAACATAATTTATTTTTCAATGTTGCAGATAGCAGAGACAAAGAAAAGTATGAACCTTGGTTTTCTGAAGAGTTTTGCATCACAGACAATAGCTTGCTCATCATTAGTATCTTTAAAAGCTAATTATTATAGATCTGGAATGTTTGGGAACAACTTTTTTGTAATCTTAATGCAATTCATACAATGCAACAAAATAATATCAAAAATGAACTGTGAGACTCAAATAAAGCAAGTTAAAGGCAACATGAAAATCATGGCATATAATTTTCTATAATTTAGCTAGAAAATGCAGTACACACTATAAATGGACAAAAATAACCTTCACTTTAAGCAGTGTTCTTTTAAAAAGCAATTACTACTTGTTAGCCTTTGAATTTTTCTTCTTCTTAAGAGCATTACAAAGGAACACAGTTTTTAGCTTCAGAAGTCCAAAATGTTTTATAGAAGCTTTGTTATAGGGTTGTTTCATGTGCCAAATGTCCGCTATCCAATTTTAGAAAAAAAAAAAAACATAAGCTCAGTGGTGCATTTTTGATCTTTCATTTCCAGCAGAGACATTCTCCAAATATTCTTCTTTATTGTATAAACTAATATGGTATGTAATCATGCCTCAATTTTGCACTGTGATATGTTAGCAAAAGCTTTATGCTGAAAGCCCTATGGCTTAAATGGAACTCTGCATGGGTGAAAAGGTCCACTGTATTGTAGAAACAGATGCTAAATTAGAAGGAGTAAAAACAGCTTTCCCTATACATGTGGGAGCTACAGAGTGCGTGCAAAGTACRAGTTAGTATAGAGTTTAACCCAGTGGGCAATCTTGCACCAACTTCTCTGTCCAGAGACCATGTTTGTTTCTCATGAAATAAACCTATATAAAAGCATCACAAATAATTTATGCAGAATGACACCAAATTACATGTTATTATTGGATTAATGTCCTCTACTACTGCAAGCACTCCTACTAATTCTTCTAAAAATGAGTGCAGTACAGCCTTTCCCATGTTCTCTTATCACCAAACCAGACACAAAGTATAGACTTGCAAATCAGTGAGAAACAGAAAGATCAAGCCTTGACACAGCAAGSTGTGTAACTCTGAAACACAATTCACCTTCATAATAGCACACTTCATTACTTTCCTATTCCTTTTGAGGAAAACAGATTGGAGTTGTACTGTTTTTCTTGCCAACAACTGATATCTAGTTATCACTGGCAGAACATACCAGCTAAAGAGAGCATATCTGGTCAAAAGACATTTCTAAAATGGAAAATTCTTTGAGCAAAATTTAAATGTGAGGCTCATAATACAACATAAATGCAAAGATCTGTAAGCATACTTGGTTGCCCTTGCATAATTCAAACAGGGAAGGAATAATGCCAGAAACATCATAGAGCTCTAGTACTACTTTCCTAAGCATAATTATAATCCAACTTCATTTTAGTGGAAAATATGGTAGAATAAAATACTAAAATACTTCTACTGAGGTTAAAGTTTGCTTTTTTTTTTGCTACATTTAAAGTCCTTCCAACACAAAGGGTGACTTCAGAGGCAGCTGAAGCAACAGAGTTCCCTCCTTGCAGCAATTGTGGAAACACTACTTCTCATTTAAAGCTTGCCTGTGTCTCAGGAAGTATACTTATTTGGTAACCAAATATAAAAACCCATCCTATTAGAGTAATTGTAGGAGTTATGGCTTAGACTCTGGTGTGCAGCTCATAGGGCTGGGCAGTTCGCCAATCTGTGAAATCCTAGTTCCTTAGCTATGGAGGGCAAAGGCTGCTGCAGCGCCAGGGGAATTCAAGAGCTTGCATCTGGCATTGCCACCTGTGCTTCTATGGCTGCAGCCAATGTGATCTAAACAGGACTCTCATTCATGAACAAGAGTACAAGTCCCTCTTATTCTTTGGTGATTTTGGAAAAGGCCACTGGAAATGGGGTTGTGCTTTAACTAAGGGATTCTGAGTGACTACTGCTGGTGCAATGSACACTTTGGTAACATCTCTTCCTTCTTTCTGCCTCCTGATTGAGAGCRCAGCACTTAGTCAAATGCAGAATAGGAGCCTCCAAGCAAAGGTGAAAATATCACACTTTAAATGTTTCCAATTTTATTGTGCCCACAATTACGCTTGACCAACAGAAATGGTATTTTAAGTAAAAAGATAATCTACATATTTTAAATAAAAAGATAATGTAACAGCCATAAAAAATACATGATTTTGCARTAGATATTGCTAGTCCCTAACACTTTTGCCTGACTTAGTGCATTATAAGAGCAACTCACTCAGAGAAAGCTTAGCCATGTGGGGATACCATATGAAAACAGTGGGCACAGAACTACCCAGCTTCTATTCTTTGAACTATTATGTACAGACAATACTATCAACTTTAAGCTACATTTCTGTCTCAAATTGTTTTCCTGGCTGATATCATGAAAATACCTACCTATTCCTTATTCCTTAACAGAAAAGTAAAATACTATTCCTCTTTCTTTTTCAATTTTTGTGTTTGCTTTAGTTTAGRCATTCAACAACACTTTGTGTCTATTTGTCCTGTGAAATCAGTCTGCCATTGTACAGCAAATGATTTAGCTATTTTATTTCCTTGAACTGTTCACCCAAGATTTACAAATGTAATTAAGTGAGGTGTACTGGTCCTGCCAGCTTGATAATATTGTCATGACATAGTGCTTCCAAGCTATAGAGAAAGCAAGCTAACATTTATATAAGATAGAAAAATAATTTTTCTATCTTATAGTCTGTAATACAACTGCTGGTGGCAACTGCCAGTGTCAGGTATAATAGCTGCAGAAACATGGCTTTAAATAATCCCCTCCTGAMTCTCCCTTTTAGATTCTTGTTTCTTGTCTTTTCTTGTTTAGTGTACTCTTGTGCTCTTTTCTTGTTCCTTAGAGCACTCTTTGTGCTCTAAGAAATTGCTCTCTTTAACATATTATTTGGAGCATTTTGACCTTATGTATTTTTGTACCTATGCACAACTTCCTACATATATATAAAACAAAAMAAACAAAAAAACAGATATTTGATATGCATTGCTTTAGGAGTGCTAAAAGGCAAGGATGTAGTGCAGTAGTAGGGGACATGTAACCATGTGAGAATACATATGAGGTAATTTTATGACCACTGTTGATACCTTGGTGGATAATTGGGTATTATAAAACTGTAATAAAAAGCTTTTCTGTTTCACTGCATTGACTTGATTTTGAAAGACTTGAAAGAAAAACAAACACAGTAAAAATATGAGTAGACAAACTGAAAGGTGATAACTCACTTGGTAAGCAAGGCTTTCACAGTGACAGCTTCACTTTTCAATTTCAGAATTACTTTTTTTTTTTTTTTTTTTTTTTCCCCCCCTCACCCTAGGAGTCTGTCTGGTCACTGATTATCCTTATCATTAGGGATAATCATTAGGGATAATCATTAGGCTATAGAGTAAAAATTCAAGCCTGTCTTTTTCCACATCATATATGATATTCTGAGTGCACTGTGCCTAAATGTGCCTGAGACTGTTTCCTACAAAAAAAGACATACTCACTCCTTGTCTCAGAAAAGGAGATCAAGTTAGTCCAATTTTATAGTATTCAGAGCTTTCACTTGAGAGATTCTTATTTCCTACAAATAACATTTGATACTTTGATAATAAAATTAGGTCTTGCCAGAAAAATTGGTTATCCTCTGCACCAACAGCCTTGTGATTTCAACACATCCCTTAGGTTATAACGAGATCTCAACAGCTTTCACAATTTAGCAAAATGTGCCCCTGATCAATATTAAGCAGGGCTTAATATAGGAGTGGCTTATATAGGAGTAACAAGAATTGATAATGGAAATTTTAATTGTGTTAATGTCCTCTTCTGATGTCATTTTAAATGCTCTCTATATATCTTCATAGAATCCTTAAGGTTGGAAGGGACTTTCATAGATCATCTAGACCAACCCTGCACATACAGGGTCACCTGGGGCGTGCGGCACAGGATTGTGTCCAAGCAGGTTTCAAACATCTCCAGAGAAGGAGATTCCACAAGCTCTCTTGACAACCTCTTCTAAGCCCTCTGTCACCCTCACTGTTAAGAAACTTTTCCTTAAGTTCCTGAGGAACTTTTGGTGCTTCAGTTTGTGGCCATTTCCTCTAGTTCTATCAGTGGCCACCACTGAAAAGAGGCTGGCCCCATCCTCCTCACTCCCTCCCTTAAGGTTTTATATACACTTATCAGTTTCCCCCGTCATCCTTCTCTTCTTCAGGTTGAACAGGCCCAGCTCTCTCAGTCTTTCCTCACAGATCAGATGTTCCAGGCCCCTGATTATCCTTTTGGCACTGCACTGAACTCTCTCCAGCAGCTCCACATCCTTCTTGTACTGGGGAGCCCAGAACTGCACACAGTACTCCAGATGTGGCCTTACCAGGGCTGAGTAGAGGGGGACAATCACCTCCTTTGACCTGCTGGGAACGCTCTTCTTAATGCACTCCAGAATCTCACGGCCTTCTTGGCCACCAGGGCACACTAYTGCCTCATGGTCAACTTGTCACTCACCATGACGCCTGGGCCCTTCTCTACAGAGCTGTCCCCCAGAGAATCAGTCCCCAGCCTGTACTGGTGTCTGGGTTTTTTCCTTCCCAAATGCAGGACCTTGCACTTGCCCTTGTTGAATTTCATGGGGTCTCATCACCCAGTTGTCCAGTCTGTCCAGGTCTTTCTGGATGGCAGCGTAGCTCCCTGTGGTGTCTGCTACTCCTCCCAGTTTGATATCAGCAGACTTAATGATGGGATATTCTGTCCCTTCATCCAGGTCTTTGATAAATAAATGGAACAGGACTGAGCCAAGCACTGACCCCTGGGGGACAGCGCTAACTGCGGGCCTCCAACTGGACTCAGCGCCACTGATCACCACCCTCTGAGCTCTGACATCCAGCCAGTTCTCAATCCATCTCATCATCCACTCATCTATCCCACACCTCTGGAGTTTGCTCAGGAGGATGTTGTGAGGGATGGTGTCAAAAGCCTTCCTGAAGTCCAGATAGATGACATCCACCACTCTCCTCTATCCAGCTAGTCATTCCATCACAGAAGGCTCTCACAGAATCACAGAATATTCAAGGTTGGAAGGGACCTCTAGAGATCATCTAGTCCAACCTTCCTGCTCAAGCAGGCACACCTAGAGCATGTGGCACAGGGTGGCAGCCAGGCACGTTTGGAAGACCTCCAGAGAAGGAGACTCCACAACCTCCCTGGGCAGCCTGTTCCAGGGCTCTATCATCCTCACAGGAAAGAAGTTCCTCCTCACCTGGAGATGGAACGTTCTGTGTTTCAGCTTATGCCCATTTCCCCTTGTCCTATCGCTGGCCACCAATGAGAAGAGCTTGGCCCCTTCTTCCCTGCATTCTCCTTTCATGAACTTATACATGTTAATAATACCCCCTCTCAGCCTTCTTCAGAGGAAACAGGCCCAGCTCACTCAGTCTCTCCTCATACAAGAGATGTTCCATTCCCTTAATCCTCTTAGTTGCTCTCTGCTGGACCCTCTCTAAAAGCTCCACAGGTTAGTCAAGAATGATTTTCCCTTGGTGAATCCATACTGAGTATTCCTGAGCACCTTCTCATCCTCCACATGTTTGGAGAAAGCAGCCAGGATGAGCTGTTCCATCACATTTCCAGGGATGGAGGGGAGGCTCACCAGCCTGTAGTTTTCTAGGTCTTCTTTCTTGTCATGTTTGAGAACTGGTGCAACATTGTCTTTCTTCCAGTCCTCCGGCACAAACCCCATTCTCCAGGACCTTTCAAAGGTGATGGAGGTGGCTTAGCAATAACATCCACCAGCAAACACAGAATTCTGGGGTGCATTCCACCAGGGCCCATGGATTTATTGATATCAAGTCGCTTTAAGTACTCTCTGACCACCCAAGTGCTTCCTCTGTCCAGGGCAAGTCTTCATCTCTCCAAACTTCTTCTCTTGTCCCTAGGGTCTAGGATTCCAGAGGACTGCCCTTGGTAAACACTGAAGCAAAGAAGACATTCAGTAGCTCTGCTTTTTCTGTATCTTTTGTAACAAGGGCACCCACTCCATTCACCAGCAGACTCACATTTTCCCTAATCTTCCTTTTACCATTGATATATTTGAATAAGTTCTAATTATTTTTAATATCCCTTGCCAGATTTTGTTTCAAATGTGCCTTAGCTTTCCTTGTCACATCCCTGCATTCCCTGACAATGCTCCTGTATTTCTCCCAAGGGGTCTGCTCTTTTTTCCACATTATGTATTCAGCCTTCTTCTGTTTGACTTTTGCCAGGAGCACCCTGTTCATCCACGCAGGCTTCCTGCCCCCTCTGCCTGACTTCTTACTCATAAGGATGAACCAATCCTGAGTGCTGAAGAAGTGCTGCTTGAATACTAACCAGCTCTCTTGGGCCCTTTCCTTCTAGAGCCCTAGCCCATGGGATTCTTCCAATTAAGTATCTGAAGAGGCCAAAGTCAGCCCTCCTGAAGTCCACGTTTGCAAGCCTACTTATAGCCCTGCTTCCTCCTCATTGGATCCTGAACTCAATGAATTCATAATGACTGCAACCATGACTACCCCCTACCTTCACATCTCCAACAAGTCCCTCTCTATTTGTTAGTACAAGGTCAAGTAGCCTACCTCTCCTCATCAGCTCCTCCACAACCTGTGTCAAAATATTGTCATCAATACACTGCAGAAACCTCCAGGGCTGTTCATACCTGTGTTGTCTTTCCAGCTGATATCAGGGTAGTTGAAGTCCCCCATGAGAACCAGCACCTGTGACCATGAGGCTACTTCCAGCTGTCTGTAGAAGGCCTCGTTAACTTCCTCATCATGATCAGGTGGCTTGTAGCAAACGCCTACCACAGTGCCTCCCATGTTAACTTGCGCTTTAATCCTTACCCACAAGCTCTCAAATTGCTCATCATCTGGTCTCAGGTTGAACTCTATGCATTCCAGTTGGTCTTTCACATAAATAGCAACTTCACCACCTCACCTTCCCAAAAAATCCAGCCTTCCTAAAAAACACATAGCCTTCCATGATAGCACTACATTCATGCCAGTGTGAGCTATCCCAGCATGTCTCTGTAATTCCARTGAGATCATGAGGCAGGGACCACACACAGATCTCCAGTTCCTCCTGTTTATTCCTCATGCTCCATGMATTGGTATAGAGGCATTTAAGGGAAGTAATTGAGCCTGCAGGTTTCTCAGGAGGAGTGAAAAAGGATCCTCTATAATCATATCCTATACTTCGCCATTACCCCACTACCGCTGGACATCTTCTAACTTTGGCAGCATAACATTGATTGTCCTGTCAAAGTAACACTTCACTTCCCCCTTCTTGATGAGTTTAAAGCCCTCCTAACCAGGCTGGCCAACCAGGCTGGCAAAGACACACATGTCCCTCTTGCTGAGGTGGCTCTCATCATTCCCCACTAGCTGATGGTCTTCAAACCATGGCCATAGAAACCAAAACCCTGTTGCCAGCGGCACAGTCAGTTGTGTAACCTGTAATATCTGCCTTCTACTCTTCATATCCCCTCATTGGCAGGGATGGTCTAGGCAGAATAACCAATGACATCCAAATAGAAATAAACCTTTTACATCTAGGTCATCTATTAGGAGGGTGAAGTGGTCCCCATGTTTTCTGACTTTCCATGCCTTTCATGTTTTCCTACTACACAGCTATAGGGGAGGAGTCATTTTCCCAGGCATAAGCATGTAAGTCTGTAGCATGAAGCCTGAGGAAATCTCACCATCTTCCAGCTTTTGCTTTGGCAAAAATTAGATCTCCTGGGTAAATCCTGGGTCATATATTCCTAGAGGTGGATGTCCTTGGTGTCTGCTGTATATACACATACATACACATGCACACACTCACATAGGTATAAGTTTTTACTGGATTGAAAATATCATAACTAACCCATGGGTTGCCAAATTGTAATTGACAGATGTGATTAAAGGAATTATTTCACAGATATGTGGGCTTACATTATGTAATATGCATTTGTGGTCTAATTCTTTTACTGGACAAATATTCATTCTGTAAAATTTTCTACGTAAATTGAAATCTGCTTTAGTAGGCACAAGAGAGAAATATAATTTTTTAATCTTTCCAATAATTTGTTTAATATTTTTTGCATTACTTGAATAATGTTTGAGCAGTTTGGAGCTGTAATATTGTCCCATAAATGTCACTAAAATAGTACTGGTTTATCCTTTAGGAGAATATTGTCCCTAATGTATAATTTTGTGTCTGAGTCTATGTGGCTTTGCTCTTGTGAATAATAATCCCAAGGTCATCAGTACAGGCATATGGGAGAAAAGGGGGATTAGGATTAACAATGCAAAAACTAAATATCTACAGAGCAGAAGTTAATGGCTACCTTAATGGTCATTGAACAGAAACAGAAAAAAAAAGATCTATCTATCTTAAAAAAACTTCTGGGAACAACTATCTCATCTTAAATAGAAAATCATGCTCTACATCCAGTTTGAAGGTATTAGCTGAAACCATTTTGCTTCTATGAGATGAATCTATCCACATTTTCCCCTTAGAGAATTTATAAGACTTTCATTCATTTTTGAAAGTCTGTCAGCAACAGTAATAATATTTTTAAAAGAAGAAAGCATAAGGGCAAGTGCAAAGTCCTGCACTTGGGGAGGAATAAGCCCAGATATCAGTACAGGCTGGGGACAGACCTTCTGGAGAACAGCTCTGTAGCGAGGGACTTGGGCATCATGGTGGCCAGGACAAGGTGGCCATGGACAAGGTGGCCATGAGGCAGCAGTGCCCTTGTGGCCAAGAAGGCCAAAGGGATTCTGGGGTGCATTAAGAAGAGCGACTCCAGCAGGTCAAAGGAGGTGATCATCCCCCTCTACTCAGCCCTGGTAAGGCCACATCTGGAGTACTGTGTTCAGTTCTGYGCTCCCCAGTATAGATGGGAACCCTAGTAGTAGTTGGAACTGGTGGAGAGAGTCCAGTGCAGGGCCACGAGGATGATCAGGGGCCTGGAACATCTGCCCTGTGAAGAAAGACTGAGAGAGCTGGCCCTGTTCAGCTTGAAGTAGAGAAGGATGAGAGGGTAACTGATCAGTGCATACAAATACCTCAAGGGATGGGGCCAGCCTCTTTTCAGTGGCGGCCACTGATAGAACTAGGGGAAATGGTCACAAACTGAAGCACAAAATGTTTCCTCGGGAACTTAAGGAAAAATTTCTTGACAGTGAGGGTGACAGCGGGCACAAGAAGAGGTTGCCAAGAGAGATTGTGGAATCTCCTTTCCTGGAGATGTTCAAAACCCGCTTGGACACAATCCTATGCCACGTGCTCTAGGYGACCGTGCGTGTGCAGGAGGATTGGACTAGATGACCTCTAAAGTTCCCTTCCAACCTTAAGTATTCTATTATTCTGTGATTCTATGATCTGAGTTAGCCTTAAATTTTCTACACATATGACCACTATTGGAAGTACCTTTTCTTCCAGATATACCTAAATTAGGATTTTTTTTAAGCCTCTGGCAATATTTGCAGACTTCCATGTTTATATTACTAAAAATAGGGCCAGCTATGTATATTCGCATATGAAATACCTAGTTTTCTTGCCCTAATGACCTAAACTCATGACCTCAATACTTGTGTGTCTGCCTTCTTCATTGCTTCCCTTTGTTCTCTTTCTGTTGCTGGGAATAACTGTGAGAACAAGTAGTGAAAGGAGGAAGGATGGTGGGGTAGTATAGTAGTACTTACGCTCACTGTCATTGTCTTTTAACAGAGAGGAGTGCAAATTAGGCCCAGATACGCAGTTAGAAAGAGAAAAGTGGCCCATTATTTGTTCTGCAGAGATCATTTGAATGGGATGTCATTTTTGTGCTACTGCAAAATATGTAGCCTATAACAACCATGTTCCCTTAGATAACCTGTTGCTAAAAAATGCATAAACCACAAGTCCCAAAAGGTGAGTTGTGTGTGAATCAGACAGACAAAAAAGTTAGGACTATCACCAAAAAAAATCAATACTTTCCAATTCATGTTCTCAGAGAGTGAGTGTAGATAATTGGAAGTGTCTTTTTCTGTCATTGGGACTGAATCATAATTCTGTTTTTTGTTCTCTCAAGAGTTTGGGGAAGATGAAATTTCAGAAGAAACCAAGATGGAGTTTTTTAMTCTCTGCTAGGTCGGATGCTGTAAGAACTTTGTTCAATCTCCCTTGCCTAGAACATGCCTAGTCATGGTGCTCTGACTGACCTGGTATGACTCTCTAGGAGGGAAGTTGCCTTCTCTTGGGGATTTGGTTTACACTTTGCTCTCTGGCAGCTCAGTAAAAAGAGAGAAGCAGTTTACATCTACCTGTAGCCATTKGTTTTGACCTACCCAGTTTATCAATATTTTCCTTGAAAGAATGCTGCTCTAGAAAAAAAAATGTGTTCTTGGAGCCATGTCTGTCCCAAATCCACATATGTTAAAGGCAAGAGGCCTCTATTATTTATTTCTGTGACAAACAATCCTCAGTACTATTTTTTAGGATATGTCAGCCAGCCTGTGATTTGACACCTCCCATTAAATTATCCTCAAAGTCATTCTAATAACTATGAGTTGCTGTAGAGAGGTGAATTTCAGGCTTTTTCATGWTCTATAGATTTTCATGACTGTAGTAGAATCATAGAATCATAGAATGCTTAAGGTTGGAAGGGACCTCAGAGGTCATCTAGTCCAACCCCCCTGCTCACGCAGGGTCACCTAGAACACGTGGCACAGGGCTGCGTCCGAGTGGGTTCTAAATATCTCCAAAGAAGGAGACTCCACAACCTCTCCGGGCAGCCTGTTCCAGAGCTCTGTCACCCTCACTGTCAAGAAATGTYTCCTTAAGTTCCTGTGGAACTTTTGGTGCCTCAGATTGTGGCCGTTTCCTCTAGTCCTGTTGCTGTCCACCACTGAAAAGAGGCCGGCCCCCTCCTCCTCACTGCCTCCCTTGAGGTATTTATAGACACTGAACAGGTCCCCCCTCAGCCTCCTCTTCTCCAGGCTGAACAGACCCAGCTCTCTCAGCCTTTGCTCATAGGGCAGATGTTCCAGGCCCCTGATCATCCTTGTAGCCCTCGTAGCCCTCGTAGTACTTAAAAAGATTTCAAAACCAAGTTCTTAGGCCTTTTGTCATTTAAAGTATTATTCATTTCTGGAGTCTATTCATCTAATTAAATCAAAGGCAAAAATCACAGCACTGAACCTCTTATTTTTCAGAAAGAAGGTTCAGATTTGAAGTCAACCTTTTCTTGGTTTAAACTTAAGAAACTGCTCATTTAGAGAATTACATAAACTCCAATCAGGTTCTCTTTTCCCAGGGTCCCAAAATCCTTGGCTATCATCTACTGAAAGAAAAGTAAAGACAGAATAATGGCAAAAAATATATATATGTTTTTTCAAATTTTCAATATTTTTTCAAAGGAGACAAGAAATTGTTCTCTACTTCAGCAGTACCAGAAGTGCTTTCCTTTTTTTCCACAAACAATTTTACAAGCATGTGATGTAATCTATTTATAATTCTGGGTGTACATACCAAGTCATTCTTTAGTTAAGGCTGTATTAATGAAGCAGCTGAACAACATCTTCCTCTGGGCCATGATTCAGATTTGTTTCAATCATCTCCTTTATTCTTAAGAAGACTCTTAATCTATGCTCAAGTGAGTTACAGCATCAAGATATCCATCAATAACCAGAAGTCACTGTGGTGCCCAAATCTAAGAATCTGTAATATTTGATAACAAGAGAAGACTCTTTAAAAATGACTTTCCAAGACCTAGTTAAGAACTGGAATCTACATGTATCAGTTCGTTTTATCAATTCACTTTGAGATTTCTGGGTAAATATATGATTACTTTTACTGTGCTCAAACATTAAGATCTTTCAAAGTACTCCTTTAAATTAGGGTGCTGATGGCTTCCTATAGCACATTTCAGGAGTGGAAGCCAATAAATGTGGAAGCACAGTGGAAGCAAAGAAAGCAGAAGGAACAGGGCATCTAACACATAAAAGATAGGGGGGTTCAAGGTTTAAGCAAGAGTGAGAAAATAGGAAGGAAAGCCCAAAAAAGCTGCTTTCCAAAATGAATAATTTCAAGGACAGGTGACCACAGTAAGAAGGAAGTATTGAAGTCAAGTTTTAATGGGTAGTTTCCATATCCAGTTTAGCTGAGCTTTATCCAACAGTATCATCCTGAGAACGAGCTGGAAAAACAGATCATCACCTCTATATTTTCTCTCATGTTACAATAGACTTTTATTAATCATTCTTCTTTGTGAAAGTTGCATGAAGAGGGTTAGATGGCAAGAAAAAGGAAGAAGTGGAAACAAAATTAGAAAAGAAGTATCAAAAAGGAAGAGTATAGGAAAACAGTGGCAAGAGATATAGAATATGTCACAGGAACAAACTAATCAAGGCTGAGAARAATAAAGGAGCATGAAGCAGAACACAGAAAAGGAATAATATAGCAATAGTGAAGGATATAGCAATATATCAATACTTTCAGTGGTATAACTGTGAATGGAATCAGAGTATAAAACTCATATGCTGGCAAAGGACCAGTTTGTATTTTTACASATTAAGAGTGAACCAGGCTGTCATATTTTATTGTGCATATCCAGGGAGATATTGTTTTATATGCTATTATAAGGGACTGATCTTCCGGGTAGCATTCCCAAGTTAGAGTTTTATGATAAGTGGGGTGGATATGAATAAATGAAAAGCAGAGTGGCAAAATGATACATGTTGATAGGTCCCCTTATGAGGAGATGACAAAGGAATTAAATTTATGCATTGTGTCTCTCACATAACTGTGCTCTGCTTAAGTGAAATGTATGCTCTGCTTAAGTGAAATATCTGACATTTCTCCTAGTATCAGTAAAGAGTAATTCATTGATCTCAATATGGATRGGTTCAGTGTTTGATGTTTTCTAGCATATCTCAACCAGTCTCCAGCTGCTGTTGAAGAGAAGACAACTTTCCCATAGATTTTGTTTGGAAGTCTCATGTAGGTATTGTATATATCCTAGATACACCTACCAAAAGATACTAGATGCCTATGCAGGCAATAAAAATAACCCCTGAGATTCCTTCTTTTTAACTCTAGATGCTACTAACTGTATATATACAACYAAGTTAGTCACCCAGACTTCTTCAGGGTCAATGGAGAGAAGGATGCATTTTTGTCTTTTATGACCRATTCTGGTTGTCTGTTTTAGGATGAGGCAAGCAAGCCTTAAAGGGATRTTTTTTATTAATCAATATAAAGGGAGTTTGGACAATGAACTCAGAACATGCTATTATGCATAATTTGGAGAGAGAAATATCATTTCAGTGAACAAAAGCTTCTAAAAACCTAGTTCTGTCCACTTCTGTTAATGTCTAATTACTCCAGATGAAGATGAAGTTTTAGAAAATCTCTATTTTTCAGGATCCTAAGTATGTCACTGGGAAAAAAAAAAAAAAAAAAAAAAAAAAAAAAGGAGATTTCCCTATCAGTTAAAGGGAAAAATTACCTGTTTTTCAACTGATTTTTCAATCTGACACTAAAGCTTCTTCATCCGTTTTCTCTCAGCAGACTCTTCAATCCTTCATAAAGAAATTTAAAAAACTCTCCCAAAAGCTGATTTTTGTAGGTCTTATATGAAGCCAAAGAAGGCAATCTTTGCTGAACGTATCTGAGATATGCCATGCATTAAACTATATCAGTGAGTTTTTATTAGAGCTTCAAGCCTTTACTCTCTAGTTGTCATACTGGGAACATTGGTGATATCATTGCAAACTAAACTAAACATAAAGTAAACGTGATTCTTGTAGGATGAGGACTTACATGTCCATTTATGACTTTTGTGACTTTTTGACTTTATTATCTGAAGTTATATATGAAAGTATTTGATATTTTGGCTTCCTATTCCAATTTTTGCACTAAAAATCCTTTACTGTAATACTACCATACCCCAGAGGACAGTAACAGATATTTCGCTGCAYATAGTAATCATTCTTTTTACAATGAACAGAGACCACATTATTCATCCTGAAAGCTTTCATACTTCAGAGATTTACTAATTGATGCCCAATATAAAGCAACTTGGGGACACAAGTTCCAAATCTAAGGTTTCATTAACCTAGGATAAATTATCAAAGCGGTTAACGTTTTAGTGAAAAATAGTGTCTGAGAAAAGTAGTTGGTCAGAATGTCCATTCAAATGAGTGTGTGTATGTATGCGTGTGTGCATGTGAAATGTCTGTGTTATCATGGAGAACAAACTTTATCCTGCTACCTTCTCCTCACTCTGTTTCTTCCAGGCTTCAGCACTCTCCACTAGCACCTCTCAACTTCCCCCCTTTTGATAACATCCCTGCACATATTCTCTTCCCGAGCAGGAGCAAGCTTGTATGATTCTTGCCGTTTCTGTAAGAAGGGTAACGTGGAAGATATTTACTACCATCCTTCAAGATTGACACTGCTCAAGGATGATTTTGCTCCACATGGCCTCTGACATTTTGTCACTTAAGTCTAGATTATCAAGACATGAGCAGAGGTCAAAGCCTGCAGATTTAGTTTTTTATAGGTCATGACATTATTTCAGCCCATATCTGTTGAAAAACAAGGAATCTTTTAGTGATTGCAACAGCGGAAGCTTCACCCAAGTTCCACAAAAACAGAGAAAAAACATCCACAGCCCCTTTCAGGACCCTCGATATTTGAACATTACTTATCACACTTCATAGATTTTTAATACTATGAAGTTCATTTTCCCTATTTAAAAACCAAGTAAAAAAAAAAAGAAATTAATCAAAACATCTGAATTCTGTTTCTTATGTTCCCCGATATACTAGTCAAGCGCTACTTTTAAAATTACACCAACAGCAGCGATGATTGAAGTCCACATATTACTTTCATTTCCTACCACTCCCGAGAAGCTTGTACAAGCTTCATTCTCATTCCTTGCAGATGAATTTTGCTCAAGACCTTTTTCAAAGGGAGGTATTCAAAATATATCTGTTATTGAAAGGTATTATTTAAAWGGTAAGCATCTGTAAACTTCTCCTGTTGTCCAAAGAAGTTTTACCTTTTGCCTTGGTAATTCAGAGAGAGAGCCCTAAATWATTTCTGCTACTAATCTTTTTCTGAGATAATTAGTAGAACTACTTCCAGCATCATTTACTGCTTGATGTGTGAAAAAAACCTTTAGATTCTGTCCTGGATTAGTAGTTGCATTTACAAAGTATCTGCCTTCCAGAAAAAAAAACTTGAAAAAAAAAACTATGAAGTCAAGCACTATTGTTAGCAGACAGGAGATAATTAAAATAATTGGTAGTTCCTTGGTGCCTCAAGTGCCAATGTAGGCAGTGAAATAGGACAAGATGTTCACCTTCTGCTAATGCTGTGGTTTCATGAGCCTTTACAAGGATTAATGCAGATTACTTCCTATAGATCTGCACATGCTGAGGACTTTCTGGAGCCAGCACTGGAACTCTTTATATGTTTTGTGGCTTGGCTGAAGGAGATATCTACTTCTATCCAACAAATTGAGCATTTAGTGAGAAATTCTATTTACTAAGAAATTATGGATTTCACATCCAGGCTTACATACCTTAAATGTTTTATGAAAAGCTGTCTTTTCAGCTCCGCCTATAACCACGGCTATATAAGATTGAAATTATCTATTAAAGACATAAAKTTTATTATTCTTCAAAAAGAAAATGAAAAAGAAAAGCTTACTGTCATTATCATTCAAGCAAGTATTAATTGGTAATTTGTAGTGTTATACAATTTGTTTGTACTGTTAAACTTTTCCAGCTATGCTGCCTTGTGCAAACTGAAAGTTCTGTTGTTCAGTTTGTATTAAGTTTTCTGATCATAATTTTGAATGCTAGTCAATATACATATGCAAGTAGGACCAGGAGGTGGACCTTAGCTCTRGATTGCAGAAAAACAGGGGGAAAAAAGGCAAATAAAACAGACCTCTGGCTTCAYATGTTTTTGCTTGATATTGTTATTTATCTGCCTCCGTAGCAGATGCTCTTTCTCTATCTCTGTTCAGTGTGCTGGCAGCTAGCAATGGGACTTTTCTCAGAAAAGATAATTTTCACAAGARCAATTAAAGATTAGTTTTCCATAGGTTGAACATCAGATATTACACTGATAACCAGGTAACTGAAGCTCTAGCTCTGCGCCTGTCTCTAGTTATATTCATGCAGACCAGTTATCTGAATATCTATTTCCTACTCAAAAGAGGATGATAGATCCTTTTACTCAAAGGATGATGTAAGGAGAGATGCTGTGGACGTATCACAGGAGTAATATAGCAGAAGAGAGAAAAGAGAGACAGACTGTCTCTAATAACTTCATGTCTCAGGCTATATCCATAAAATACAAGGTCAGGGACTTGCCTGGCCCCAAGGTCTAGTAGTACAAACTGGCAATGCTCAGGATAGACAGCATTTGCCCCTGGGTCCTCTCTGTGCTCCTTGCAAGGATGCCTAAAACATAATTGCTATTGTTATCTTCAAGAAGAAAAAAACCTTTTAACTCAGAGGGAAAAATTAACTTGCTTCACTCTTTTGGGGAAGCTGAGCTTTATTACCCTGACTTTATTGACTGAGAAATTGAGACATCATGGCCCTGTTAATTTCTCCTAACTTTTCTGAGATTCTCAAATCAGAAGCCTAACCAAGATGTATGTTTCCATCTTAGTTACATCATTTAGTGCTCCATTAAGTGGGATAATTCCAGACCAGGGATATCTACCATCTGAACAAAAACAGAAATGTTGCTTTGCTTCKGGTGCAGATCAATATCTACTACATGACCACTATTAAGTGACAGAAAGCAAGTCAATAAAATAACAATCTCACAAGGCAGTTAGAGGCAAGTTTAATTGCATAGACAAGTCATATCATTGGGGTGCGATTGTTAGGTCTATTAAAAGGTAAGCATTTGGAAGGGAACTAATTATATCTGAAAGCTTTTCTCAGGGCTTATATCTCTGATTTCTGATGGCATAAGTTTCTTTTTCTACTAATTTGTGCCTTATTTACCATGMTAGATACAATATTCTATTATATTTTCTTATCCAAAATGTGATAGACCTTAATTTTACATAGCTGTTTGTAGATTTCAAGTTATGACAGCACTAAATTGCTGTAACAGCACAAAGAATCATGTCTTCTAGTGAACTGAAGGTTGAACTTTCTATATTCTAGTATGTATCATTTAGAAAGGGTTAGAAGATGAAGAAAAAAATGCTTGTTTTAGCACCATTCTCATAACACAATTGTGCATAATGCTATTTTTTGAGATTGCACAATAATATTTAAAGCATTGATCAAAGGCGCAGAGGACACATGTCAGTCAGTTCCAGAACCCACTAGGATGGAAAATGTCTGCTCAGAAGCAGCGTGTAGCTGGTCTTCCAGGCCTGGAATTTTTCCCACACTAAAGAATCCAAGTTTTTGAGCCAGAAATGCTCATCTGGACAGGCATTCCAACATTTCAATGACAACAAAAGAAAGCAATTGGCTTCCGCATCATGATAGTGCGGAAAGAAGGAAAGACATTGAAGCTTGAAAATTTCTTACAGAAAGAAACATTATCAGGTCTTCTATTTGACAGTAATAAACTTCCAGCTCCAGTTCTGGAGCTGAAGCAAAAAAATAGTGTAATCTGAAAGAAAAGAGCATTTTCTTCTATCTATCCAGAAAGCTGTTGGCTAGATTCACCGCATGCTCTGGCAAAACCCAGGCTGAGAGCCTAGATATGGAAATCTTGCCAACTGTAGAGGAAAAGGATTGACATTGGACTTTATTGCAGTCTTCAACCAGCCAATAAACAGATTTTAAGTGCTTAGTGCCTTGATAGGATGGAATTTCTGGAAAATATACTGATTCAGGAGAGCTCAGAAGGAAACACTCCTGAATAACCCCAGGAGAGGTTTTGATGACTCTCAGGGTGCATCTGAGTGTTGTCTTCATTCACTTCACTAGCAGGAAGTTGGCTGAAATTATGCTTATATAACAATTACAAYTGATAACTTTTAGTTTTAGAAGTTCTTGATATGCCTGTACCATTCAGTCTTTTAAGAGTGCTTGCATTGTTGGTTTTGTGAAAACATTTTGGAAGGAACTGTTATGAACCACAAGTGTTTACTTTTTGCTGTAGGCTTTTCAGAGATGAAACACATTTTCAGGTATAATTTGTGCCTTGAGTTTTCAACTGATTTCTTTGAGTCCCMAAAAAATGTTTTCCCCATTGTGTTTCCACACTTCTTTTCCATTCCAGCCAAGAGAGAGATTGTCACTCATCACTCTTTGGGGCATGTAAAGAGCAATTGCTTTTAGTAACACAAGTGCAACTCCAGAATGTAAGCATTGAAAGGACATAATCTACGCCATTTCTACATTCAAGGAACTGATAAATAATCCATCAGGAATTAAAAAAAAAAAAAATACAAAGATGGTGTGAATGCATGTGAAAAAATGTTTTAAAGGTATGATGATTTTAACTTGATGGCAGTTAAATTACAGTGACATTTTAAGAAAAGATAATTATTTTAAAGTGCTACTTTTTGAAGAAGATTGTGTATYTTTTGCTTAAAAAACTGTAAAGAGAACTCTGACCTTTACTTTCTGTTACTCAGATCCAGGCTAATCAAGAAGATTCTTGCTCCAAAATTTGTGAGAATGCCAGATCCAACAGCATGTAAACTTATGTTGGCCATGCCGGAAAATATAAGTCACAGAGAATCATCCTGAGAGTCCTCTTTTTTAAAATACTCTTTTGACTTGCAGTGAGCTGTTCCACATCAAAAGAATGTACCTGGTTTCTGATGGAATCAAATCCATCCCTTCCACAGAGTCTCCCAGAAATATTTAAGATATAGGAATGAATGTGCTTATGCTTCCTTTTCATTTTGTTCCCCTTAATTAAAAAGATAGATAATTTATGTTTTCTCTCTTTAGTGGAGAAAAATAAATTCCTCATTATTATGTACTCCAGTCAGTTATAACAGGATAGCTCTATTTTTTCCCTACTCATCCTATCTGCAGGTGTCAAGTGAAATATAGAATCCATGTCTTCTTGAAAGAGGGCATCTATACTTAGATGCTCTGTCAGTCATGGCTAAGAGAGAAATTCATATTAGGTTAGTGCTACCTAAGTATTATACCCTGTATGGAAATTCTCTTCCATAAGTCATGGGTGGGAAGGTGGAGGTGAAAAGCTTCAAATGAATAAATCTTCATCAATAGAATGTCCTCAAAGGTTTGCATCTGTAATTTATCCTAATAGAAGCTTGCATGAAAAGTTGAAAGTCAAAATTTAACTATGTAGATATAATCTGATGACAGGAGAGACATCTAACTCCCCTCTCCCTTTAAAGGGGAGAAAAATGATGCAAGTAAATGAGAAGTTTCACATGATTGAAGTTTAGCTGAGCTGAATCCCTCTCTCAGTATCCAACTCCAGTTTGGAGAACATGACAAGGAAGCATCTCAGATATCAACCTGGAATGGGAACAAGTGACAAATGTGACAGTTTGGCAGATGTTCATCTGTGAAGATGATATTCTGAAGTGAAAGCTACTACATCACTCAGCAAGACCAGAAGTGATTTNTTTTTTTTTTTTTTTTTTTTTTTTTTTTTTTTTTTTTTGATTTGGACTAGCTGCAGCTGTTGGGTTTAATAGGTGTAACTAGTAATTCAGATGGAAGTGTCTTGTTACAGACTCTCAACTCATATAGAAACTAAGGCTGTTCTTGGCTATGATACTCACCACTGGTGGCAGGCACATTTGATACTCACAGATGGTCTCCTGGCTTCCCACATTCATGCCCATTTTTGAGGCTGGTAATGTGCTCCTATTTGCTTGGCTTTTTTGATTCACGAGCATTTTAGAAGGTGCCAAGTGAATATGATTTGAAACAGGCAGCTAGTATAACAGTGAATACAATCTTTCTGATGAGGCAGCTGTTGCGGTGTTACCTTGTGTTATGATGATGATGATGATGATGCGTGTTGACACTGATGCACCCAAATAGGAATTTTCTACTTAGAACAGAGGAGAATTTTATGGTAATCCCTAATGAGCAGCTTGAGACTTTGCAGTGTATTCTTCCTCAGAAAAAAAATGCTTAACAATTCCTGAACATCAGAAGAAACCTTTTTTAGAATTGTCATTCTACTTAGTTCTGAAGTATCATTTATATTGAAAAACAGGAACATAAATCCTAACAGTTGAATATTATTTCCAGTCAAAACCGTATTGCTCAAGGGGAACACGTCATATGATTTTCAGTTTCCTTTCTGACTCATAAGTCTTTGGAGCATACTGCTTGCTCATGAGTAAACTGCAAGCAGACTGCATGTTACAATTTAAAAAAGGAAGGGGATATGTATTCTGGAAATTTGGACATATTTCTTAAAACTTCTCTAGGAAAATGGAATTAGATTGTAAAGACTAGTAAGACTAGGAGGGTAAGACTTGAATTCGAGGAAGAATTAAGTGAGGATCTTCCTTAGTTTTGGAAAACTGTTGAATCCTTTCTTACATCTCTAATGGCATTAATGCCTTTAAAAACAGGGTCGTTAGTAATTCTTGTAGGTAAAAAAGAGGACCTTTCAAAAATTTCTAGCCCAATTTCTAGGTGGGATTATCTCACTTTATTTAAACTGCCAAAAAACTTACTGCATCAGTGAGGAGGGGTGAATCAGCCCTCACAAAACAGGCACTGAAGCCTATATGCCCTGAGTGCAATTCACCTCCCCATCTCCTTAGACCAGCTATAGTGAGAAACGAAATGGCCGTATTAGATGAGATGGCCAGCACGTAGCAGCAAAGTGGGATACATCCTACCCTTAGGCCTTCTACTAATCTACAGAGATCATACACAGATGCCATATAGACTATAGTAGAGCAACTTGATTAGAACAAGATCAATACTATAATATTTATCTTTATAGGAACCTCAAAACCTGCAGTAAAAAGAACGTGACTATCACACTTATAATAGGAAGATAGGAAGATTTAGTTCTTGATTAATTAGATTAATCTGTCTTAGTAAATTGTCATTCTTTTGATGAACTCTGCCTAAATGGCAATATATAATAAATGCTGCATGGCAAATAATCAAGGCAATGTAGATACCGCCGTACAGTAGGAGAGGATACTGAAAGAAAATTAATTATTTTTTTCACAATGGGAAAGAAATGACAAGATTTATATATATAAAAAAAAAAAAAAGAAATCAATTGAAATAAATATGAACCTTTCAACTGACTTTTCAACTATTTTTTTCCAGCAGTGTGAGAGAAAAATTTAGGATGAAAAAAAGGCAGTAAAGACCCTCATTAATTTATTTAGTTTTGACAAAGTGAATCCTTTTCCAATGAAAAGGATTATGAGATATGTTCTWATTGTAATTTGTTAAATGTAAACCAAACCCATTAATTTAGACTTCTTTATTTCATTCTGCATRTTTTAACAGTTCAAATTAATGGATTTTCAGGATAATTGCCGTGGAAGAAGGTGGTGCAGAACACTTCCGAAAAAAGCCAGAACTTTAACATCCTGGCTTTCCTATTTCTAATTACTGGTCTGACTGGTCTGGTCAACATGTGAGCTATTAGTTCAAAGACCTTCTTACATATTGAATAGAATAGAATAGAACAGATATTTAAAAATAGCCAAATAACTATATTTTCATGGGTTAAATATAATGCTGTGCTATATATGTTCTTATTATATTTTGATATTTTTGGTTGCTGATGTGAATAATAATGGTGACAATCTATTAAAACCGGTAAAATCATAGGTTGATTCCTGAAAAATAAAACAAACAGTTCCCTATCACAGTAAATTTTACCTCGTAAGTTTTGAGATGACATTTAATATTTCTTTGCACTACCTTTAAATCCTAAGAAAAWTATATATTCTTTTTAGTACTTCTCACAACTTCCTCGTCTGCTCTTCATTTAGACATCAGGTTAGGAAAGCCACTTAAGCATCTGAAAAGCATTATGGTAGTGAATAGTTTCATCAAGTATTACTTGAAATCTCTGTTTACAATTTCCTTCCACTGTTTAATTATCCTTGTGTTTTTGTTGGTGTATTTTGAAATTAACTAATCTCTCCTGTGACCATAAAATTATTTTCTCCTTTTATTTTAGTCTTACTTCATGCATTTTAATTTAACATGCTGAAATGTTTATATCTTTTCTCATTCCACACTAGAAGTATGTCAGAAGTTGCAGAGAAAGCTCAAAAGCGCACAGTGAGGCAATGTGTCTGTGCAGGGAACATGGTCACGTGTCTGAATATGACACAAAGTCAACATGAAGACAAACTTGAGGATGCTGCATCTGGGTATATAACAAAATATCCTTTTAGAAGGAAGAGTATTCATATGCAGCAGCAAAGCCAAACTGTGGTTAAAAGGCTCAGTGGGAAATTTAGTAGCCAACAGGATACTTTAGGTAGTGGGAGGAGAGAGACTACACATGAAAACTAAGATAACTAAGGCCCACTGACTTTATATGGCTGCAAGGGTTGCACGTCGCACACTCAAGACATTTTGGTTAACATACAAGAGACTCTGCAAATAAAATTGATGGTATCTAATCAATGGGGTCTAATTTATGGGTCTAGCCAAGATAATTTAATTTATAATCAGATTTATTCTCCTCCTCCTTTGTGTATGCAGGCCTATTCTCCATCATCCACTTCCTTCTGAAATGTACTGTTCCTCTCCAGCCACTTTAACCTCTTCCTCTACTGGATCACTTAAGCAGTCTACATAGCTGCATTTGTCTGAAACTGTTCTGAAGAAGTACTTGAGTGAGTTTTTACTGTGTTGTCTTGCTCTTGCTGAGCTGCAAATCAGCAGTTTAGAACTAGAAATACAAGAGTTCAAGGCAAGACTTTGACTCATTAACTGCTTAGCAACCACACCAAAACCCTGTAATTTTTCTTTTTTTCATCTTGACACATAGAAACATAGAGTTGGATGCATCTTCCTGTTTGACTGCCTGATGTTACCAGTTCCCTGATGGCACAGGTGCTAGATCATGTAAAGTTTTTCACAAACTACTGAGGTTCTCTCTGAAAATTAAAAAAAAAAAAAAAAAAAAAAAAAGAAGTAGTAAAAGAAGTAGCAGATTCATCTAACACAGCCTTCTATGAAGATTTTGTATATGCAAGCATTTCACCTGTGGTTCTTCTAATTAGCTGATAGTGAACCATTTCTTGTGTGCTCATAATGTAAGTCTTCTCTTTGATAGCAAGCGGTGTAAACTCTCTCACTTAAGGCAAGTCATTCGCTGTGGTCAGAGAATTATTTCTTTTACTAATAAAACCTGACAGGTTGAGTTCTATACCATCTACCTGAGCTGACCACATTGCATTTTATTTAATTTTATTCCAATTTCTCTTTCTCCCTGCATACTTTGGAGCAAAGATACCAACCCTTTACTTGATGCATGGCATCTCCTTTCGTAAATATGTCATTTCTTTTATTAATAAATCTTATTACTGCTCTCATATCTTCACATGCCAACTTTCTAGCAACATTCTAGGATGTGAAGCAGCTGGTCTGCATCACTGGGTGCTTCGAGGCCTTTGGCCACATTTGAATCAAGCTGAAGGAAGGCCCTCCAGCACGACGGTGTATTCCATGTCATCTTTATGTTCTACATATGTTTGCTCCATGGGACAGCCTTAGGTGGGCATGAAAAAGTTGGCATGTTCTGGCACAGCTGATTGATAATCCTCTTCTGTGCYCTGAACATTGTATTCTAACCATTCCAGGGTCTGCAAGCTTTTGTGCGAACAGTCCATCTAATTTAGTCTGGAAGGAAGAATCTGGTTCTTGTTCCAAGATAAGCTTTTAAGGCTAAGGAAAGCCTTTACGTAAGGATGAATATGTAACTGAAGATGTTCCACTATGTCCTCAAATGACTTAGTACTAGTTCCATATCCTCCAACATAKTAGCAAACAGATATATATATTTTTTTCATATTTAACAACATCCTTTCTGAAAACTAATGGAGAAATATGTATTCATTTTCTGGATGATACCTTAATTATTTTTAATTGTTATCTCATTCCAACAGTATAGCAGCTTCTTATCTTACATCCTTGGGCTTCTTGACTTATGTGTGAAAAAAAACTTCACTGCTTGTTTTGTTTTCAGAAAATTGTAGTTTTNTTTTTTTTTTTTTTTTGATCTATACTTACAAAAGCTGGAAAGGTAACTTTTCTTGTTAGCAATTTTTTTGTCTGACCATTTTCAAATATAGACTTTTTGAGTCTGATTCATCCTGCAAGGCCCAAAGCATTTCTCTGCACATCTTGGGACACAGCTCTAAATAATTATTAACCACATTAAGGCTATTTTCTATAACTGTGCTTCTTTAGTGTTCCCTTTTAACTGAGAACACATCATTAGTGATACATTAATGTCCCAGATAACAATCTTCTGGGTAACATTTTCAGGAAAGACAGACATATTATTATTAATACTTTAATTAATAATATTAATAATCTCAATTATGTGTCTAGGAAGTTGAAGTCTCACATCATGWCTTAGTTTGTAGTAATGTTTATTTATTGATTCCAAGTATCAGTTACTTATCAACAAATTAATGGAATTTCTTTTGCCATTCCAAAGTTATTTTAACCTGAACAGGCTCTGTTTTATTCCCTATAGCCCTTCTTCACTCTGTATGTGTATGTGTATAAATATATATATTTATATATATCAACTAAGTCTATCTTAGCTTTAATTTTGGGATATTCTCTGTGCCCCGTGCTCTGGGTGTCCCTGCTTGAGCAGGGGCATTGGACTGGATGATCTCTAGAGGTCCCTTCCAATTTTAACTGTTCTGTGATTCTGTGATATTGCCCCATGCCCATCATTTATATTTCTACTTTTCTGAACATTATGCCCTTCAGTAATGATGCTCTGTACCATGGTGGCTATTCCACTTTGTAATTTCTCTAGTGTTTATGCTAGCTATGTTTATGCCAGCTATCCTATTCTTATAATGTCTTGTTTCACCTCCTAGACCAGTATTTCTAGGTACTTCGTATTGTCACTGATGAATCTTGCGTTCGTTTCAGTTGTTCTTTCTGGTGATTATTCTATTATTCTTCCTTACTTCATTTTCTATAGAGTTCCTCTCTCCCATCAAAGATGTACCTTTTGGAAAGCTTAGTTGAGTTTGAGAGTCAAGTTAATGTTGGTTTCATTAAAGAATCAGTTGCAGACGTCCTGGGACTACATCCAGTGCTTTCAATATACACTATTAGATAAAACCAGCTGCTTTTATTTGTAGCAGTATATAAATGATGGGTAAGATATAATTGTCTTTTTATGTATAACAAAATGACTATATAACAGAATGACTTGTTAGTAAAGTTTCAAAACTATTGTTAATTACGGTTAACCTTTATCTTTAGGCAAAAAGTCTTTCATCAGTTTTTATAATTGAAGCTTACTAAGACATTAGAAGAAAATAAATCTCAATCTCTTAAAATTTTCCACTATATAAACCCAAGCTTCACTTCTTCTCTCTCAGAGTTATCCATAAAACCAGAAAAGTATAAAGGAAAACCAATTCCATTCTGATTATGAAATAAAGGCCATTGTTTCTAAGTATAAGCTAACATTTGGCCATATGCTTAAACATCTCATAGTTGTTTCTATTGTTTCTTTTCTTCTTTTATTTTTTTAGGTAAATTTATGGCTTATTGTCTTTCATCTGCTGTAGGTGGAAATTAATCATTATTTAAATTTAAAAGATATAGCAGCAACTTCTGTTACTTAGTAACACAAATGTATGATTATACTCTGGAGCAATTAACTATTTTCATAAGCCTTTTATAAAAAATTGCATAGTTCATTAGGATTGCAGTCACAAATTGCCTTGAGGGCACACTCGCCTTAAACTGGGTGTACTGGGGCTGATGTGATGGCAAAAACACCATTACCCACTTGAACTGTTGAGTCACAGCAAATCATGGCTCGATTCAGGATGTGTGCCATACACCACACTACATTTATCGTAGCCAGAGGTTTGGAGCTGTCTGAAGCATTTAGATTTGTAGGGGAGAAATATCCAGTAACAAGGACTTGCTGAAATGGAAGCAAGCCATACGACACATTTGAAAAACGTGAAAATAGGTTTCTCCACAGAAACACAGTTATGTAAAATAAAGAAACTAGGAAAACCAGAAGGGTCCCTGGAGTATCATAGCAAGCCAGGACAAATGGCCTAAACCATTGATTAAGTAAGATGCTGGGCCAGACTCCTGTCTTTAGAGCTACTCGTCTTACCTGAACCCCATGCAGCACAGGGTGGGTGGCATCCCAGCATGGTCATTCTGTTTCAGGCAGAATCATGCACATGAGGAAAAAACTTAAAATAAGTGATTAGAACTGTGACCAGCATGGCCTAGAACATCATTGTTGTTGCTTTTCTCAGGTTATCTAAGTTGTCAAGTTGTTTTTTTTCATATTTCAACAAGCAACATAACTCAAAAACCAAAAAAATGTTGATGAGGTTTTGTCTGAAGAATCCCATCTTATCAAAATTGTGTAAAGACAAATACAAAATGCCCATTTGTTTTAAAAATGAATCTCAGAGGAAGTAGTACTTCAGGTTAATTTTGCACTCCATCTTCCTCCTGTTGATTAGAGCCTATTAAAATCATGACAGAGACTTGAATATCAACCTGAGTGGTTTTCTCCTTGGGTTTGCAAAATTCTTCTTATCAGGCATAAATATATAGGAATAAAGCATATTATATTAAAACAATTATATTAAAACATATATTAAAACAACAATTCCCCAATATTAGTTTATTTTATCACCTCTGAGTATTAAAATAAAATATTAAAATTACCACAATTGCAGAAGTATATTATGTGTTTTAACTGAAAAGTATGTGAGGTAAAAACTGGGAAATATATTCTGAGCTTAAATATATATGTATATGCATAATATAAGCTTCAAACCACTCTGAAAAGATGTTTTTACCAGGGTAAACAAGCAGCTCAGCTTTCCTTTATTGCAAATTATTTGAAATAAGTCAAATAAAGGAATTAGACAAACACTGGACAAAACTATTCCATGATTAGACACTGAACAGACTGTTTCTGACTGGCATGTCTWAGAAAGCTATCACACTTACCACCTGGCTAGGTTTATTTGCTAGTTTGGTTTTTAATTAACAGAGCATTGATCTTCTAAGGCACATCCTCAGTAATGTGTAGTAAGATCTTTCGAAAAAATTGGGCACTGTTCAGGAAGCAAGTACTACATTACATTTGGAGATTTTAAAGTTTATCTGTTTTTCTTTTTTAAATGAATATAAGCATTCCTTTTGGAGATTTTAAAGTTTATCTGTTTTTCTTTTTTAAATGAATATAAGCATTCCTTTTATTTTTCAATACATCTTGTAGTAACTTTCTTTTTTTATTTAATGGCAGATGTTTAGTACTGAATGCCTGCAGATGGAATGCATAATATTCTATTAACATTAATTACTACTAGCCTCCTAATCTGAATTTGAATAGCCAAGGTCTAAAAAGACTTTGAAGATGAAACTGAGTGAAACAGGTTTTCATGGAATATTGTTTGTTTTCTTATAGATACAATGATGACTATCATAAGCGGCTACCACAACGTGCACTCTGAACTCCACTCTGGCCTGTCTAAACTAAAGGAATGATTTCATCAAGCTCTGGCTGTCTTACCACTGCTATAGAGTGTCTTTTCACAAGAGAAAGTAACACAGAACAAGCCAGGCATGCAGAGGCCAGAAGCAGAGACTCATCTCATCTAGCAGTAGTCAGYGATGGAAAACAAACATCTGGATAGATGTCTCACTGGCAGCTAGAAAAATCAGTAATGTTTACTTAAAAAGGAGAGAAGGATGAAGGACTTCAGAAAGTTTCATACTAACCTTGAAAATTATTAGGTGTATTTTTAGTTGTAGATATGATCTGTGGAATAGCAAAATTTTTAAAGTTTGTGTTAAAACATAAAAAAAATGAAATAAGTACTACGATTTGCTTAAAATCATCTAAATGTTTAGAAACAAGCAATTGAATGTATGCAAGACACTATGTGTAACACCGCATGCCCACACACATAGGGTGGTGTAAAAAAGTATTGCCGCATATTGAAATATTTTAAATATCTTAAAAATTGTAGACTAAAGAATGTMAACCCAGAGGAAGTGTTATATACAAATAGTTATATCTAAGTTCAAGAAATTTTTGAAAATAAATTCTGGAATTGGATACACTTACTACACTATTTTTTGGTAGTGTAGTAAGTTTTGGTAGAGGCCTTTGGCTTAGGCCTCTTGATATCAGAGAAACATAAATAAATCTTTTTTTTTTTTTTTTTTTTGTGGAAGATAAAGGTCACTTTTTTGGTTAAAGCCGCTGATAATTGTGATGTGGAAATTTAGTTATTCAATATATTTTGATTTAAGCCCTCACTTAATCTCATTCTGAGGCTCTAGGCAAATTAACATCCATACTGTTTGTACTAATAACTTTTCTAGCTTGATAGGATAAGACAGGACATCTAAAACATGTGAAGTTTGGTGGTGCCACATTTTCAGGATTGGACTAGACGATCTCCAGAGGTCCCTTCCAGTCTCAACCATTCTGTGAAACCTGCATGTACCCAAAGTAGTTACAAAAATTTTGCATAGCCAATGCATGCTGATCTCTTGAGGAGCTTTGAAATTGCTCCACCTTGAGGTCACATGCATCTACTTTTTGCCCACTTTCTTTAAGTATTTCCACAAAATGCTTTTTTCTCTGTGTGGTGAAGGGTGATAATGAAGTGCAATGAAGCAGATTCTGGTGAATCTTTTCAAGCTGTCTGTGCTTCCTATTGCAATCTCATGTAAAATGACAGAAATTATGAAGCCAAATGATGTTGCCACTTTTCTGTGTTTGTACTTAAATAATCACAAGCTGAGCTGCAAAAGATTTCATTGCCATTGACCAGGATGTGCTGTCAACTGTACCTTAAGATATAGTATTAGTATGCYGCCACATACTAATCCTATATATTAAAATTAATGATTTTGCTTGGATMTGTTTCAAGTCCTGAGTGTGTTTTATATGCACATTTCTTCAAAATTCAAGTGAGAAGGTCTTTGAGAATTGTTAGTTTCAACAGTACCTAATTAACACTCTCATACACGCACAAGTGGAAACAATATGCCAAAACACAACTCCTTTTGTCTTTGAGTTAAAATGTTTGTCTTCGTATAAGGATTACCACAAATTAAGTCTTTTGGAATTATGTCTTTTCTAGAAGTTATCTGAGAAAAAATGACTGATAAAAATGAAGTGGTGTTATATATTTTTCAGGTAGTCTTTGAAGGGGAATTTTTAGAAAAGTTTACTGGTTTGGTCACATGGTCATATATCAAGAATGCAAAAGAAAAGAGGTCTTTGGACTTCTTGGATAGCAGAAGATACTTCATGACTCCAGTTTACTTTTGGAAGATATTCGGGGTTATTATACCTGCTGAGCACATTTGTCAGTTTCAGTATGTTTTCCTCAGGAAACTGGGGAGATGGAAATGGCTTCAGGGAGTTCAGGGAAGCTATCACTCCTAAGGCTTCTTTTTTTCCTGAACAGGGTCATGGCTCATGATCTGGTCCTTATCACAATAGCTGTCTTTGTTCCTCAGCATTTTCTGCCTTTTTTTTTTTCCATTTTTTCTTTTCTATTCAATTTATGGTTGTTTATGTTCTCATCAGGAGTCTCTCTCAGGTATCATCACAGCACATGCTTCCCCATCTTCCAATAAGCTATTATACTATTTCTTCCTCTATTTTAGCATACATTCTGTTTCTCTGTTCTCCATTAACTCCATTTTCCTTCATAATACATTTATCCTTACATATTGGAAGCTATTATCCATCACYAGTCAGTGAATGAGTAGCAGTGATTTAATTTGTCCATACACTAGTATGCAATATCTGATTCCTTGTTATGGTTCTCTTTGATTTTTTCTCTAAGGCTTTTGTAAAAAGAAAAAAAGAAGATTAATGTGTTTTTTAAATAAATGTACACATATTTTATTAGCTTCAGCTGATGTTCAGCTGAATTCACACTTTATATACATAACCCATATAACTCATAGAAATACGTATTTTATGCTGGCCCCTATCAACATGATTTTGCAAGTAATTTTAAGTCAATTGTCATAATTAGTTACAGGATGAAGTCTAAACATGACATTTCTTTCATATCAAAGAAAATCTAAATTCTTTGATTGGACATTTTTAAGGGAAAAAAAAAAACATATGCCTTTGGGTTCTTCTGCAGTTAGGGGAAATGTCACATATATAACAGATCTTGCGTATTATTTTATTTATCATTGATTTAAGACATGCAAATGCCTTCTGAGTAATCCTGGGTCTTTTCTCAAAGAGCCAGGTCACCGAAAAGACATTTAACATGAGGAAAAGAGGATGGATTTCTTTTTAGGAAATGAAAAATCTAGGTTTTCAGTGTTACTATGTGAGTCTGAACCAGTGATTTAGGTATTTGTTATGAGCATAGATGTGAGCTACTCTGTCTGCATTTTAACTTGTTTAAATACATTCAGCTTTAGACCATTATGCAAGGTTAGTATTGAACTTCATGAATACAACTTTTGTCAGAGCCTATCAGGTGCAAATCAGAGCTGTGGAATTTACCTACATGGTATATACTGCCTATGACTTCATTTCAGGCCCTGAAATTGCCTTTTAGGCAAAGTAATTTCAGCTATAAAGGAAATAAAGTACAACAATGCAATCGAATTAATGCATGAAAATGTGCTTCTCTCTACTAAAGGTCTTAGAAGCTCTAAACTATATTCACATCATCCAATTCCAGGGGATAACATTAAGTGATTAAGCTAACTGGCTAACAGACAACAGAGASGATGATTTATAGAGAGAGCTATAGATTTCCCACCTAATTGTTAAATATASAGGATGAATAATACCTAGTTTATCTTCCATGAAAATTAGCTTCACACTGGTCTTGCAAACATACTCAGAGAACATTTTCATTGCTCTTATCTGTTAAGAGGACAGAATGTGATGGAAATCTCATTTTTATCATGGGTAAGAACATCGTACGGTATTTTCAAAGTCAATGAACCCRTGCACCAAGCACAGATACCAAGATAGCACTGCTCTGTTTGAAGCCCAAGACTGTGGATTCTCAGCTGTCACAGGACCCAACACATCAGATATGTTCCCCTAGATGATAAGAAAATACCAGAGAGGTCTGAAAAAATATATGTTAAATTGGATATATTGGAGACCAGGATACAAATAAAGCCTCACTGTACATGAAGCCCAGAAAAAATTATCTCCCTATTGTTATCTTAGTGCTTCTGCAAAACAAATGGGCAGTCCAACTGTGTAGTTCAGAACAAACACACTTCATTCTCCTTACAATGATACATCATGCTGGAATAAAGCACTCTGGTATTTTTAAACTACTGTCTCTCCTTCACTGGCTTTTTCAGACTGCTTGAAGTTTCTGGGTGTTATGAACTCTCTGATGTGCCAACAGTTCAGCTGCCATAGCMAAATATGCAATTTGAAAGAGCTTCTTTTTAAATCAGTGTCATCATGAGATATTCATTCGTAAATTGCATATTTGTCATCTGACATAGATTTCCATGATAATTCTCAATTACTATACTTATTGTTCTTATAGGACACTGAAGTCATCAGAAAGAAGATGCACACAAGCAAAAATCAGAAGAAACATTAAAAGTGAGAAAAAGTATTAATGACATGTATTGGCTTCAAGTACCCAAGAATAGAACTAGTATCAGGACTACAGAATGGAAAAATTCTGTTTTACCATGGTTAGAGAAAAAGATTCCCATTTCCAATTCCAATAGATTCCTTATTCCAATACAGATAGCCTCTTAAGATCCATAATTGATACACTTTCCAGATAGGGAATTTCTTTTTTTTTTTTCTTTTTTTGACCTTAGAAGTTCCTAAGATGTAGTGGAGGTTGACCTTGTTTCATGCAAATCATATAAGACACTTAGAGGACACTGAGCAAACTGCTTCTGCTGCTAAAGTATTGCACATAGTTTAACTGCTTTTTCAATACATTTCAGTAGATCAGGTACAAGGAAATCCAGAATATTATTTATGGGAGAACATTTCAGAAAAACTGCCTCACTTCYTGAAATTAGCTCACTAAATCCCATGGGAATCCCTTCTGTGATTTTAAGGAGCGAAATGAAAGATTCATAGATGCAGAAATCAGAACATCATTTGAAGGCTTGTATATTAATATTCAGATATCTTTTTTTWAAATTTATTTTTTAATAGAAACAGGAAACTCTGTATAACAAAGGCAGGGTTRTTGATTTTAGTGACCTTTTGTGGACTTCTTGAAGTAGTGTACGAATCTCAGAGGTCTACAAATCACAGGTTGAAAATTATTAATGCAGATTATTGTATAATCCTCCAGTGTGTAGATCTACGAGGAAAGAAGCATCACCAGCATCTGCATACAAGAATTTAGCAAATCAGTTGCACTTAACGAGTCTTTAGTTATATATTGAGGTTCTGCTCTGTCTTTTAGTATTCTGTATTATATTGGTTTCTAATTCCAAATTTCCAGAGAAGAAATCAAGTGCTTGAATTTTTTAATAGAAAATGTTATGAAAATCTGCAGTTTTATTGTTAATTGGATGAAATATTTTAAAACAATGTATAGGGTAGATTTTCACTCTATAAAGATAAGGGATGGTCTCATTTTCCTCATCCTCATACAGCGCTAGAAGATGTTAACAATCTCTAGACTGTAATTTACAAACATAAAGCTGAGTAAAACACAATCCAGTGTTTTACTGGATCCACAATCCAATACAAAAGCCCAGTAATAAATGCTATGAATGAAGTTGGCATGTTCAAAAGGGTAACTTACATGATGTTCAGCACTCCCAGAGTTTACCATAATTTTTGGATTGTTGAAATAGGGCTGTGAGTTGCTAAATGACAAACCTCTCTTACCCAATCAATAATAGTCTATCACAGGTTTCTAATGAGCAGTTGGTTGGACTCAGCTCTTTAACCTCCGTTTGAAGAACATATCATGTAAAAAAGTCAAGCTTAGTGCATGATCTAAAATCTATGGCTATCTTGTAATTAGGAACTTTTAATTTCATAAAAATATGAACTATAAAGCTATCTTTCAGGTTAAAAGCATACAGCGATTGCTATATTTGTCTATATTTGTTTGAAAATATTGAGTAGATTATTAGATTTATTAGATTAAGATAATTCAAAGCTCCAGAGAAATTTCCTTTTATTTTAGTTAATACTGTGTTAATCAGTATTAACACAAATACAGCACTTGTTTCAAAACGCAGAAGAAAATTCATTAAAATACTTCTTTCCATTCAATTGATTTTTTTCAGTAACCATATCTACTAGAATACAAAATTGAATTTAGAAGACCATTTACTATATCTTAATTAAATACCAAAGACTGTGGAACATTTTCTCTGAGATCTAATAACAAGATAGCCAATTAGGTTGTTAGTTCTGCAATAAAGAYGAATTGTGCCCTATGTTTTGCACAGCAGCTCTGAGGCTTGGAATTGTTTATATGTGGACTATCTGGGAACAATCTCTAATTTAAATGACTGTTTCAGCTGTCTTTTAAATACTCAAACTCCAGCATCTTTTTAAGCATTTGAGGGGAGTTGAGACTGCAAAAATATCAAGGAAAGGGAATGAAACAAAATAAATGTAAAACTACTTTACCAGGAACAATAATTAGTATCAATTATAAATATTACTTTTCAACATAGGTTTCATACACAAACTGGGGATCAGGTGTATTAGGATCTCTACAGATGCAGAGCATATAAAATGCAAATATTAAAAAAAAAAMAACAAAAATATACCCCTAGACAGTAAAGGAATACAAAGAGAAAATATAATGAGGGAACATGATAGGTGATGCTCTTCGGATGCTAATTTTTGGCATATTTTGAATGGAGAAGGACATTYGGAGATTTCAAGGAAGTTAAGACATTTTGTGGACATTTATGGGAAGCACTTTCCAGTTATAATGGGCTGCTATGTCAAAAAGTGCTTTGCATAAATTATATCTYTTCCCTAAATATACAAGCACAGAAACTTAATTCATAAAGGTTACTTATTCCTGTTCCTTATGTTTCTCATAGAATAAGCTTAGAATAAGCTTTGGTGAGAGAGAATTTCTCTCTAAAAAAAWYYYMAAAAAAAAAAAATCAATAACAACAAAAAGTATTGCCAAACAGTCAAAAAATGTAAATGTTTATTGATATTACTTAGCTCTGCTGTGTCTAATTTGTGAGCCCACTTAAATATCATTTTTAGAGTAGTGCTGAGAATATGTCCCTAATGCGATATAAGCAYACTGAAATGATTTGAATCACAAGAAGAGAGAATAATGTCCACAAAAACAATAAAAAATGTAAACACTAAACTGTATGTTGGAAAAGTATTGTAGCTGTGGCACTGAAAGTAWTTTAGTTTGCATAACTCTAGGGGACTGTTGATTACTGGAGAATTATATATATTTTTAATGGTACACAGTTTACTACAGCTGGAGATTTCTCATATGAAAGTCATTTTCTATCAAAATAAAAATTCTCATGTTTTATGAATTAAATATTTTCACAGAAAAATGTAAATCACAAAATTTCAAAAAAACTCTGAAATWTTTCCATTAATGAATACTGATCAGCAAAATTATTTCAGTAAAAGGTCCTTTCTGAATGCTTCAAATGAAGTTTTCCGATTCTTGATCATTGCTACAGATTATAGAAAAAAMCACACACATCTTTGCACTATTTTTATAAAATTCATTTGGAAAACTGAGGAGTTCAAAGAGTATCCTAGTAGACCAGATGTAAGAATCTAGAAAAAATGTTAAAATGTCACTCTTTGATATCATATAGTCAGTAGATATTAATATAAACTTTTAAAAACAATGACTCTGTAAAACAACGTGTTTTTTTTTAAGAGCCCTGAAGGAGAGAATCACAACTAAAGTTACTACATATAGGCAGTATGAAGTAATCTTAACAACTATTTGGGAATTTAATGCATCCACATTAATTCTGGTCCTGTTCTATCCACATTAAAAAAAAAAAAAAAAAAAAAAATCAGCATGGGGCTACAATCAAGAGCAGACATCAAATTTCAAATTTCTTCCTCAAAATTTCTTTTTTTGAGATTCACAGATTGTAACTAATTCACACTTACAATGCTTTAATGTCTGGGACAGGAACTCCCAAAGCAGTAAAGATTTTGAGACACTCAAATCCTCAGAGTTGGAGGTGATAACTCTGCCTCAGTTTTGGAGACTTAGATGTCTGTTACACTGTACTGGTGGAATTAATGTTTGTAGCTGATTTTATGAATGTAACTGAACTTATAATGCTGGTTTCTTTCTGAAAAGAATAATTTAAGGTTAGGAATGTTCTTTCTTGAGCTTGAATAAGATCCTGCTCTTGAGTAGACTTCCTCAGTGGACTATTTTTTGAAGAACAAGTGTCTAKCAAACCTGTACCTGAGGAAACACTTCATGTCTGCTTACCCACTAGATGAACAAGGACACCTTTGTTTCCCAAGAAGCCTTAACACTATCTTACTGARGAGAGGTAGCAGTAGAGAAAGATATTTTGGTCCAGGTTTGTCGACCTTAATTCTCAGAGCATAACTGAASTTAGGCTTTATTCAACCCAAATTCCCTTTATGGGCAACAGCAGAGAAGAGTTCAGCTTACATAGCATCTGAATTATATATTTTTGCACCAACTAATTAAGTAAGCTTCTCACAATTCAAGGGTGACCTTAGGTGAGAAAGCTCCAGATATAAACTTATGTGAATGAAATGAGAAGATTTGAATGTAAACCCACCACTGGTTTCTTTTGGAAAAAAAAAAATAAGGCTTTTTTTTTTTTTTTTTTTTTTTTTTTTTTTTTTTTTTTTTTTTTGCATGACTTGAAGGTTAGAAAATATCCATCTTAGGGAAGATCAAAGAACATTATTCCTAAAATATCTCGAGCTCAACGTGAGCTTCCTTCCCTGAGAAACAGGGCTTTCATATACAACGTGTTATAGGGAAGATTTAGAAAAACAATTGCTCTCCTGTCTGAGATAGTCTATATCCAGACCCTACCTAGATCCCTGAGCATTTCAGAGACAACCTCAGAAAGAAGGCATGGGTTTAGAAAGAAGGCAGTGCTCAGTCAAGAACATCTTGAAGGCATTCCTGCAGATACAATTCACTGTCACTGCTAAGGTTCATTTATATTTAAACAAAATGCAGGATTGGGGGTATTTGTTACTGTTGTTAACAAATATACTTTTTGTTGTTGTTGCTGTTGTTCTCAGGGTGCTTCTTTGGCCTRCTGCTTGCTGCCTAGAAATAGGAGTTAATACTTTGTTGAGTATGAATCATTTAGTCTTCTGGTTACAAGAGCTCAACCAGAATGAAATACCAAACCACCACAGACCTCCTGTCTGCCAGTAATTGCAACTGACATAGTAAGTTCAATGTAGTGTAAAATATGGGGCAGAGTTGATTATAAAACACTAATTACCTTTACTCAAGACCTGTACTGCAAGAATCCCCCATGACAAGGACTTACGGAGGAACAAGAAGTAATTATTTTCCTGTCAGAGCAATTGCTGAACAAGTAATTAAGCTATTTTCTTCCTACATAATATCAATTATATATTTTGTAATCAAAAAGAGATAAATCTTTCTAAAATAATCAGTTAAGAAATAATAGAATTAATATTAATTGTACAACTAACATGAAGTCCTGCATTTTGTGACAGTCATTCTTTTCATGATATTGTTGATCTGACATTAAATTACAGTAGAATTTTCATTATTTCAGGACTACTTACAATGAGTGTTTGGGTAGTTTTTTGTTCCTCAAATAGTTTCCAGGAGATGAACATGTTTGGCTTTAAAAAGTGCACTGATTCAGGCATACTCTAAGATCAGTTATATGCACAGTTTTAAAATTCATCAAAATAGAAACAGATTTTTTATTTAATTGTTAGAATAGACATAATTTTGCTTTTGGTGTTGATTAGCTGAACTGTATCAAAAATCAGTTTAGGAAATCCTGCTTAACAAGAGTTATCTGTTAGCATCTGAGACTAACATTGATTTGTGTTTATCAGCCCTCGGAGACAACGAAAATCTAACAGAATCCTGATTTAAATATATTAAATTACCGTGTTTTACAGTTATACATTTTCCCAGGGTAGAGATCATTCACTCATAATGATTCAGCTAGTCCCTATATCCTTCATTGATACCACTTACCATGATTAAAGGTTGAAGGATGTGGATCCTWAGAAAATACAGATTTTACTTTATTATCTCTGCCTCCCTAATTAAAATATTGTTCATTTTACCCATTTATTATTACAGAGTATTTAATTAATAGGATAAAGACCAAGAGAATTCAACTTCTGCCTTATTCTTTGTGATAAGACATGGTTTATTTATTCTCTCTTCCTGAAAGCAGTAGCTTCTTGCCAAGATTTATAATGTCTTCTCAAGGCTGTAGTAAGCTGAATTTTACAAGGCTGAGGTTTAGAGAGTTTTGGTATTTCATCCATGTTATCAGTTGCCTTCAGCCTTAACCTCTGGAGATACAACAGCTTCACTAGAAACTATCAATTCAGCCATAGTGAGGTGGAAATGTGTTTGCTGCATGTGTTACTTTGTCATTTTAATAGAGTGACAGAAAAAGGAATTACACCACCATTTTACAGATCAGAAGTTTCATTACTTTTACTAAAATCCTTCTATAGTCAAACAGCAGTGTTAGTGAGATGGGTTCCTCAGTATAAATCTTTGCTGAGTAGGTAATGTTTTTGCATTTAGATCTTTGCAGTTTTTTAGGTACTCCTAAATCATCTTGAAAATAGAATTAGAGAATTTCTCTCTGTCTTTYCATTTCCTGCATTCCTCTCCAGCTGAAAAAAGCAACATGCAACAAAAGCTACAAAGCTAAAACAAGTAAATACTGTTCCAATAGTCTAGTACTTCCTTTCCATTCTCTGCCAAATGCTTTTCTCTTACCTACACAAATAATTTCTGAGATTTTTTTTTTAGAAAAATTAACCATTAAATGAAGAGCACTGTATATTGACCTCATTCATCGGAAGTCTCTGGTTGCTCTACTAAAGATCAGAAAATCTTAAGGACAAAGCTAACCTCCATCCTGCTCAGAATGATATTAAATCTTTCTAGGAATGTATACTGGATCATATTTTCAGACTTTTCTTTAAGTTTAAATAGATATCTGCTATCATGTAGCCTACACAAAATGGTGAAATAACCATGCTGGTATCTGAGTATTGAATTTCTTAGAATTTCTACAGTTCTTGCTTTAAAGAAAAAAGAATCAGCAAAAAAAAAAAAAAAGTTTAAAAAGAGAATATTTCCATCATTCCAAGAATATTTTTAGTTTCTTACCTTAATCTCTTTCACCTCAGAAAATTCACAATGAACATTTCCTATGTCTCTTAAAAGATAGATTTGAAGAGAATATTCTTAGGTGAATTACTTTTAGTCTTTCTGAGTTTCAGGTTGAAGGTAAAATCATAAACATAATTTCTTATGGGAAAATAGATATATCTCCACAAATGGGTACAACTTTCCAAGAACTCCATTGACTCCAGCTCCTCCAGGACTGGATGCATATGTATGCTACTGGCAATGTTGAAATGTCTTTGAGATTCCCTCTCTGTTTAGTTTTCAATCTGTAGGCCACCTCCCAGTTTTATCTATTTATTAAAATGTCAGCTGTGAAAAAAGAACAGATTTTAAGCAATAAAGAAAAGGAAGTGATAGGAAAATAAGGTTGATTGCTTCAGTTTGAAATCCCCCAAGCATTAACTTGTGGAAATCCCTAGTTATGTTAATCTTTTGTAGTTCATACCACAGAAATAAATAATTTCTGCTGCTTGTATTGTTTCTGACATATTTCACATGCTAGAAGTACCTCCACTGCAGTAAATACTCCTTTCTATGTGAATGGTCTCAGCCAGCCACTCTACTGCTTCTTTCCACAGCACGACTCAGATGGGAGATACTATTGCTTAACTTGGAGGTCTCTGAGCTATAAGGCTGCATACAGCCAAGACAGTCTTTACCTTTTAGTACGTGATGCCTCTACTCTGCTTTACCTGTGATTAAGGACATTGTTTGGATACAGAAGAGAGGACAGCTTTTCACTTCCCCAGTCATCTTTGCAGCTCTAGAAAAACAAATTTTCACTTTGCTTTGCCTTTGGGGTGGCAGGGAAGATTCTGACTTAATACTGCTAATTACAGTGCATTTRATTACTAGGTATAATATGATAGCTGCCTCTTGGGCTACACATTGAAGCCTGGACAAGGGAACTCAAGAGATAAGTGAGTGGGCTGCAGAGAGCTGTGTCATAGGCAACAGCATTTGGGTAGGCTTGTAGCAGTCTCCTACCCACCATGGATTTAACAAAAAGGGAGCAGACACCTCCTACTGACTTGGGATAGAGATGAAGTTGCTTAATTTCTCTCTGAAAGTGTACCTGCTTATTTTCTTCTCAAAGAAGAAATTTCCATACACATACTGCATTTAGCATCCGCATTTTTGTCAAAGGCAGTCCCATTAGAAATATTCTAGACAAAAGAGTTTTGGTTGATTTTTTTTTTTTTCCCTGAAGCAATAGAAATAACCAAAAATGAATTTAAAGCACATTTCAGTTTGCAGAGTTGCATATCTTCATTTATTTCATACAGATTTCTCAACAGTTGGATTTGTACAATCACAGAAAGAGGCATGTTAAAAACAGCACGTTCACATGTACCGATCAGAGCACTTTCAGAAGGGAAATTATTATGTCCTCTATGATAAGATATTTCTTTATCCAACAGGTACTTTTGCAAGTCTTACTATAGATTTTTTTCTAAATTATTGGAAGAAAATCCTTTAACATGTATCTTGCTTTTATTTTCCTTCAGCAACAGTAGCCCTTTTTAGTTACTAACCAGATTTTATTCATACATTGCTGAGTTTCCTGTGTGCCAAACTGCTTTTGGGACTTTCTGGAACAAATGGTCCTCTGTATTTTGTTCTTCTTCCTTATCTTCATTCCTACTACTCACTTTCTACTTAGTCTTTTTTGTTGCAATGTTTGAGAGCCTCAGAATCGATAGTAATTTCCTCCAATCTATCTCCATGGGAGCTAAATAGCTATTTTTTATTAGCAGAGAACCAAGACTCTGGAAGCAATTTGTGAAGGTTAGAGAATACTTGTGATTTTTGGAGAAGAATGGGCACTGACTCTGAGCACAGTTTTCTAATATTTGATTCATTCTTACTGCCACTATACTGCTCCACAAGCCTTTCCTGAGCTGCCTTCTGTACTCTTGCAGGATCACACTTGAATTTCTTGTGATCATCACACTGCAAGGATAGGTGTTCCTCTGCTTACTCATCTTCAGTTAGACACTCTCTGCCACCTTAGTATGCTCAAGAGGATTTCTCCATCCTCACAAACAGCCTAGCAGCTGATCTGGTGAATTCTGAAATATATCACATGATCTTTAGATTTTGCAAGGACATCTATGGATGAAGTCACCAACTCCTGATTGCACTTCAAGGAGGAAYGAAAATTCTGTGAGATGACTTGTAATTCTGGATTTTCTGTCCCTCTACTCCAGATGTTTTAACAAACATTCAGTAGTAACATTTGTAGAAGCCCCCGATTGAATAATTATCTAACAGCCATTCACAAAATAACTCTGACCAGTGAATTTTATACACGCTTTTACCAATTGGAAGTTTGAAAACAAGAATCAGTACCAGAGCTCAAGGAATCATTTCCATATCTGCTGGATGTCTTGACTGTATGTGTCTCATTTTGTCATTTTATAAAAAAAAAACCCTCCAAATCATTCTAATTAATTTATCTTTTGCCAAACAAGACAGCTAATTCTATTTTTTTTTCTGATGACTGGAATATGCAACATATAGAGAAAAGCAAGTCTTGGTAGTTTGTTGCTGATCAGCTGTGACTTTGGAATATTGTTTGTAAGCTGGAGACCTTGAGTAAGTMCTTTTTCATATACATCTACTTGCCCATCTCGTTTTCCTCATCCTCTCCCCTCCTTAAGTTAGGAGAAGCCTTACTGTATCCCATTTAGAATTACTAGTCCTTTGCAAAAGATCCCATCTCTTGCTCTGTAGTTTCATACAATAGCTTCTTTTATGTTAAATAAAAAAAAAAAAATAAAATAAAATAAAATAAAATAAAATAAAATAAAATAAAATAAAATAAAATAAAACAGAGACAGTTCTCAGGTCCGGAGGTAAAAGACATGGCAAGGTCTGCATCCTTATATCTTAACACTCTTTGACCCTCAAAAAAGAGGATCCAAGTCTGAACTGCTTCATCAGAACCATCCCCCAAACTGCTGTCACCAGCACCATGCCTGGATGTTARTTTATACAAGCTGAGATAATGCCAGGGAGCACATCAAAAAGTATCCTATACTACCATCTCTACTCTGACCCTATTTCATTCAATACAGATGTAGTTGATGTTGATAAGCTCAATTGTGACCAGCAGTTTTCTGGACCAACTATTTAATACAATGAGAAACTACTGAAAATCAGCTAAAAACAAATTATCTACCACAGTTAGTATTCCATGTTCCTTTCTGAAATATGTTCCAAAGTCAGTTATGCTGCTCTGTGGGTGTGTATTATTTATTATCTAATCAACTTTATCTGCAGGGATATCTCCTAGCATGTGACCTGTGGATGCCAGAAGTAATAAGCACTGATGGATGCAGCCTGCTGTCCAATTAAGCTGAAAAATGGTTAGGTTAAAAAAAGCACTTTTCTTCACACTTGAAAGCCAACATACTCACCTTTTTATTTGAGGTTAAGTCCAGTTCCTCAAGGTGGATGAGGTAAATATTTGCTGAACATTTGAAATGTTTTCCGTGAGTCAAAAACCCCTGGAATGCTGCAGTCACTAATGGCTCACTATCTTTCAAATCTGTCACCGGCAGGCAATGCAATTTCAGCACATCGAGAATGGAGTGTTCATTGAAGGATATCTTTTCTCCTCCCTCTAGTCTCCTTGTGGTTCTACAAGTGTCTAGATTTATTTGATCTGTACGCTTCTTGCTACTGCATTTTCTGTTTAGCAGAGCATAAAACAGGTGACATGAAATTTATACTCTTCAAACCTATCATTATTTGTGCAAGGTCTCAGGTGAAAATATTTAGAAAGAAATAGTTGGAAAGAAAATGAGATAAGGAAGGAAAAAAAAATGTTGGAAACAGAAAACCTGAATACTTATGTTAAGCCATGAAGCTAATGTGTAGCTTTGGGAATTTACTGCATTAATAATAATAATAATTCTCAATCTCACAGAAGAAAGGGGAAGCAAAATGAATTTGTGTAGAACCAAATAAGTATCCATTAGTAGATGAAGTTTTCTGTGTGGACCAATTCCACTTCATCCAGCCATAGACAGTGCCTCCTCTAGTGTCTATGTCCTATTCTAATCTTAGTTTAATGAGCAGCAACTCAAAGATTGGAACATTTTATACTACTCCCTTTTCCTGTATAGTTTTACAGGAAAAATTAGCTGCATGATTCATCTTTTATTGAGCTTTTTAGATATAGCTTCTTCTCCCTTGAGTGATTTGAGACACATGCTCATGGCAAACTCTTCCTAAAAGCCCCTGTACAATGCACAAAGAAGTCCTCACTATACTCTGGCTGTAAATTTGTCGTGGCTCTGGTGTCAGTTCCAGGTGAATGCTTTAGATTTCACTTCACAAACTCAACCTAGATCTGGACCAACCATTACATATTCATAGCAAACAGAGCCAACAAACAAACAAACAAACAAAAACTAAAAATACAACCACCACCGACAAAAACACCTCAGCACGCTCAGCATATGTAGCTGTGTAGATTCTGGGAAATGCAGCTCAAAATCCCTACAGAATCTCAGGGGACAAAGATATTGCTGTCATACATCCCACCTCCCACCTTTGTCAGGTGGCTTTTCTGCAAGCTGCCTGTTTTTGTTTTTGTTTTTGTTTTTGTTTTTGTTTTTGTTTTTGTTTGTTTGCTTTAGATTTTTTTTTCCTAGCAACTTTCTCATAGCAAAAGGAGAATACTTTTGAGAGAATGAACATTTCAGTGGAATTTCTGTGTACCATTGTATAATCTCCTCTACTTCAGACATGAGTCTTGCTGAACTGAAACAAGCCTTTGTTTCTGAATAAAAGTGGCTAAAATCAAAGCAAAAGTCCTTAGCAGGCAAAACTGAATGTTTTATGTATGTTTAATAGCTAATTTTAAYACCAAATCTGAACAGTTCTTACTGGAAGATGAGATGCTCCTAGATCCTAGATATCTCTATATCTCTTTTTTCTTTCTTTCTGAATGCTTCTATTTCCTGTCAGGTCTTTGAATAAATAAACTACATGATTTTGCCTCMTACAAGAACCCTCATAAATTGATCCAATGGAATTGTAAAGGTTTTTTGTCTGTTTTAACTTCRAAGAGTTTAGAGTTTTGACTTTTGAAAGAAACTTCAATATGATAACTGAAAGTCACRTAGTGAATAATAACTCTCTTTATAATTAGATGTGGCAAATCCCACTACAGCTAGAAAAAGAGGGATTTTTTTTCATTGAAGAAAGGCAGTTCTCTCCAGATGCTGATTTTTTTTTGAAGAGCTCTAAGCTGTGTTGCTCCAGTCTTATTCACAGTAATCAGTTTCTGAAGCTCTTAATCATAAAAAGTTCTCTGAGGACTAATTCTAGCAGTTGTTCATAAGTAAATCCCATACAAAATTAAGTGTTCTTTGGAACATGCAAGGCCATCATAGCTATTGAAAATGATACTTTGGTGCTCCTGAATTTGTGAGATGCTWCTGTGAAGTGACAGGTTCTTGTGTTTAGTGGAGAAGAAGACAGCACAGGTCTTTCACCTGGCAGCTGTTCAGGACTAATGCAGTGAGGATGGCATTTGCTACACTTTGCTTTTGATCACTAGCAAGACTGTTTTTCCAGTTAAGCTGGTCATCTAAAAAGTCTCTTTGCAAGCCATTTTCTAGAATGTGACTTCTCTGACCTACTTTAAATGTTCTTATTACAAATAATGCCTAAGAAGATCTTATTTCCCTCCTTTGGCTGTAAGAGAAATCCTGACAACTAGTTCACATGAAAAGACGTAGAAAAGGAGATATCTTAATATATTCAGGTGATTGTCAAACAAAAGGGTGAGAAGGGATTTCTGAAGTTCCTTCCAAAGTCAGACTAGAAAAAGATCAAGATGATCCATAGAAGAGTCTACAGAGAAAAAGTATTTGAGAAAGAACGCAGCAATGGTGACTGCTTCTTCCTTTGCAAGAGGTGGAAGGGCATCTGTGCACCACAGGCTGCTTTGTGAACAGAGGCTACCAGCTGGGCAGAACTGCATTTCTTACATGTTACACTGAGAGCAGCTAGTTTCACTGATAACATTTTATTCCTTTTCCTGCGCTGTTCACAAGCTCATCCTTCTAATATCCATACACCAGAAAGACTGCAAAGCACATAAGCAAAGCACAATGGCTGGTGGGCTTGTTTTGTGCGTGAGATATTCTGTTTTTCTTATCTCCTCTTAGGGTCCATCTGCTGATATGTGGAAAAAAAAAAAAAATCTCTTTTTTTCTCTTCAAAACTATCCCAGAGTCTTTTCTTGACGGATAAATGCATCTGAGTGAATTTTCCTTTCTCCCCTTCCTAGCAAACCAAGGAACCCCTGTGGTCACAGCATGATATTATCAAGCTCCACATAAGAGAAGAGATCACTTATGCATTGTCTGCAGCACGGTAGGCACAAATCAGCATGTTTGCTCCAGGAAAAAGCTAGTGGTTAACAGTCTCTCCCTTTTGAAGAGACCTCTTTGAAGATGCCTAACCCAGAGATCAGATCATCTCTTAAAAGAATGTACCTCAAAGAAGGTATAGCTTCAAGATGTGTATTTACATGGGTAAAAGTGGGTTTTTAAGATGTGGGTTAAAATGWAACAAATAAAGCGAAATGGTGTAAATCAAAGGCTTGTATGTTGGTCTTGTTTTATGCAATTGTTACTAGAACTGGTGAAACAGTTTTGAGTTTCTCTGGAGTACTTTTGYGAGTAATGCATACCAGTTGCATATGCACCACTAAGGGATGTCCACTGTTACTTTCTGTCCTCTGGATACGTGCTTCTTTAGGAGAGAAGAAGAATACATGTTTTATGCCTGCTTGCCTGGACTATCTTTTATTTTGCACTACTTGGGAAAGAGATCGCCTGTAATTACACAGCATTACTCACCTGCCCAGCAGCAAAAATTCTCCAGCAAGTCCCAGGCGCCTCATAGCCATCAGCAGCCCTCTCACAGTCATGCCTTCGCAGAAGCAGGCGACCACTCTTGCCTTGGGCAGATGGCTCCGCAGCTTCCGCAGCAGCTTGTCAAAGCTCTGCTCCCCAGCATTGCTGTAGATCTTGTAGGAGTGTGCAATGCAGATCCCTTCCTTGGCCGACATGTCTTTGAAAGCTTCCATTCCACTTTCACCATAATTTCCTAAATGCGAACAGAAACATGTAGGCAGGTGTTAAGATTTGGAGACATTTTACTTGCTTCAGAAAGAATAAATAATTTAAAGAATATATAATTCATTTGCAGAGGGATCAATATGTCAATTATTTATAAAATAACATTAAWATTTTAATTTATTTATCTGTTTTACAAGTCAAAACCAACAAAGTTTATTAGGAATCTCAATTTTGATAACTTATCTGTATCTCTCTTGGAACCAAAGACTGCTAGGCATCTGAATATCTGAGTGTATCTGGTCTGCAACAATGTAACTATAAATTACATATGTTCTTCTGAGTCTCTTGACTGAAAGTGGTCGTTTGTTCTGGGGTTTGCTTAACAACAAAATAAAAAACTTAAAAAAATGCTAAAAATATATATTTAGAATATATTTTTAGGTGTAGCATTTTGAATACATGCAAAACAAAACAATCACAAATGCACTCTGCACACCAACAATGTTTTAAGCATAATGAAAAGCAGAAATTACCCTGTGATGAAATATCTACTGGTGACTCAGGAGAATGTGTGACAAAACTGACAATTATCATTACTGAGATCAAAGGATCACAGATCAACTAAATGTACCTTTGTTTGCTGGTGGTTTTGTCTTTTTTAATTAAATGTCAATCAATGCAAGGGGATAATCTTCACATTTTCTTTAAAGCTATTCCTTCTTTCCAGAAAATCTAGCAATTAATATTTATATTTATTACTTTTATCATCATTTTAACCACTGAGCAGTATTCCACAGAAACAAAAATTATTAAAACTGAGTGTTAAGGTCCAATGAATGACACTCCTTATTCTTCACTTATTTCTGTCAATTTGTAAACAAAAGAAACTGTAAGAAAAAACTTCCTTTTCCTCCAAGCATGAGAACAGAAAAGCACTGGCAGTGAAAAAGTAATGAGAGCTGAAGAGTTGGTTCTGTCAGTCTTCACCTGTTTTGGGGACTTGGGCACTTAGCCACAGGGACTCTGTGTGCCCATTTATAAAACCATCCCTGTTACTTTGGTGCTGGAATTTAGAGGCTAAATTAGGCTTAGGAGTGAATATAACATAGAAGACACTGCCTGTAGCTCAAAGATCTTACCATGTGAAGAGTTCAAGAGACCAACAATGGAAGAGAGAAATACAGTTATCCTCATTTCATCTCAGGGATGAATCACTGAGACCTTATGTGATTTTCACATGGTACTCAACAAGAACAGGGATCTGGATGCTGATCCTCTTTTAGTTAACTACACTGACTTCCATTTTCCTCTGTGATGAGGCTTGATGGAAAATCCATTACTTCTTGTCATACCTGGACAAAATGCCATAGGATTTTTAAATACAGTTGTTGCAGTGCTTACCAGGAGCTGTAAATCAGGTTGCCCATGCTTCCCTGTGTGTCATGCTTCGAGGACAAGCTACATTTCCTGTGATGCATCCACATCAAGTGATTCCCATGAGACACTGAAGCAGTTCAACCAAAGGGCAAAGATGTAGTGCATCAYGAAAGGGACAGTAGAGTCTCAGAACTCAGAATGAAGGAAAAAWGGACCCAGTCACTTATAACTCCCATGAGACCCTGAGGCCATCTAAACTAAAATTAAGCTGTTGGGCAGCAAAGTCACTGCTTTATTTAAAAATATTCTCACTTAGGTCCATCTCAGACAATGTTAATTTTTTCTTTTTTCTTTTCAAATAGAAAGTAAAAAGGATCAAAAAAACAGTGTAGCTACAGCATTTTGCAGGATTTTGATGTAAAAATGTTCTATGTTATAGTACAAAGAAGTAGATATTCTGAAGGCTTCATTTTCTGTAAAAGAATGTCAATGGAAAATTCCCAGTCAGGTCTAATTACCTTACAGAACTAGAATTCTGAAGCRTTCCAAATACTGAACTCTTTGTTTGAAAGTGTTATGAACATACAAACTGTTACCCTAAGGCTTCCTATAAAGTTGAGAATAGGTTTAATTACAACACTGAAATAAGTAGTAGCTCTTGAAATGAACAGGAAATGCATTAACTCTTTTACAGTCAAATGAACACTTCTCTTGCACAAATAGTGTGATCTTATTATGTGTCAAGGCAGAGATATTGTGTAAAACCACACAGAAAGCAATGCCTCATCTAAAATGAGAGGAAACATGATAACATACCAAGGCTACTTAACGAAGTGCTTTGTTTTTAACATTCAGAAGAAAAACATCCTGACATTCKCAGTCTGAAAGTGGCTGATTTCCCCTACTGGGAAAACTAGAGCTGCATGGCAGCAGCTCATGGGAGTTTTGATGAAAACAGAAAGTAGCTTTGCTTCAAGATGCTCATACAAATACACCAGTGGAGCTCTTGTCATGATCATTGCWGATTAAACTCTACTTAATTAATTATTCATAGTGAATTCCCTGGTTGTAGAAGAGGTTTGATGAGGTATGTATATTTAATCTGAGATATACTGTGGGGATAATGAACACTCGTTGATGAGGGAAAAAAAAAAAAGATCTCTTTTCTGTAAAATCCAGCTTGCTTTACTCTGAGCTATCTTTCTGAAGAAAACTTATGTGTGCATGAGGGTACAGGTGCAGCATTAAAAGGGAGTGGGCGTAGAAAACTGGAGAATTGCCTTACATCACATTTGCTTGAGGATGAGATGGAAGGTTTGCAGTGGGATCCCTCCCACTGGAAAACTTTCTGCTGGTTGAGGAGRATTGAGTTAGGAATTATTTAGGCAAACTGGAAGCACATAAATCTATGGGCCCAGATGGGATGTACCCAAGAGTGCTGAGGGAATTGGCTGAGGTTATTGCTCAGCCTCTCTCCATCATCTTTGAGAGGTCACAGAGAGCAAGGAGGTGCCAGAGGACTGGAAGAAAGTTAGTGTCACTCCAGTCTTCAAAAGGACAAGAGGAAGGAGACGGGAAACTACAGGCTGGTCAGCCTCACCTCTGWCCTGGAAAGATGATGAAGCAGCTCATGTTAGAGAGCAWCTCTGGGCATGTCAAGGAATAGAAAGTAATGAGGGGTAGTCAGCGTGGTTTCACCAAGAGGAGGTAAAGTTTTACGAACCTGATATCCATCTACGATGGGATGAACTGGCCTGATGGACAAGGGGAGAGCCGTGGATGTTGCCTACCTTGATTTTAGCAAGGCTTTTGACACAGGCTACTATAATAACTTTATAGGAAAGCTTCGAAAGTGTGGACTGGACAGGTGGACAGTGAGATGGATTGAGAACTGGCTGGATGGCAAAGCTCAGAGAGTGGTTATTAGTGGGGTCGAGTCCAGTTGGAGGCCTGTGGCCAGTGGTGTCCCCCAGGGGTCAGTACTGGGCCCAGTGCTGTTCAACCTGTTCATCAATGACCTGGACGAGGGCACCGAGTGCACCCTGAGCAAGTTTGCAGACAACACCAAGCTGGGTGGAGTGGTCAACACTCCAGAAGGCTGTGCTGCCATCCAGAGGGACCTGGACAGGCTGGAGAGTTGGGCAGAGAGGAACCTCATGAGGTTCAAYAAGGACAAGTRCAGGGTCCTGCACCTGGGGAGGAATAACCCCAGGCACCAGGACAGATTAGAGGTCGACCTGCTGGAGAGCACCTTCACAGAGAGGGACCTGGGAGTCCTGGTTGACACCAAGTTAACCATGAGTSAGCAGTGTGCCCTTGTGGCCAAGAAGGCCAATGGGATCCTGGCCTGCATCAGGAGGAGTGTTGCCAGCAGGTCAAGGGAGGGGATCCTGCCCCTCTCCTCAGCTCTCGTAGGATCGCACCTGGAATATTGTGTGCAGTTCTGGGCTCCCCAGTATAAGAGGAACATGGAGCTTCTGGAGAGGGTCCAGAGAAGAGCAACTAAGATGATTAAGGGGCTGGAACACTTATTTTATGGGGAAAGGCTAAGTGAGCAGAACCTGTTTAGCCTAGAGAAGAGAAGACTGAGAGAAGATCTGATCAATATATTTAAGTACCTGAGGAGTGAATGTAGAGAAGAAAGGGCCAAACGCTTCACAGTGATGGTCAGTGACAGGACAGAAGGAAATGTGCACAAGTTGAAATACAGGAAGTTCCATCTCCATGTGAAGAAGAAGAACTTTTTTGTGAGGGTGCCAGAGCCCTGGAAGAGGCTGCCCATTGAAGYTGTGGAGTCTTSTTTGGAGATTTTCCAAACCCACCTGGCTGCGACCCTATGCCCCWTGYTCTGGGTGTCCCTGCTTGAGCAGGACAGTTGGGCTAGATGATCGCTAGTGGTCCCTTCAAATCTTAGCTGTTCTGTGATTCTGTGATTTTATGTTTCCTCACTGATTTATGATTCTTGAGATTTGACTTTTCTATACTAACAATAGCAAAACTGCCACAGGGAAAGGAGCAAGATTCTGCCAAAAGGCCGGTTCCCAGTTTTCAGCCAGGGCCATGACAAAAGGAAAACACAAGTTTCTAATCTAATACATATGAATGTGCAAAGCTTGGACTTATGATGACTGARTCTCAGAAGAGGAGATTTTTGGTTTCATTTCCAAATTAGAATTGTTTTAGAAGCCCTCTACTGGACTTGGTCTGCCTCTCCAAGTGACTTGGTCTGCTAGTTCTGTGGGACAAAGTTACTTATATTATAGAGATCTATCCATTCCACTTCTAAATTTAATAAAAGATCCTAAAAAAAAAAAAAATTAACATAATGGAAAAATTAATTTCAGTTGGCTTCATCATGTAAGACTCAAATCAACACAAGTTAAAATTGAAATGAAATGCAGTCCATTTCACCTCCTGATCAATGTCCATCTCCATGCTCATTTTGGGGAGCCAGGACCTCTATATTGTGTTTGGTTCTGTTGGAGGAGRTAGCACAGGATGCTCCTCAGCTTTTGTAATTTTGCCTGTCAGTAGCAAAATTGGAGTTACTAACTGCTGCCTTTCAGAAATATGTCCTGTACTTACAAGCAGCAGCTATGAGCTTGATTCTTTCAAAATGCCAGCCTGAATCCTGGATGTTGCCTACCTGCAAGTCTGGCCCTAAGCCCAGCTCAAGTGTTGCTCCCATATGGCTCTACATGTTTAAAAAAATCCATCAGTTACATCATCATTCAAAGGACATATACTTGCTTCAGACTGGAATTTTGGTCTAAACTAAAGCATATGCATCCCCACCTACAGTCTAACTATAACAGTATGCTAGTTCCACTTCCAATGAATCAGAACTAGAAACTATTAAGAAGCTTAAAAGGAACAGATTGTGCTTTTTTTCATGATCAAGCTTAATATAGTACAGTACATAATAATACTTCAATCTGGTAGAAAAGGGCCAGACAAACTGCAGACTGCTCTTGCTACTCTTGCCCAGCACTTGACTCAATTAAACTATCTTAAGATAGACCATTAAGTTCTAATCTGCACTGCACTGTAAAACAACAAGCTTTACAGTAAAAAATAAAATAATATACTGACATCTGCTCTATCACACTAAAGGTTATCAAAATGAGATAGGAAAGTCCCTGTGGTCTAATTGACTAAATCAGCTACATTTTCTCATGTTCAGGGATTTGAGGGATTTTTTTTAATATAAGAGTCTTTTTATCATTATATGAATGTGGAAATTGTCATCAAATAAATGTTTAGTCTATARGAGAGTTTCAGTGAATATAAATGAGAATCAGCCTTTCAGAGAGATTTAGGATGTAAAATTGCTATAGGCAGCATGCAGTGAAAATTCACAAAGCAAAAGAGGAAGCTCAAGTGCAATTGAAGAAATATATTATGTCATTTATTTAGCTGGTAATAATCCTACCTATCATTGAGGATATTTATTGAAGCAGAAGTACTACTATCATTTTTATAGAAAGGGAAGCACAAAACACAGAATAATATTCTGTGCTTCATCTAAGACACACAAAAGCCAAGTCAGGTTAAATTTCTCAGTAGATGTTTTGCAAGCAGTATGGGGAATTTAGAACTGCATTTATTAGCTTTTATTGACATCAATAGGATGAACTTTGCCAGAAATATTTAAATAAATAAATAAATAAGTAGGTATAATGTTGAAAATGCATGTAAGAGTAATGGAAGAAATTTGTGAAAGGCAACAGGCTGGCTGGTTTTCAAGATGACATTCCTGAAAGTCAAGGATATGAATGTGTTGAATAGTTAATCAAATGGGAATGTTAGCAACCTCTTTGACTGTTACACTTAAAATTTATTATGGCAAAACAACAAGATATAATCTTTTATCTTTGGGATAGAGTCCACATTTGACAGCTGTGATTGCATGAGCCTTCTAAAGTTTAGTTACTGCTAGTAATAAAGACACAATATCTTYTTTGTTGTTTTGTTCATTTTTTGTGAGTAACACGATGAAAATCACAGCCTTCCTAATACTGTTCTTCTCTGCAAATAGAGATATTCAGGGTTTGAATGTTTTGTTCTATGGGAAGGGTGGCAAATTGTAAATTGTACAATGGTACAAATTGTAAATGGTACAAATTATATGAAATCAAATCAAATCAAATGTGCCYGAAATCCTAGACCTGACTGTATGTACTAAAAACTAAAGAATTATGAGCTATTTTAACCTCATTAAATTATTTTATTTTGATGATTCCTATATGGAAATAAATACATTCATATATATATATATGACTTTGCATAAAGCTTGTAAAATTAAATAAAGAAGTAATTTTGACTGTAGCCTGTTGAAGTATGTCTTTTTTTACAGGTTTTCTTTCAAGAGGGAGTGTCATTGGCAGTAACATCTTTCTTTTAATAAATCACCATTTTCCCTCAAAATAAATTCTGCTTCAATATCTCCAACCAGATCTTTTTCTTAATAATTGCTTTGAGACTGGGTTGCTCACTTCAATTACTTTATGTGTTAGGTAGTAAGTTCTTTTTTATACAATGTTCAATATGAAAGTCTTAATTTCATGCAAATGTATTCTGGTTTGGAGTTTTTTTAAGTTTTTTTTTTTTTTTTTTTTAAGTAATCTCTAAGAATATGGAGGTAAGCAGCCAAAGCTACTCTGGTAAAATAGAATAAATCTAGAAGAGCTCTGACTGGATTTTCATAAATGTAACTCTACTTTGTATTTCCATTGGTAAACCTCATTTGAAGCTGCACATGGAATCAGTAATGGAGGAAGCTGCTTCCTCAAAAGATCATTCTGAACTCTGCTAGACAGCTGAAATGAAAGACCTCCTTGATGACTATATGGCTTGTTATATGAAACTTTTTCAGATTACAGTGGTTTCCTGCAAGGCTATGTTGTTTAGCATATAAAGACGTATCAAGAAGATGCATCTTTTTTCCTTTTTGTAGAACTAGGCGATCATGTTAGTTCAAAGTTACTCTGGAGAAGTGACTACACAAGCAAGCAGCCAGGTAATATTGGATGCGTGTGTCTCAAAGACCTGGAAGCACAACAATTTGATGTGATTAATTTAATAAAAATACTTCACCCTTAAACAACTGTATCTGCTTCTCTTGAGCACATGACAATCACAAAGTAATTCAGAATATATGATATAACCGCTAAGGCCTTAAAAAAGCTTATAAAAATTCATGACTACTTATTATCTTTACTGTCTTTTACTATGACTTCATGATGACCTTATCTGATCACAGGATCTCATATATCTTTTCTTATGCCCCTCTTTTCTATGTACACTACAAATTTTTGATCAGCAACTATCTCTTGCTAAGTGTCCATAAAACAAAAAAAGGAGTCCCAATATTACTTACGGCTTCAAAGAYGAATAAAATTAGAGACACATCAATATAAAAGAGCATAAATTATCACAACATCACACTATCTGAAAACTAACTCATCTTCCTCTTCAATAAACCTTTTTGAGATTTTTAGATTTCTAAGATTTGAGGATAAGAAATGTCTTCATATTCTCAAAAATATTAGTCAACAACAAAAAAAACCCTTTTTTTTCCAATAAGAAGTTTTCATGAAAAACCTTTCTGCTCCACTCATTAGGTCTTCTTTTAAATAACTAACATTAAATCATTTTAGTGAATTAATAACACACTATACACATAACATAGCAGAAGTTAATTAATTTAGATATACCTGTTTAGCATCTCCTTATCAAAAAAAAWCAATTTGATAGTGATTTCTCCCAGTTACTTTGCATTAATAAATGCATTCCCTTAAGAAAATTATGACCTAGTTCTGTAGTTTAATGCATCTCACTTCCTTTTAAAATTTTCACTTCATAGCTATAAAGAAGGACTCATTAGTAAAACACTGTTGTTATCTGAGAACAAGGAACAAAACAATCTTTCACATAGTCTTCCTTAAAGATTCTTCACCTTTGATCCTTTCTGATAAGTGGATACAACTCAGGCTTTGTGGCGGTGTTCATGGAATGACATTTGAAGTCTTCCATGACGTTAATGCCTGCTAAAGGATTTTAAGCTTTCGTTGAAACATGCCATCTCTGACCACTGTCCTTTTCATTTTGAAGAACTTAACAACTTTCTCTACCTTCTTTTTGGAAGTTAGCTGTTTCTATTCAGCTGTTTTCCCTTAGATACCTCCTATATCAGTTCATCATTCCATTTCCAAACAAAATCTTTAATTTTTTTTACTGGAGTTTACTACTAGTTTTTACTAACCCCAGAGAATATTCTTTCTCCTCTTTCATTTGCAGGATCACTTTCACATTATATATATATAATGTCAATAAAAGGCGCTTGATACTGCTGGCACTTAAACTGCAATCATAGATAAATGTTTTTCAAAAGGAAAGAATTTTACAGTGGGAAAACTTTAGTCTATGATGGAGTGCAACTGTCTTTTGTTCTGGAAYTGACTTTTGGAACCTATCGTAGTTTCTGTTTGATCTATTAATTATTATGTCTCTCAGCAAGGTTTGGCTGCTTCTACAAATGAATATTACTCTTGTACATTTTTGCATCTAGAATATATCTGTGTCCTTCATATATATTATTTCTTAACTCTTTTTGTTAAAATATATTTTATGTCTTATTCTGTTATGATAGTAACTGAGCATTCCCAAAAGTCCTTTTGTAAAAAGAAGTATATAATTTAGCCATTAGTTGTCCTCTGAAGACCATTAACTTCCCTTTTTTTTTTTTTTTTTGGAAAATATTCCTCTTTATGCCCTAATTCTTCTTATGTGAAATGCAGATAATCATATTTTTCCATCATTAGTGGTGTAAGGATAAACGTAGTATATCTCAAGAGAATTTCAGATAATTACAGTAATGAGTAACATATTTACCCTAAATAAAGTAATAAACTGAATTAAACCTGATATGTTTGCCCACATTTGCCTAGTGTAACAATAATCCCACCATGTTTACTATAACAGCAGTCATGCTTTATGTCTAGTGTTTTTCTAATAATAGCACCTGCAGCAACTTCCTGCAGCAAATGTAGGTGATGGCAAGGTTATCCCTAAGAGAGTAAGAGCCAATTAGCCCTGGTTTAAGGCCAGGCGTGAAAATAAAGAGTAGAACTATTATCTCTGGAATTTCATAAAATCTTTCAATGAATATTGAAAGTTCTTTTCAGGTTTTTTATCTCACCACTGTCCTTTAATATTTAAGCATACAAGATCCAAATCCTACTCAACTTATTTGGACTGTTTCAGGTAACCTTCCTGGGCTTTAAACTTGACTAATCCATTGGAATTTCCTAATTCTCTACAAAATCTATATYAAAAAAGTAGAAATTATTTGCATTTTCTTTTTTTTTATGCAAAAATTCCAAATTCCAAACAATTTAAGAAATTGTTCACCTGAAAAGTGTGCCTTATCAYGAAGGATATATGGGAATAAGGATATGTTTGCATTTCTTCTCTAACTAATATTTTAAGAAACCCTTAACATGACCACCATCAGGTCTGCCTTAGTTTTCTTTTTCTTTCCCAGATTATATATATATATATAATATAAACATATATAATATATATATATAAAACTTTATATATATATATATATATATATATAATCTTTCCTTGATGATCCTGTTTTCTAAACTATTTATCATATTTCTGACTTGCAGACAATCTCCATTTTCATCATACTGCCCAACAAAAAGGATGGACAGCTTTGAAATGACATGGAGCCATATGATTCCTCACAGAATAGAGTGAAAGCAGTCATTCGAAGTATGTAAGGGGTAGTTTACTCTGTTCCAGGAGTATATATTTGTATTTGTTTCTATTGAAATACATCTTAATTTTTCAGATCTTAGTTCATTTTGGCTCAGCCTAATTCRAATGTTAATTTTGTCTTTCAGTCTGCTTGGAGTGGCATACAGCTTGGTACTGTCTAGAGATTTAATAACCGTACTTGGCTTATCATCATTACAAGTTGTTTTGGAAATAGCAATTAAAAAAAAGGATTCAAGGCAGATCTTAAAGAGGGTATTTAGTATACCTTTCCTAGTAGAAAGGCATTKAGTAAGAAATAACCTTTTAGTAAACTTTAGAATCAGCTGTATACCTTTCACAAGGAATTCTAGATTTAACATCACATCTCTGCAGTATGCTTATAAAATGCCCGTGAGAGATAATCAAAAGATTTGCTGATTTTAAAATAGCCTCTCATTCTTCACAAAGCCTCAGAGAAAAATCCGCTGGTTTTTCCTTATATGATTTATTTTTGAAGAACACACATTGACTTTTCTTTATGCCATCAAAAGGGAATTGTCTATTTCTTTCAGATAGTAGTTTATTGTTGTAGCATTTTACTAAAATGTGAAATTACGTTGCCTGAGCACTGCTTCCACTTTCTTTTTCAAAATAGGTAGTGTTTTCTTATTTTAGTTTACTGAAATTTCACTATACACCAAAATTTCAATAGAGGAACCATTAAAGTCTTCAATACTCTTCAGTCAATATTCACAGTCCTGTAGATGAACGAGCTGATTTGAAAATATACCTTAAACTGCTGTAATTTCTGACTACTTAAATATCTATTCTAGCCTGATATAGAAAATGGTATAGTCAGAATTTAAGTAGTTAAATAAAACACAACCCTGAAACCCCCAAGCAAATACTGTGTAAATTTTAAAATGTCAACTTTTATCATGACTTTCCTTTATAGTCTTCAAACACCTAAAGATGTATCTCTCTGCCTAGTGAATCACAAATCTCTAGCATGCAATATCCTCTTCCACCAAAAAAAAAAAAAAAA
>NW_020455591.1:273736-295577 GCF_003342845.1 Nothoprocta perdicaria
TTGATGATTATGACACTTTTTTGGAAACTGATGGATGTTTGTTTGAATGAGCCCAGGCTAAGGAAGTAGGATCTTTTCAGTAGATCCTCAGTGTGTGTTGTGATTACTAGGCTGCATTATAAAAATAGTAGTTCCCTCCTCTACCTTTGTCTGAAGAAAAGACAAAAGTTTATTTTGGGGACAAGTTTCACCCTGGGAAGCTGACTGCACAATAATACTTTAAACAAAAAWGATGTGATCTCTATTTATTTTAGACTTGAGTGTATTTTTAACATGAGCATCTTCTGTTCTATCTATATCCTGTACAAGGAGCTTGGGCAACTAACCCAGATCAATGCTATGGTATCAGGAACCTAAAATAGGTATTTTTAAGTATCAATCTCTGAAATAGATAAAATTACTATCACATATAGCCTGAAATCCTTCTAGAAAAATAACAGCTGGAGATGATGAAGACTCCACTAAGTAACTTCCAAATTTCTTCCTTTTCTTTGAAAAGAAGACTTCTTTGAAAAGAAAAGGGGAAGAGTTACCTATGTAATSCACTTCAATAAAATTATTTTTATATTTGTCTGCATACACAATAATGTAAAAAAAAGTTAAAAAGTATATAATCATAGAATAAGAAGTCAGCTTGGGGAAAATGTGGATGTCAAATTCTTTACCTCTTCGTTACAGGTTTATTAAATGTTCTCCTATAGTATCTAATTGACTGATAGTGTCTGAGCCACAAAGCATTCCTATAGCATATTTATCTACTGAAATAGCAACAAAAAGTACTGAAAAAATAATTCTGTATTGTGCTTTCAGACAACACAAAGAATGGATATATTAATCTAGTTTGACATGGACCGAAATGGCCAGTTTGTTTCACACGTGGGGAAAACACCCATCAGATTACCATGAAGATATTCTCATTTTCCACCTCATTAATTCATATTACCGTGTTGTGTTAGTAAAATAGCAGGAGTGTTAGATTTGATCTTTCTTCTTTACCTTTTGGAATAGGATTTAATTTCAGTTTGTTTAGGAACCATGCCATATTTTTCATAAGCAAATACACTTTCTTCAGGAASATTCTCCTTATCCCAAGTGTCAAGGCAGAAGGCAGGGATGGAGCAGAGGGAAACTGCTGGATTTTCCAGCCAACATGACTTTGCAAGTTTCAGCACTTGCAGAAACTTAGTACGTCGGTATTTGACATGGAAGGTTAATGAGTACTCAGAGATTGCTGAAGATTTATTCTGCTCTTTTAGCCGGATTTCCCCATTTAACATCATTTCAGCTCCATGATTTCAGGGATGTTTTTGGTTCTAAAGGAAATGCCCTTTGGGTCGCTACTATTGCTTGACATATTGTCACAGCCTCCTTAGATGCAAGAGAGACAAGTATTACCAAAATGCTTAAGTACAGCAACACTGTAGACAGGTTTTGCATGGCAAGTGCACAAAAAATGGGTGCAGATGTTCTGGAGTCCTGGGCTCCAGTGGAAGGACACACAGTAGAAGCCTTGTGGCCAAACAGTAGATGGTTAAATGGTCACAGGACTTGACAATCTGTTTGACTGTGATATGCTCAAGTGAAGATAAGATGACAGCCTCTTATGATGTGCTAAATGCTGTCATCTATCATATTTAGCTTCTTCATTAGTGATCTGAAGAGGGAGTAAACAATGTTAATGGAATTTGCAGATGACATTGAACTGGGTGATGCTGAGGATGCCAATCTGGATAGAGAAATATTGTAGAGGTTTCTAATGATATAGTAGACTGGGCAGAAAGTTGGGAAAAGACAGAGTGTCACCTTGGAATACTTAAATTAAAAATGTTGCACTATATGGAAAGTTAATAACAAAGGCAAGAGAGACAACAGAAATAAAGCAAGACAATTTTGCAATGAAATGTGATTAGATAAATATACAAGAGATACCTCTGAACTTCTTTTTTTTTTTTTTTTTTTTTTTAAGTTGTTAGTTTATACTTTGAGGGCAAAAATGTGATTTCTGTCACCTAGAACAGTTTGCAAAAAAAGTTTATTTTTCTGGATGTTTTTCCTATGGAAAAGAAATCTAATCATTGGGCATTTGGCCTTCCCAACTGTCAGCAATATTCTGTCATTAGAGAATTTATAGGGATGCTGAAAATGCGGTCTTGGTTTCTCCTGACTTCTGAGCAGCAGGAAACTGTTTCACCCACTTTGTACTTGTGGATGGCCTACACACCATGCCACAAAGTAATTAGTAATGGGATTAATTAAAGCTTRATCTTTCCAGGTGATTCTTGTCCATATTATTATCATTTTTGCTTTGCTTCTCCCTACTGCTGATGCTGAATTCTGTTATCCAGAAATCTGCCCAGAACATTTTCTGGACTTACTGCATCAATCCAATTTTCATCATTAAGCATGATCGTTTTTCACAGAATCACRGAATGGTTAAGGTTGGAAGGGACCTCTAGAGATCATCCAGTACAACCCCCCTGCTCAAGCAGGGACACCTACAGCAGGTTTTATCAGCTCTGAAATATACAGCAGGATGGTCAGTTGTAACATGGCACAGGTCATCATATACAGAATACCATTAGTATAGCAAGTATATGATTAAGAATAAGAACATGAAATACTTCCTCATTTACTATAATAAGATACAAATGCAAGGATTTTAAATTTGCAACTCAAATAGAATTTTTTTTTTGTAAATATTAGCAGAAAAAAAAGAAAAATTGCAAGCTATAATGCTCCCTATCTAAAAAACAGCTAAAATTAACTCTCAGGAATGTTAAATAAACAGATTTAAATACGAATGTTTGGGCACTATCTAACAGGACAAGATCTTACCACASGAGTTGTCATAAGCATTCCTAGAAATAGGATAGTTATAATGTTCTCAGTGGTAACACAACAGTACTTTAAACAAGAAAATGGTAAAAMTAAAGAAGAAATGCCTTTGGAATATGTGTTATTTAAATGGTTTGAAAATTACCTCTAACATACCTAGGTTGTGCTGTTAAAAAAAATGATATGATTTTTACTATACATCAATTTTTACTGTATTTTTTTAATGAGAAAAATTCATTACATTGCCTCAGAAATGTCAATCTGTGTTATTATGGTTCATTTGATTCAGCTCAAAATAATAGAATATTGATTTTACTGTACAATGTATGCATTGCATAGTGTATATAGATTTTTTTGTGCTGTAAAATATGCAATCATATGTGTTACAATAATGTGCATTTTGATGAAAACAATCAAGATTATCATATAAAGTGAAATACTCTTTAACAAACTGAAGGAAAAAGTTTTAAAAATCCGAACTCTTTTTCTTTAGACAATTTTCATTTGCTAGAGAAACTCAAAGTCTTACTTTTTTTCTGATCTAGAATTTTAAAAACTCAGAATATTTCAGTTTTGATCCTCAAACATTTCTGAAGTTTAATTTTATCTCAATTCCAGAATAGACCTCTTTGTTATAGAAGGATCAAAAATTAGGTGGTGTTACATGTCCTTTAAAGATATGCCCAAAGAACACAATTAAGTCTAAGAGATTGTAATAGACTTTCACTTTGCATTTTTATAAAGGAGCTTGAAGTGTAAAYCTGCCTGGACTTCTACAGACACAAAACAAACATCAGAAAATACAAGTCCTGTCACGTTCAAGGACTCTTCAAAGCTTCATTGCCATTCTTATGTCTTCAAAGCCACTAACTCCCAAGGATCCTGCAAGTCTTACAGACCTGTTTAAATATCTGATTTTGAATTTAGTATAATTGTTCATCAGCAATGAAATTCTTCATTACAAAGAGCCTTTTATAAAAATCTCCACAGTAAAATTTGTGAGGAAGACAATATATAAAGTAATCACAGTCTTAATCTACAGAATGGTTTTAAATATTGCTTAGAAAGGAAATACAATGTTCTGGGGGACTCCAGCCTTGGAATAAATTCTACCCAGTTTCAGTGTCAGGCATAAGACAKAGTCAACCATGGGAGTCCTAAGGAAGGATTTTTCATCATATAAATATTGGCACATTGTATTGATGCCAGATATTCAAGGAGATCACAAAAAGCAACTCATACCTTACCAATAATCAATCTTCCAATGAGTCTGACCATGCTGTACTGTAAGAGACAACATTTCTACAAGGCCATAACCACAGGATACTTTTCAGATCTCCAAGGGTGACATAGATGTGAAAAAGAGGAAAAAGGGAGAGAGAAATATAGGGATTTCTTTTCTTCTTCTTTTTTTTTTTTTTATTAATTACTTTTCTGTCTTCACACTTAAACATATCTATAGAAAGAATGTTTCACCACCCTTTCTATCCACTTTATTCTTCTCACTTATGATGTTTAAGCAGTTAAAAAAAAAAATATTACTCTTTCAAGAAGAGAAAGGTAATAAGAGCAGACCAATTCTCMCACTTCCTGGTTCTGTTCCCTAATCACAGAGACAGTGATTAAAATGGGAATACTTCCTTTCTCATTTGTTAATCTAATTCAAAAAAATAAATCTTCCTTCCTCTTCCCCACAAGGGAAGGAAACTACTTAGTTTCTTAATCAAAGGAGGAAAACAGAGGCAGGAACAAATCTGTGTTTAAGAAATTTTAGGTCATTAGGTTGTAGTGAAAGAATTGAGATATTTAGAAAATCTCTGGTTAGTTTGGAAAACTTTCCCTCCATGTTTTTCTGAGCCTGCTTTGCTCCACTGACTGATTCAGTGTCAATATCTACTCTGAAGATCTGATCTGCTCGTTATGGAGTGGCTAGTATCCTCTTCATTGTTACAAAAAAATATGCTATAAATCAAAATTGAATAATTCATTTTAGCCAAATGAGAAGTGGATCTTCAAACTAGAAATAATTTAAAATTTATAACTGACAATCAGAATTTTGCTCTAATAATATTTAGCCATTTAGTTTTCTGAGAATGAGATGATACGATTTATCTTTTAACATCCTTTGAGAAAAATTTCTTATGGATCTCTCTCCTTTTTTTTTTTTTTTTTAAGACTTTTATCTTACAGCAAATGTGATCAAAATCGATTTTATTCAACCTACCCGATTCTATTTTGAAGTAATTTTTAAACAGGATACTGTTCTTTGAGGATACAATGCTAACTCCTTTAGAAATAAAGATAAAAAGATTAAGACAATCTTGGCATTGATTCTCTTGAAGCGCAAAGGCACTATATCATTTGACAATCATCTCCATTACTTGAAAAGTGTACTTTCTTCTTTATGATTGAGTTTTATAGGGAATTTATCAGATCAAATTTCTCYGCAAAGTTCATGTCAACAGCTAAAGCTTTCTGCTTAGTTTACTCTGATCCACTGGGACTTCAGTACTGCATGAAACATGTGAAAGCCTTTAGTGCAGCAATGTACTTCATTATTGATGTAGGAAATACAAATGCTGGATTTGACACTCAAAAACAGACGCCACTCAACCTCTAGTTTGCAATAAATAAAGACATTGATTCCTTTTAGCTGTGCAATTTCTTTGAAGAGCACCTCCCAATGGTAAGGGAATACAATTCTTTCTCTTCAACCACTATTAATTCACTGGACTATTAGTCAAAATCATTACATAGGTAATTATCATTACCCTSACTTTTGCACAGTGATAACTCTTCTGAACTAATTATTTTCCATATTATATTGCCTCATCAAAAATTCTATTATTTTCATATGATTTAGATTTCTATTGCATTGATAAACATGGTTCTTTACACTCATGTATTCAGATCCCAAACCTAGTTAAATATTTCTTCCTTTCAATAGCTGCATCATTACAAAACCAATGCTACATTCTTATATAATACACCTTAAATACATTTTCCCTATAAGGATAAAACAAACAAACAAAAACAATCAAACAATAACAACAACAGAGTTTCTGAAACTAACATATCTACAAAAGGAATTTATCCTATTTTCCTTACTTCGAGTCATTTATGTTTAATGTTCTTTTATTCCTTTCTAGATTTGAGGACATGAAGACTCTGATACCTTTCTTTGCGGTTTMCCCCTAGAGCTATTACTCATCTTCTGTCTTAAATAGCTATTTCTTACATCATTTTCRTAATAAGCAAATATCTCTTTGAGTCACTCAAAGAAACACTACTTAAAAACTAAGTGTATGCTTGTGACAACCTTCTCCATACAAGATTTTTCAGACCTCTTTGCATTTCTAATCGCCTCATCAACTTTAATGGTGTGTTTGGTTAAAAACGGCAACCACGGTGTTGCATGCTGATGCTATGAAATGTATTAACACTTCAAACTGAGCAGAGCGTGCCGCTGAACACAGCACAGCTGACTGCTCAAACAGTGCAAAGACTAATGGACTACAATGAGCAGGTATCACAGCATGTTAATCTCAGTGTAAAATAGATTTGAGTTTAAGTAATGATGCTCCCACTTGGACCAGATTCCAAAATTAGTGCAGAAAGCAAGCAGGCTTTCTGATCTGCTGCCAGGTCACCAGGCACTGCCTTGAACAGATGCTCCCTATGGAATTTATTGTATGAAAGAAGAAACACCAGCTAATCTGATTTGCAAGGTTATGCATAATATTTCTGCACCACAGATTTCCAATTTGTAATAAGCAAACAGCTCTAATTCTCCAATAAATATGTTGAAAAGATTTGCACTGTGCTTTGTTGGTAYGTATAGGAAGCGCTGCTTTGCACAGCCCTTTATCCTCATAGCATGTGAAATGATTTGTAATTCTGAAAGGTACATGAATAATGTGAGTAATTTTAACCAGGGACTGCAATAAGCTGTATAAATTAGGTTCATAAGTAAAAATAATATTAGTGAGGCCAGCAAGTTAAGAACTTCTGCAGTGATACCTGTTTGCTCTGAAGTGATAAGGTGTGTGTGTTTCTGCATGTTTGTGCACAAGCTAGATCATCCTGGTTTGACAGCTTATCATTGCTATCTATTGCAGTATTAATAATACTTATTTTGCTTTGGGGTATCGTTCTTGCATTAAATTGAATCATGTTATGCTTATTTCCTCTCAGTATAAGCAGTTTAAAACAACAAATCCTGATGGAAATTGTACAAACAAAATAGAGCTGGGCTTACTTTGTTCCTGAAGCACAAGGAGAAAAAAAATCTACATTTTTTTTTCACCAAGGAACTACATAATTTATAGTGTTTTTTTTTTTTTTTTTTTTTTTTGTATGCACTAAATACTATTCTTTTGCCCCATTTTGCAAGCAATACTTAATAATGTGACAACATTATTTTCTGAACAATCTCCAATCCCAACCAGATTTTATTCAGTCTTCCGTCTCCTTTGGAAAGCTTCTATGTTAAAATTCCCTGTGACATTTCCAAGCTGATTTCCAGAACCTGAAGGTTTTAAAGAGAAAAAGACCCATCACAATCAGCTTGTTGACGTCTTATATAACTTCAACAACAGAGTTTTATGGATCTGATCAGGAAAATTCCATTCCAGATCTGAAAACATTTAAATATAATGATTATTTTTTCTTTTTTTTCTCAAAGTTCTAATAATATCAGTTTACTAGATATGTGTGCAACTTAACATCGTGCCTCTAACCAAATGTCCATGTAACACCAGGAGGATGTCTGGCAGAATGTCTTGCCTTGCCTTGTCACTGCAAGGCTGCATAAGGCACAGTTGCTTAAACATGACACGGCAGTTCTTCACCTTCCCCTAAGCCACAAGACCTGGGTTAATAAAGGTGAGAAGATGGCAAAGGTGTCATAAGCATTCTGAGCTACTTTTAAAAAGAAATAAAATTTTAAAAATGAAATATAAAATAAGTAATTAGCAAGGGAAAAATGAGGGTAAAAATCAGAATTTTAGAACCTTGAGCACTCTGTCTGCTGTCAATCAGAGCTGTTTTGTTGTTGTTTGCTTTACTCTAATGCACAGAAGGCAGGATCTAGGCTCATGATCCATTGTTCTAACCACAGAGAATGCCAATGAAGGACATATTTTCAGTCTCAGACTGTTCCCTACACAATATGATAGAAAGATGCAAGAGTTGGAAAAAAAGAAAAACAGTTGGAAGGAGCAAGGTAATAAAAAATAAAATACCCACACATTTTACACCAAAATCTGCATATCAATGCTTATTTATTTATTTATTTATTTTCTTCCAAAAACTGAAAAGGGAAAGAGCCACAATATGCTGGTGGGTGGAAGAAAAAACAAGGTATGACAGAGTTGTTTGTCTTGAAGATATGCTGGCAGTYGGCACAGTACAGTGTGTTATACATCTACATAATAACTGTTCTGAATGTTTCCATTGCCCAGTGAAAAGGCTATAAGGGGAATGGCTGCAAAAGGAAAAAAGATGAAACACAATTTTAAAAATAAACTATGTCTCACTGTTGAATACTTCTGACCAGGTTTTCTCTGAAGTCGAGAGGGAAAGTCACTTTAGTACAGGATTGTGTCTACTATACTGGTTAGTTCTTGGCAGTGCTGTGAAAACATTTGAGTGGCTCAGGAAAATCATTAAGCTTTTTTACTTTACAGAAATGCAACCTGTCAGCAGTTCAAATACTGTGGAAGACAGGAAATGAAAATGTTTTAGATGTTGGGCATAGTTACTGGACCTGTTTCAGGACCTGGCGACTGTAGTGCTGTGATGCCCCTTCATAAAAGTAAGACAGTATATCTAAAACATTTGCCCTAAGGCATAGTGTAAGGCATTGCCCTAAGGCATTCAGTGTCTGGAGTGGGAAGAGAACTGTTTTCAGGTCACTGGATATCTTTGTATAAGAAATGATATTTTTGTAGCCTCCTGAACTGTGATTCATCTCTCATAACTTTGGGTGTTTACACTGCAGACATGTGCTTTGATGAGCATCACTTCTGAAGACATCACTCAGGGTCTTTTTCTTCCTTTCTCTTCATCCTTGAACTTCCTTCCTTCTCTCCATCCTTAAACTTCAAATTGTGCTCTTCATTTTTGTTATAACCTTAGCATTGGCCAGGAATCATTCATCTAAATAAAGCTGCTGTTGAAAATCTGGCCTCCAGAATCTGGTCCATATGGAGAAATGGAGTTATGAGGTAACTCTATTACCATTTTGCTGTGGGATTTATTTAATATCCTTTAACAATCTTTGGTCCTTGTATTCTTTTTTTTTTTTTTTTTTCCCAAACATCAGAATATCTTTAAAAGGAAACCCAATAAAGCTATCAGAATAAAATTAGAATGATCCCAAAATGAAACAAGAATAAGTCAAATTGATAGAGGGGGCAGAGGGGGGACATAATAACTAACTAACTAAATAAATACTCTGAAGCAGGGGAATTGAACCAATTAAACCACAAAGGAAAAAATACCAAGTCTATTTGTCAAAACTGATAATAATTGGTAGTAATAACTTTCATTTATATTAAATGAGCCACCCAAGGATTTCTAAGTGCTAGTTAAAAATGAGTGTTAACTTTTCCTTATGTTCCCTGCTTTGGAACCTGATACATAATATGATCAAGCAAATTCTCCAAAATCCTTCTTAAGTTCTCCAYAGAGCACAGAAAATATCACAGTCCATTACTTCCTAGATCTTTGCTCTGTCAGTGTCTTAGTAAAAATTAGATAAATCTTTGAGAATGATCATGCACACAAGCTACCTTACAGTACTGCCAAGACCAGTGTAACATTATATTTAGCATTTTCAGGAGCCATGAAACACATTCTCTGAGAGTAACTTTTTACAAATATGTTAAAATCTATATTTATAATGTTTTTATTCAAAACCTAAGCACACATATTGTGACAAAAATGTACAATATGAAGAGTTTTTTGCCCACAGATTTTCTTATTAGACAATCTGAGAGGGAAAAAAAAAAGACACGTATTATTGTTCCTTTTCTTCCTGCGTAGGCAAGAAACCCTTTCCCCTATATCTCTGCTGACCTGTGGCTTTGTATGGCAACAAAAATCTGGTCATTAATATGCATCAGACATATGTAGTTATTCAAAAAGGGAGCAGCACATGATTAGTCTATTCATACAGCACCATAAAAAGCAAAGCACAGCATTATGGTTTCAGAAACTGAGAACCATCAGCAGTGAATTTCTGCTCATTATTCAGGTGATGTACATCTGGCCCTCAAGTGCCCTTCCAAAATATCAATTACAATAAGCCTTAAATAATTAATCAATCTGTCAGCTATATAATGCATATGAAACTAAAATGTTTTGCGGCACAAGAGAGGGAAAGAGAAATGCTTGAATAATAGCCTAAGGGCTAAACTAACAGGAACTGCTAAAAACACACAATTTTGTAAGCACTGCCTAGTTCCAAATTTGTTTTAGCAGGAGAAAACTACTGCCTGTAAAAGGGAGAGTATTTGTCAGTAACCTTGCAGATAGAGCTCTTAGCAACAAGTTTCCTGCCTTGAGACTTAACTTCATTTACTTTGAAATGAATAGTAGTGAAAAACCTAGTAGTGAAATGAATAGTAGTGAAAAAGTGAGAACAGAAATTGATTCTGGAACTGCTGAGTCTCTGGTATAACGTGTTAATGATAAAACTCTTGGTGAACATTACGAGGGGACACAGCCATAGAGACCAGATGGAAAAAAGAGTGATTACCCTTAGCCTCTTTAGAAAATTTATAAATTCTTAATTTATTTAAGAATCTTTAAAAATCAGAGTAGGTCCTACCTGCAAGCGCAATTGAATATATCTAGAAAATGAGGCAGTCTGATGAAACCGGGATTGTTTTTCTTACATGGTTAGTAAACATGTAGTTGTATTTGACAATGTCTTTGGAATTTAACCAGCCACCTAGCTTAGAAAAAAATCAGCCTTAAAGAGCAATAACTTTTTGTATTGCTTAATGTCCCAGTTTTTTTATTCTCTTACAATTATATGTAAGAGAATATATATGAAAATAGTCAGCTATGATAATTTGAATGATCTAATATTTCAATACACAGTTGGAATTGACTGCTAATTAATAGCAATAAACCCAGTGAATGCCATTCTGAAGTACTTTCTTGATTTTCCAGACAAGTAAATTGAGGCAGAAAAAATCTTTCTAGGAAATGTCAAGAGACAATAATTCCTGATCCTGTTCATGGCATTGTGAAGGGTTATTGAACAGTTTAAAGCACTTCAACACCTTGCAGAAATTCATCATTAGATAGTCCATACTGAAGTTCCAATATATGTGAGTTCCTCTGTCCTCCAAAGCATCATATTTTTTTTCCAAGATSTTTATAGCAAGCTTTATGTTGTGTGTGATATGAGTCAAGTTGTACCATGTTTGTGGCAGAGCAGGGCAGAAAGGCAAGATTTTCTTTATTATAATCTTAGGCAAAATGAAATTTCATCTCAAGAACTATTACTGAGTTTAGAGTGAAATTATAAGATAAAATTCCATTTAGGAAGTCTGAACTCTGCTTTACGCAGAAGTCCTGTAGAATGCATACACACACACACATGCATGTATGCCTAGGGATAAATACAGCCTAAAGATGAGTACATATTTCCAGACTGCACATAYCTGTGTTACAAATGGGATGTTTTCCATTTAAGACTGTTAAACCATGTAAACTTTTGACTATGCTTTTAATTAAATTTGTTTCACATGCATCATATGGAGGCCCAGATAAATAATTTTTTCATGGTCATGTAGAACTTTACAATGGAAGATACTGTAGTAGAATATAAAAGTTTTATTCACTAAGTATGAAAAGTTTTATTCACTAAGTATGTGCCTTTCCCAGTTCCCACAGACCTTATTAATTGCTGAACTTCTTAACAGCAAGCAGACCACTATAACAGACCACAAAATAAATTCAGGATACACTTTCAGCATTCACACTGAATGAGCCGCTTTGCATTAGTGCGTCAGTGAATCTTAGGTGTTATTTGAGCTCAGCTTTTGTGGCTGCTTATGCCTTTACTCTGTTATTTATTAATATGCATTGGCAGGAGTYACCATCTCAGATATTGTGAGTTTCATTTCAGAACAGCTGCCAAGATAGTACATCTTAGTCTGAGGGCATTTCATTGATGTGGACATAGCGTCCTCAGGGGAGTCTCTTCAGCAGTGAGGATGGTTATTCATGCAGACATGTATCTATCACAGCTAAATGTATCTCTTCCTTTCTGCCGTTGCAAAGATTTAGAAAGGTTGACATTTTCCAATAAAATTTCTGCGTATCACATGAAGATGGATTCTGGAAGGGCAGCTGGCCTTTTATGAATACAAAGCAATATATTCTGCAACAGAATTTAAAAATACAAAACAGCAAACCAATGCTTTAGGTAATTATAAAATATTTCAGTAAAGCCAGTGGGTTTATTTATTTTCTTATTTAAAGACATACTTAAACACATCTTCCACTGATTATATTTAACTTCTTTTTTGGTTGTTTCCTTTCCAAGGTTGTTTGCATCTTCTGCTCACCTACTCTATGATTTGTCACTGCATACTGAAACAATAGCTTCAGCTCTGACCAACAAGTGAYGTTAACCTCCTTCTCCTGCCTGTGACATTTTTAAACAGACACCCTTCTGGTCTATCGCACCTGGGAGAAGGGTTTCATAAGTATCTTCAAAGCCACTTGACTATTCTCCTAAAACCTGTACTTGACTGTTCATCAGAGTGGTAAAAATACGATACTGACTATAATGTCGTCAATCCCATCCTCCTTGTATTTGTATGCATGTTTTACACTAAGATTTTACTTGGATTATACTATAAACATGTTATTCAAGGACCAAAACCTTATTTGCTCCCAGCTGAAAGCCTGCACTGCCATTGGAGCAGCAGGTTGTCTCCCATCTGCCCAAATGTCCTTTTTTTTTTAGTCCTTCATTGCTTAACATGAAAAGAAGAGGAAAGAGTGCTGTCAGACTCCTGAATGGCACCTTGTCAGATGACAAGGACATGTTTAAGATAAGAATAGATCCCAGAACAGCTGCTATGATACTAATTGAAAAAAAATTGAAAAAGATGAGGATGCCTATGTTATGTATTCTCATAATTTCAGTGGAAAAGGCAGGCCTTGAACTGACCTCCAGACAAGTCAGTCAGTAGCAAAAAGAGTGCCAGCAAAACAGGAGGGCTTTCCTCAGTATTTCCTCTCCCAGAATGTATAGGTGGATCATCTATATGACTGGATTGCCTTCTCCCTCAATTAAGAGTGTAGCAGTCTGCGTGCGCAAAATTTCACAGACTCTGTGCCCAATTGTRAAATTTATATTACTAAGACTGAACTCTACACTTAGATGACCATTTTTAGTTCTATGCTTGTACATCTCCTAGCAGCATTGGGCTCTGATAGAAAGAATGGTGATGTATAAATAAATTAAATACTGGTACTATAAGCAAGTCATCTTTATGTTTCACTATATGACCAGCCAAAGCCACGACCGATGATTCCAGGAAATAATATAATGAAATATTTAATACTTCACTGGAAGAACAGCCAAAATACGCAAATAGAAAACCAAATGATTGTTTATGGGTTCCCAGTGGGCAAAGTTGCCCATTTTCACCTTTTGAAAAGCTTTTGAACATAAACTGATTATAATAAAAATGGCTTGAATTGTATGCAAATGGATGTCATATTTCAAGTTGTTTAATCATTTTCTGCTTAGGAGCACAACATAAATTGCATGGCCCTATATTTTCACCCAATTGCATAACTAAAACTATACAAAAATATGTCTCTGGCATATTATTTGGGATACAATTGGCAGAACTTTTCAGGATTTGTGACAAGTTTCATGAACTGACAGATGTCAAAACATATTTAAAAAAGAGTGATATGATCTCATAAATAATTGACCTGAGCTGGTCACATATTCACAAATATATTTCAAAATCAAGCTTCTATAAATAATTTATGATTTGTTTTCAATATTCTCTACAAAGAGATAGCCACTTTCCAAACAGACAAGGAAGTTATTCCGAGTTCAAAATTTAGGATGGATTTCTACCAAGTGTGTAATTTGTAAAAAGCATAACTAAATACAGCTTCACTCTGCTAGGAGTTATGTAAAAATTTTTCCAAAGGATAAATAATTTTGAACCTGAYTAGACCCTTCATTGCCATAAAAGAATTTTCATAGACATGTATTCAAAGGCAATTACAGAAAAGTCTGAAACATTTTGTTTATCTTTCTTGTTTTATTAACTTCCTTTTGATATTCAAATGCTTGTTTCAAAAATTTATCAAGAGATTTAGAGTTGCTAATCCACATGCAATGAGATTTTGCAGATTTGCCAAAGTATTGACTTTGAGTCTTCTCTGGGGAAGGAGATTTGGGTGCTTTGCCACCAGCAAACAGAAATAATGCCACATGGCTTAGTTGCTATGTGATTTATATACCCTTCAGAATGATGAAGGCAAATGGGCAAAAACTGAAACAGATGGAAATGGTCAAAGGAAGTACAGATGGCCATAGGATTTACTGGGACTATAAGCTCTTATAATAGGATAAAATTCACTGAACAGAACATCAGAGAAATAGTGAGTATATGAGATAGGCTGGATGATATCTAAAAGGACCGAAGAGATTTTTAAAACCCCAGAACTTGAAATAATTAGCAAAGTTTAACCGGCGGAGAATAGACAAGCATAAGAAGGGTGATGTAAGCACCAAAAAATTAACAGGTGACATGAAACTGAGACAAGAGAAGAACATATGTGTGATCTGGAGAGTGGTCAAGAATGAGAATCAGTCTCATAACCAGGAACATGAACTCTGGTTCACACACACTCTGGTTCACCACATCAAAAATCAAATCCCATTTGGTGATTGTTAGGATACGTCTGGTCTACCACCTTTTTCTTGGAAGCTACTTGTTGCTTCCTACGCGCAGAGAGGGGATGTTTTGAATGTAGGCTGCTACTGCATCTACACAACAGAAGCAAAACATTTAACATGTTTCCTCTCATATATGTGCAGACTGGGAAAAAAACATAAATTACTTCCAAGTTAAAATAGTCTCCCAATGGGCATCCCAAAATTATCGTCTTTCCTGAATGGCTGGCAAGAGTGGACAGCTTTAAGACATAAACTATGATTTGAATTGATAGCAACAGTAAGAACTATGCTGTGAACTGACTTCATCACCATGTCCTTTTTTTCTTTAAAATTAAAACTCATTCATTATGATTATGATTTCCTTGTCTGGAGTCAAATTTTCAAAACCTGTTAAGTACTCATAGGGCTGCAACTCAGTTGTCTTTATTGGAACTGACAGAAAATTTTACATGAAAAACTGATGAGTCTGAAATTATATTTAGAAAAAAATAAAAATGAAATATTTTTATTTAATCAAAATATTCATTCTGATATTTTCATAATGTAATTTCAATGTTCAGTTTGAGATACAAATTTATAAAATAATACCTATATTCTACATTATCATAGAACAGAAACTGTCAGCAGTGTGATCATTTTTGAGTAATCCAAAATCAAGTATATTTTAAAAATTATTTTCATTCTTTCTGGAATGAAAATAAATGTTCAGATTGGAAAAAAAAATGGAATTTGTTATTCATGTGAATTATCAATTTTATTGATATCACTGAACTAACGAAGTGCGTAATCACTTTATTACAATTGTATCTCTTCTACTATAATGTCTTTGGTGAATCAGTCAGCTAACCACCCGCACCATCCTGATTAGCCTCATATTTATTGCAAACATCATGCAGGAAATCAGAGTGATCTCCTACCTAAGTAATGCTATGATCTCATATTCTTATCTATCTTCCTTCCTAATTTTTTTAGATACTTGTTCTAAACCACTTTATAAATCATTTGTTCTTGTGATACATAGACCAGGTAGCACAGAACTCTATGCAGAGATCTTGGCGATACTGCATCATAGTTAATAAACAGTAATCACCAGGAGAGTTAGTTTGCAAGAGATAAATAATGAAGGTTTGCACAGGTCACAAATACCCATCTGCAATTTATCAACCAAATCATATTATTATTCAGCCACCCTTTTAATGTATTTGCAGTCAGTCTTTTGCCAAGATATGAAAATATCAAATGCTGCATTCCAAAATACACATTTAAGAGGAAAATTCATTTGATGAAACTAAATTTTTGGGGATAATTAAAGGCCTTTTTTTTCAAATAATAACATTGAGTAGGTATAGTTTTGATTCCCTTGACTGATCATGGTATTAGAGCAAAGAGTAAAGGAAACATTTATTTTACATACACATTTACAATACACATTTATTTTATTTTATTTTATTTTATTTTATTTTATTTTATTTTATTTTATTTTATTTTATTTTATTTTATTTTATTTTTAAAATAGCTATATTGAAAGAGTCTATGAGAGGTGACACGACACAGGTAAAACACATTCATTTCTGAGAGTAACTATGAGGGCTATGTACTATAGTGCAGAACGCTCCCAAACACTGACTGAGGGTGTAGGGCAATGTTTTCCCTAAACAAATTGTTCCTGGTCTTTCCACTTCTATATCCATCCTAACACTGCAAGTGCAGTGCCAAGGGCTAAGAAAACCAGTAGTGCAAGGTAACTGCTAGAGACCAGGAGTAGCAGAAGAATTAAGAATTTACTAATTATATCACATCTCTATCTGTTCAATCTTTAATTCCTGTTGATTTGTTTCTGAGATGTAACCAATTCTTCTATTTGAATCGCTTTTTATTTATTAGTGTAACTTTTCAGTAGGTAGCTCTGTAAATAAGTGGTTTCTTGAAATACAGACCTGTTAAAGATTATGTTCTTAATTCCCRATCAAAGTCCTCCCAAACTAAAATAAGTGATGGATGACCTTTGTATTTGTAAGCCTTTGTATTTTCCATTTCACTGAGGTGCTTTCAGAAGGAACAGTACAAAAAGGTCACAGTATATATTTAGTGCGTTCAGTTTCATGATTATGTACAGTGTTTTGATATCACAGTGGATGAGTAGAGGAGACAGCATCTACATTCAAACATTAGATTGGAGCAGWGCAAAGCCAAGCATTCAGCTATAAATAAGCCTTTGCATCAAGCTATTGTACTGGCAAAGATCATATTTTACCATCCAAACCTGAAACCTGAATGTGAAACATCCATTAACATAAAAGTTTTCATATTCRGTGTTTTGATGATCTTTGTGTAGAATTAAATGGTGATTTATTGGTATAAAGAAGTGATTTCATTGGTGGGTTTTGTAGGTAGGCAGTAGACCATTTCTTTTTCTTTCCTACTCTTCACAGAACACAGACTTCGCTGTTAGAATGATACTATATTATGGTCATTTTGCACTGAACTAGACAACTATACAAATCAACAAGATTTAGGTTCTCAGGGCTGTTATGATAACAGTGGCAACTTCCTTTTTCTTCTTGTTGCCAGAAGTTTGATCCTTGGAAGTACATTCTAGACAGTTATRAGCAAGAAAAAAGTAGGGAATTTTGTCTAGGTGGAAGCAAATTGTTAAGATGATAAATTTGATAAATTTATCTCCTGAAACAAATTGTAACATGTAGAACCAGGGAAACCTACTTGCAGCTTGCCTAGATCAGCCTTGAAATGTCCTTTAAAATACAGATAGTCTGAAGGAGTTCTTAGCTGGTCCCCATTCATACTCTGATATTGGCAATATTTTGATAATTCTAGTGGGCACCATTATGACATATTCTGACAATGTCCAACAATACAACACTTGCCAACGAGCAAATTTAAGAAAGAGATAATTATGCTTTCAAAACCTTACAATCTAATTGAAATTGAGACATAAAAAGGGATTATAATTCAAAAGTAAGGAAAGTAAGAAGGTCGTAAATGGTAATCAGAGTATTCAATATATTGGCCACTGATGGATATATGACTTCACAAGAAGATTGGGAAGATTAATTTATATTTGATCATCAGAGAAGAGGTCACTTTTAATTGCTAAGTGTTGTTGCAGTTCTCTATTATTATCAYTAATGTTCACTCTCAGAAATGAGTGATTAAAAGGCATAATGAACCTAGAAAGTGTCTTAGTATTTTAACCTCACTAGAAATCTCTGTTTCTTGAAGAATAATTACTTTTAAGCAATTTGAATCTTCTTACACAGAGTACTCCTCAGCCTTCACACATTTACTTTGCACTTCTTATTGAATGGTCCATACTTTCTGGCATATGATCTTGGGAATGTTACTCATCTTAAAACTGATATAGAAATGTGAAATGCTGAAAAGGAAATTCCAGGAGGTAAAATAAACTCATGTAAGATAGAACTCATCTGTTTAAATACAGGCTCTCATCTAAAYTCTTTTCATGGGAGAATTAAACAAATATTTTTATGGTAAAATCCACCTCAATTTAAAGAAAACATTTTGGATCAGCTGTATAAACTATACATGTGAATTAAAATGCCCATTTTTCTCCACTTTTTGAATGAATCCTGCAGTGAGTAGACATCTTTTCTGTGTTTTAAGAGTCTATTCAAAAARGAAATACAACAGAAGTAATCTAGAGAAATGACAAGAAATATAGGCAAAAGCTACTCACATCTGGATGTATCTGGCTAGCTGGCAAAATTTAATAAATTCACCATAAATGAATTTGAAATATAAGCTTAAAATTAACCACATACATATTTACTTACTGATTTGGAAAACTGTTTTATTTGAGCATTATTTTTCTGCATGTATGTGAAAATTTAATTAGTTGTCCAAACTGGAATATTTCCAGAGAATGGGGCAGAGTTCATTCACTCTTGATGAGCAACATTTGTCCTTTCTATATTTGTGTCTCACCTGGAACACCCCTTTGGAAAGCAGGAAGCCCAGATTTAATCTCTCCTCTGTAGATGGACCTGTAGCTATTGCTATTTAAGAGTATGCACTTGCTATCTAGTCTTCTGTCATTATGGTGTGATACAGCTTCCACCCTTCTTGATCAGACATGCCACCAGGAGTGTGAAAGACCAAAGAGAAAGGTAAGCAAAGTGATTCTGAATCTGTATCTTCCTAAAGGCACAGGCCCAGGAGACAGAGAACAGCAAAGTGGTTGTCTCTGAACAGCCTATTGCCTTTATCTTTCTCCTCCAGTTGATAATCACCTACTCCAAATACTGCAGAAGTGCAGATAACTACTGAGACATACATTCAGATGCTCCCAGACAAAATATTCCCTACTGACAGACTCAGGTAGAGTCCTGAAAATCATATAGTACCTCTGAAGGCAGCGTTCCTGACTAGTTGTAGCAATAACTCTTCCTTAAGGACTACCATTGCTTCTCTATGGAAAGGTAACACTGGTTGCACAGAGAAATTTTAAATTATAATCTTAAATGCTAATCAGTACTCTGAGTAATTTGTTGGGACTTTATATCTACAATATGTGATGGTAGAATGCCTAACTTAAAGGAAGGGATATGACCATGCCTGCCAACATCCCATTAGTGTTTGAAAAGTTTTTGAAGTGTCTCATTGCCATTTAAATGTTCAGTTGTTTTTTGTTTCAGAAGTATTTTCTGCTAAGAATAGGTGCTCTATTCTTCCTCTCTGAATGACAAAGGCTTTCTGTTCCTGACTCTGCAAACAAACAGCTCTGGCCCTGCTTCCATAGGGGATTAATCTGTAGGATGGAAAAGAAGAGCATAACCATGGCGGTCGATCATTTCTCTCAACATAAGGAAGAAAAGTATCCTCAATCAAATTAAAATTGCTTTCCACTGAGATACACGATTGTTCTGATTTACCTTTTTAATATTTTGCAGTAGAAAGATGTGAAGGAGAATGGGAGAYATTTTCCTCACAGGAAAGCATACAGTGTGTAAGGTGAGGGAATTCAGCTCTTATTTTTAACCACAGAGTGAAACTGGCACCCAAAATTAAAAAAAAAACAAAAAAAAAAAAAACTTTTTTTTTCCCTTATCTTTTTTTTTTTTAATGCTGAGAAAGGTCTAAATAAACATTATTTCCCTTTTGSATTTATTGCTACTATCTGTGGAAGAATGGAAAAAAATTTGGAAGAATCATCCACTCTTGGATGGTAGCTGTAAAGGTGCTCATCTGACTGTCTCCAGATTATAACTTCTTATCTTGTATCCTTTGTGTTCTTTTGTTCTTAGACTGTTTTTATGCAAATCAAGATGCCCATAGTCAAATATCAACTCCTCTGCCTTCAAACACTGTAGGTTTTTCAGTCCCTCTTTTCTGCCAGTCAGATCYATGGTGCATGTTTTCTTTCTCTTTTTAAGCACTTTACAGTCTTTAAAAGCAAATAGGATATAGGAAATAGAATAAGCTACATTTTCCTTCTCTTCCACACCCATGCACTCAGTATAAAGAAATATTTTATTACTTTTAAGCATCCTCCTTCATAGAAACTCATAGGAACAAGAGAAAGAGAAAGAATACAGTCAGCAGGGATTTCTTTGGAAGGTGCTCAGTATGATKGTGTTTTGAGGGTCCAAATCTCCCCAGCCCTATAGAACTACTTAGAACTGAGAAAAACAACATAAAATGCTTACTAGATAGACTTTACCTTCCATTTTATGTTCAGTTTTCACAGCTGCTAATGGTGAAACCGGTGGCAAGCAGCGGTGACTCATGCACTAAATGCTTATGTGTACCATTCCAATTGCTATAAGSAGCACAAAAGCACTAGCCTTTCTAATGGAAAAGGGCATTATATTAGTACTGCCAGGTTTACAATAGCAGCTGCTGTAATTGTGTGGATGCATATTGTMATAAGTAGAGCACCTGGCAGTGATGTCAAGAGAGCAGAATGAGTCTCAGCTTTCCGGGCTATGGACACCCGATGACTTAATCTGGGTTGCASTGGGATACAGCTGCAACATGGCTCCGGTATGGAGCAATGCAACTTTTACCAGTTCTTGACATTTATTCCTTACCTGGGCCTCTTTCCTTCTTTCATGTTTTCCCTTTCCTTGATAAGAGTTCTTGCCTTTCTTATGGAATGTTTAATTCTATTGCTAGCAAGATTTTTCAATACTGCTTTCCACAAAGTGATCAAAATATCTCATGCTATATTTAATACAAACAAACTAGTTCACAGATTTTGATCACATTAGCCACTGACTGAATTAGGTTGAGTCTCCTGCACCTTCTTTCTACTTCTGCTAAAACTATTTCATGCCTTTAGCCTACTCGGTATATTTAGTTTCTGACTCATTTCTTTAGAGCTCTGAGTTCTTTTCTGACTCACTGGGAATCATTTATTCTGTTTTGGTTTCACCAGGACAGGTTTTCAGATTTCATCTCTCAAATGTCATCACTAATGTCTCAAAGTTTGTTTACAAATGACTTTTTGTCTCACATAGAGGAACATTGATGTCAGACACTGCTTCACCAATCGAATCTGTTCCAAAGCTTCCATGTTCTAAGACAGTTTCTGCTCTTATAGTCTTGCCATTACTTTTTAATTTATTATTTTTTTCCACACAATGCATTGATGGTTGTCGTCAGGCCGTGCTTTGAAAAAATATAATATCATCAACTATAAATATCCAAGTAACACAAATAACATTTGCAGTCTCTACCAAAGTTAAAAAAGCACAAAATTGTTCAAAATTATACAGGTTCTAATTAGTGGTAATGACAATTTTATTCACATTCTTTCTGGTTCCCATGGCTTTATGTCCACTTTGGCTAACATTTTCATGTGCTTTTTTCCCCCAGAAACAGGAAGGCAGACTTTCTTTTTTTTGAAATATGAAAATCACCTGAGGAATGGATGACCAGTTCCCCCTGCCTCTTCTGTGTCCTAATCTATCCAAAACATCTGACACTTATGACACAGGCTTCACAGAAGATCTCTGGAGACTGGAGTAGTAGAAAGTAAGGGGAAATATCCTTTTTTTTTTTTTTTTTTTT
>NW_020455591.1:296281-316390 GCF_003342845.1 Nothoprocta perdicaria
AAAAAAAAAAAAAAAAAAAAAAACCCACAGGCCAGAAATTTTGAAATTTTCAATTCAGAAAGTGTCAAAATAATATCATCTGTCATTGTGTTGTAGTTTGACCTTTTCTGAATGTTATTTGTTTTAGTTTCTGGCCTGTAAATTTTTGTCTTTGAAATGTCAATGTTTTATCTTTCTTGGAGCTAAGACTAATGATGACAGGTTACATTTTGTCTCTTACTTAGATGAAATATAGGCATTGTGATGATCTTTTCAAAGAGATATAGGGGTCCAGACTGGAATTATTTGGGCAACTGAAATATTCCCAGATGTAAAAGGAAAATTTAGATCTGCAAGAAATATGCAACACATCTCTGAGTGAGGATGGGGAAATCTCTGTTCTGTGTCAGATAATGAGCTACTAGGATATGTATTTAAAATAGGCCACCTTTTGATAAATATTAAATCCATGACATGCAAAATAGTAAAAGTAGGACGATTTAAGCAAGCATAAAATAATCCCTTTTAACACCAAAATAGCAAGAAAGAATTTAAAAAACAAAGACGTAACATCCTGCAAAAGAATGTGATTTGCTTCGAAGTAGGTTATCAAATGACAAATGAAATGTAAATTAATAAATGTAATATGCCTTAGCTCCATATATAAACACAAGAATCCAATGCCTGAAATCATATTGAATATTATAACCTTAGAAACTTGAGATATTGAAATATTTTAATTAAGAAACATACAAATAATTTTTTTACAGATATGGAAAGGTAGATTAAGAATTGATTGATCCCAAATGAGGAAAAAAAAAAAGAATTACTAAATATAATTAGCAYACTAAATAAGTGTGTTTATTGATTCTGAAAACAGCAGGAAGACAGAGGAAATTCAGAATATTAAGGTAAAAAGGGTAAAGTTGCAAAACATCTTTGATTACTCAGTAAGTTGGGCATAAACTAGTAAATGTTTGCATGCAGTCCAATGTGAACTTGTATATTTGGAACAGAGAGAGAAATATGTATTCAGAGAATGGAAATCTCTGTGCGCAGAATATATGACTCTTGAAAAGGATGTGAATCATGGGAAATCATACCTAAAAGTAGTCTGGCAAGCAATGTTGACTTAATATATATAAAATGAGGTAGATTGAAGCAGAGTAAATGTAGATTGAAGCAGAATAAACTCTTGCCTTTTCTCTGTTTGTCTTTGATAACTTTGATCTAACTGATAACAGTTAGATCAACTTTGTATAAAACAACAAGGAGAATGATAAAGTGATGACCATTCAGAAAAGAACCTGCAAAATTATTACAAAACAGAATTTATAACTAAAGAGTGGTAAAGACCAATCTGTTTAACTCACCCCATTGAAGGCTAATTTGGTGACTCATTCACTTAGCATAGAGCAAGAGATGCAAATGGACAACTAGGGATGAGATTATTTCACCTCACTTTTGACGTCTACGATGCAGATATCTACAACTAAGCTTGTCACAAAGTGATCATTGTAGCTTAGAGGTGAACGTGCAGAATTTCTGAAACTTTTGTTAAAATACTTTCATAGCAAATTTCAAATTTTTCAAAATTGCTAAACACAAACATACCTAGTATGGGTATGTTTATTTCTTTTAATTATAACAAAATGAACAATAAAATAATAAATTTCATAGAGGCTTATAAGGACAATTAGAAGAACTTCAATAAACATTTTCTATTCAGTTAGAAAGTTAATGTGGTTACAGTGGTGCTATTATATGCAAAATCAGCTTAAAAATCATAAAATCATTTTTAATGATTATTTAAATCACAATTCTTAGAACAAGAATTGTTGAAATGAAGAACAAGATAGAACAACTCTATCTCTTAACCTCCTGGTTGATGCTGGAAAAAGCAGATCTGAAGAGTTGCAAGAAGGAACTCAAAAAACAATTTCAGGGACTAAAATTATTATATCTTTTAATGAAACCTCCTTTTCACACATTTATTATGGACTTTTTCTTGCTCTGCCCAGCTTTCTTTAAGATTTTAGTACTATAAATCGCAATATAATCAAATCTTTTTACTCCCTCATGGGCAGCTAGATACCAATTTTAGGCGCATCAACCCACAATCATTGTTCTCTGATAGCAGTCTGTTGGAATGAGTTTAAAGATCTAGTTTCCTTGCAGATATGTCACCCATTACAGACATTACCATTGCATTTGCCATTTATGTACGTGTTGGCAGCTTCAGGCAAAAGGTTTAAAGATCAAATGGCTATAATTTCACTCCTCTAAGTGCTTTCTTCTATACTGCACTCAAAAGTGACTTATTTTTGGAGGGATAATCCACTTATGCCTCTCACTTATTGTACCTGTTTCGTTGGTATATAAAAACCTTTGTTCGCCAATGTTGTCTATCATTCACTATTCCGTAAGAGCACTACCTATTTTTAAAAGACACCCTGTCTCACAGCAACAGCCTGAGAGTGTGTGAACAATTAGATTAATACAACCACATATCTCTACTGTTGTATATTTAATTTGGAAAGAAAATATATTTTKTCAGCATATTATCTCATATTAGCCAGCAGCAGGCTCTGCCTGACCCTATTTGCTCTCTTTGAGAGGACCAGATTTTACAGAAGATCAAAAGATGGCAAAAGGTAAACAGAGAATATCCCTAGTAGATTTTAAATTAGGATAGTGTCAGAGAGATGTTCCTTCAGGCATGACCTTTGGTGCAAATGTGTGCCAGGCCAAGAAAATTTTTTAAGTTCAGAGGGAGAAGCTTAATGACACTACAGTGATGAAATGAGGGCTATTTTGCAAAATTTTCATGGTTTATTTAAACRTACTTTTGAGCCCCTCTCATCTGCAGCAGATAACAAGGGAATCAAAGTGAAATAAATGTCCCTATTTTGGCCTGACTCAGGCATAGAGAAGCAAACAAATTAGGATTTATGGCTTACGTTCTGTCCTTACCTGGTATCATATATCAATATCTCAAATGTATCCACTGCCAAGATAACCATCTCAYGTATAATAATATAATAACATTATAAGGATGATTTAAGGAAGTAGCTTCAGTTCATATTTGGAAATTTCTTCACTTTACAGGTTTAAAGGTGACTTGCAAGTAACTTGACAGAGAAGCTAGTCAGCTAGAGATATATGTAGAATGCCACCAGTGTTCAGGGTGATTTGGAAAGATTCAGGCTGAGATCAGCCTGATTCTTATGGGTACTGGTCAGTTGAGGGACTAATTAGAAATTTTAGCTTTTTAGAAGTTATAGCTGCTTCTTCAAAGCAGTTTAGGGCGTAATCACCAACTGCCCCCAACTACTCAAAAGAATGAGCATCCATGAGTTAACAACAAAGAAGAGTGTGTTGTTCCTGGAGAAAAAAAGATCACAAGATTCAGGTTGTTGCAGAAGAGGAGTAAAATAAAACTTACTCAAAAGTGACATTGCAGAAATAAAAAAAGAAAAAGGAGGAGGGGGGAGAAAATTCAGAGGGCATCTAGCAGATCATCTTTAGGAAAAAAAATAAAATAAATCTTCCTATAAGATAGGGATTATTCGAATACCTAGAACAGTATCTGCTGCAGCATTTATTTCCCCTATCTCTTCAATATTAGAAAAGGTTAATCCTTTTCTACATGCGGAAATATCCCGGTATCATTTCTGGCAAATGGGTAGGTAAAAGAGCCACAAGACATTTTCAAAGGCTGAGGAAACRTCTTGTACTACACAGTAAGGAAGCTTAATCTTTTTAATTTGTTGGAAAGCAGAACAAGATGACTTGATTAAGATGCATGACTGGGGGTGGAAGGGAAACCAGGGATGGGGGCAATGCCTCGAAAATCTTAGGATTTTAGGAAGTCTATCAAGGTGAAAAAGAATTCTACCTATAGCCTGGGTCAGTATAATGATGAGGTGCTTCCTGTCCCAAACCCGTGCATGTGCTGGCAGTCAGGCCAGCCATGAGAATTTCAAATGACAGAAAGAATTTTGAATGACAGAAACTCTCAGGTGTTGAATGTCTCTTTATTCTAGAGACCTGTGTAGTTCTTTAGTCATGACTCTAGAGCATAAGATGTTAAGAAAATATCTGAGTCAACTCAAATGGATGTGTTTTATTTAAAAAGCCAAATACAGTGTGGACTGAATGAAAGACAGCTCTGAAATTCATAGGCTATGTTAGAAAGAGGAAACTAGAGAATGAAATATGGGAACAAAAATCAATGGATTGATGAAAGAATCTAGAAACATTTTCATTAAGTTTGTTTACTCCAAAATTAAAAAAAAAAAAAAAATGGTTCTTCATAATTGTCATAATCCAGAAAAATTATCCAACTCATGGCAGACATAGAGAAAAATATGATTATAATGCTGATAATTCTAAATACTTCATTGTTGGCAGTCCCAGAAATACTTTGGACTGTTGGAACAGATAGGCAGATCATAGTCTTAATATAATACTCTTATATTAAGAATTGTTCTATATTGTGACATTCTCAGATCTTGTTGAAATCTTTAGAATGAGAATGTGATATGATAACTACGAAACATGAAAACTTCTGTGAAAGACACATATATTTTATTTGCCACTTTGAAATGTATTTTTTTTTTTAGTGTTCGTTAAGAGTCTATGTCTTTTCCTCAGTTAGAGGAAAGCCYGGTATTTAGCTTTGAATAAGTCAATTCAGTTTCAGGACACTTCCTGTGAAATTGTCTCTTAAGCGATCATTGATGTAATTTAACATCCTGCGTAGTACATACATGACAGATAGTTGCTGTTGAGTTTTGTTGTTGTTATTCAGAGTAGTTCATATGTTTCTAGTTTAAATAACAATAGGGTCATCTCAGTAAAAACACAAGGAAATATCTATAGGCAAGCTGCATTTTCATATATTAATACAGAATGTTGAAAAGCAAACATTGGGTTGACATAAAGAAAACTTAAATCAAACAGATACTATTCTATTCAGAACATAATATTTGCTTAGAAAAACAATCCAACAGATCTGGTTACTGGAGATAAATGTGGTCTGTGTTTGGAAGCTTAATACTGTCTTATGTGACAGACTTGGATTTTAAGGTCTCACAATCACATTTCTGACGGAGAAATGATCTTAGGAGGGGTGATCTTAGGGGCTGCAGATCACTTCTCAAGAGAGAGAACATTGCCACAAGAAGCAGCAACATCTCCAAATAGAAGGGTTCTTGGAAATGCATCCAGTTTACCTGCTGCTCAGGCAGAAGTGATGGATTTCTGAGCTCAGATTCTGGTTTAGAAAAACTGCCCTGATAGCAAGGGCAGTACTGATGGGAAATAAGTGTGAGACAGAGTGGGAGCTGAAAAGATGGGAGCTCCCTAGGGACTTTTCAAAACCATTCAGATCAGTAATTTGGTGAATCTGACACGAGAAGTGTGAGTGTGGTGAAAAATTGCACTGTTTCTATTCTGAACCCAAGCAAAACACTCCACATCACTGAATATAACTCGCAAGACACCGCTCTCAGCATGCTAAATTAAAATAATGCCAAATGACCTTTAATGTTATCTGCAAATTAAGCCCTTTTAGAAGTTTCAATAAAAACATGAATTATCAAATATTTGATAAATACATTGACAATGGTGAAACAATAATTTCTTTTACCAGTAGGGAGATTGTTTAGTTGTAACATCAGAAATTACTGGAGATAGGATGTAGCACAGATGCCGACTTAAAATGTCTTTTGACTCAGACAGCCTACACTGTTGCCTCTGAACAAACTGCTGTTATGACCAGCTGCAAGGTTACAACTACTCTCCATGAGATGCAACATCATTGCTCGCCAGGTTGAGGCCTTCTGGACCATTAGTAGCAGTTAAAGCGATGGAGACCGAGTAGGTGCAGAGAAAGGGAAATACACCCTTTAAAAAAAAATCTAATAGATCAGTAGCTGTGCCTTATGGTTTTTAACACATAGAACTGCAAGGTGAACACATAGAACTGCAAGGTAATTGTTACAAGGCCAGTTGAGCAAACGTCAAATCCAAGAAGGGACATGAACTTAAGCTGAGAGACAGGTACTAAATTATATTGGTTAATTTTTTTTTTCCAAATATAAGAGCTACAATATCAAATAAAGAATCTGTATCAAATCTGGGGCAATTGACATATATATTTCTTTAAAAMTGGATTAAATGGGTATTTATTTGAAATAAGTGAAGAAGAGCAGGYCGAATTCAGGCTGGGTTTTTCTAAGATTTCTTGTCTGTAACACTTCTGTTCTTCTGTCTTTCAGATAAATGTCAGTTTAATCCAGTTCTAAAGCAATTTATCGGTGTGTCTTTCCACTACAGGGAATAAGCATAAGTGCATTAGTGATGACAATAAGCATTTGGCAAACGGTAAACAATAATGCCTGTAGTGTCTTTATTTGATGAGACAAATATACCGCATTACAGGCTAYGAGGGAAAGAAGACAGGAAATGTCATAAGAATTTAGTATGTGATGTTTCTGCAAGAGACAAAGAAGTTTTAATTGTGTTAAACTCAGAAGCCATCCTGACGTCCACCATGAGTCTCCCAGGCAAGGAGATAAGCAACAGAATTTACTTACTTGTACTTAGGAAGTGACATGTTTTATCAGTCATTACTCRTCTTCTCTGTATGTACTACAAAAGCGGAAGTATAAAATTTTATCTGAATTTACTGAGGTATATACAGAAGAGCCATTGATTTTAAATTTTAGAGGATATATCTAATTCAGGATGTGTTTCAAGGACTGTTTCCTTAGTGAACAGAAAACACTATATTCACTATATCTACAGAAGTAGAGGYTGTTACCCTTGTTGACATTGTTCCTAGAAATGAAAGATGATACAGACTGCTTTGTTATAAGTATGAATATATGTGTAGAGCCCAAAGGACAAGAAGTGTCTCTAAATGTCTACATAAGCATATTTAWTAAAAGCATCCCCCTTTGTAAGAGAGCTATATGACACATAATTCATTGCACAAGAAGACATGAGGACTGTTATACAGATATTTCTTATGGTATTTTATTGATGGGCTTTTGAATTAGTGCATTCTGTGATGTGACCTTTCATACTATCTGAGTGGAAAAAAAAATATTGCCTATCACAACATCGAAAGTGAAAATTAAACCTTCCTTTAGTCTTCACTCAGGAACTCTGAGGACTTGGTACTCCTGAGAATGGAARTTTGCCTTTACTCCAAGCTAGAAGCATGACCTCTGTCAAAGAATATCCTCTTATAGGATGATGAAACTGAGTTCTTCCTGAGGAGGAAGTATGTAGTGTCTTTGAACTGTGTTTAAGAAGGAGTTTTATACTTAACAGAGTATAAGAAGAAAATATTTCAAATTATAAACATTAGGAGATTTCTCTCATATATTTTGCCTAAATATATACTGGCCTTGAAGGAAAGAACTGTGGAAAGCAACTTTGAGAAGAAGTCATATATTTTCTTAATTTTTTTTCCMTCAGTTAGACAACTAAAATCCAGGGAATCCTTATTTTGAGCCTCTGAGACTTGCAGGCATGATGGAAATTGAAGAGGGCAGTGTGAATTAAATTAATATYGAAGTATTTTCCTCTGTTGTACCTACTCCACAACAAATTGAAGAATTGCGTACAAGTTGTAAGCAGGCTTCTGAGGAAGACAATTCTACTGTGAAGTGGAGATGAAATGCTGAGTCCAGAAACTCAGCTGAACTGCCTACCGTGTACATACGCTGTCCATGTCCATAGCCTGAAGTAAGTGTTATTCATCAGGCTACTGATTCCCTACTGAAAACTGAGAAAACACTACATCCTTACCATTCAGAAAGAAAGGAAACCTTTGCACTGGATGCTTCCCTTACAATATTGCAGCATTTCCATTGGAGCATGTTCCTTTCAGTTTCAGAGCTACTTCTGAAAACTAAAGAGCAGTGAAAAGTATTTAGGACTTGATAAATAAGACCTGATCTTACTATATCTTGAAGGAGTAAAACTCATCATAACTGCACAGTCACTCTCCTACTTTACAGTGAGGGTAGCAGAACCTGTTTAGAATTATGTTCAGAAAGATTTGAGAAGTGACAGCAGAAATCCATCCTCCTTTCGTATTCAGAGTTGAAAATAGATATCAAGATACTTGAGAAATTTATACATTTAATATGTATCCTAGGATTTAATCATAATAACTTTTAAATAATTTGAAAGTGCCAAAGCTGAGTAAATCTCTTTCTTTCTTTCTTTCTTTCTTTCTTTCTTTCTTTCTTTCTTTCTTTCTTTCTTTCTTTCTTTCTTTCTTTCTTTCTTTCTTTCTCTCTTTCTTTCTTTCTTTCTCTCTTTCTCTCTTTCTCTCTTTCTCTCTTTCTCTCTTTCTCTCTTTCTCTCTCTCTTTCTCTCTTTCTTTCTTTCTTTCTTTCTTTCTTTCTTTCTTTCTTTCTTTTTCTTTCTTTCTTTNCTTTCTTTCTTTCTTTCTTTCTTTCTTTCTTTCTCTCTTTCTCTCTTTCTCTCTTTCTCTCTTTCTCTCTTTCTCTCTTTCTTTCTTTCTCTCTTTCTTTCTCTCTTTCTCTCTCTCTCTTTCTCTCTCTCTTTCTCTCTCTCTTTCTCTCTTTCTTTCTCTCTTTCTTTCTCTCTTTCTCTCTTTCTCTCTCTCTCTCTCTCTTTTCATTTCCTTTTTATTCATTTGGGCACAAAAGTAAAGCATAGGCAGAAGTCACAGCTGTTTGGATTCATTCAACTTGCTAATGTAAGCTTGTAAGCTTGTAAGATGTGGTGTTTTGTATAAAAAGGATGCACCATTCTTCCAATTAACTGTAAAACTCTCTTCTTTGATTGTTATTTGAAGGTAGGAATTTGAAAATTAATGGATATGAACTTCTGTGTCTAAAACTAAAGAGATTGTGCAATGCAATACACAATGACAATCTCTGCATGGATCAAGAAGCACTTTACATGGTCAGTTAAAATGCTTGTTATRAATGACTTTTTGTACTTTGGTATTTAGTTATAATTTTGTAGATGACCGCATTGTTCATTTTTGTATCCGTTCTCCTTACTTTAGGTTTTGGTATACATTTTTCTTGATATAGAGTTGACCAAGCCTAGTATCATGATATTACTCCTTTAAAGACTTAGATTATGAAATAAGAAAATAATAACTTTTTAATAAATTTATTTTATTAAAATAAATAAAAATGTTAATAAAAATATTTTACATGGAAGGAAGCAATCACAGAATCACAGAATGGTTAAGGTTGGAAGSGACCTCTAGAGATCATCTAGTCCAATCCCCCTGCTCCAKCAAGGATACCCAGAGCACCACTCTTCTTTGTGAAAGTTGCATGAGGAGGGTTAGATGGCAAGAAAAAGGAAGAAGTGGAAACAAAAATAGGAAAGAAGTATCAGAAAGAAAGAACATAGGAAAACAGTGGCAAGAGATATAGAATATGTCACAGGGAGAGACAAATCAAGGCTTACAAGAATAAAGGAACATGAAGCAGAACACAGAAAAGGAATAACATAGCAATAGTGAAGGATATAGCAATATATCAATACTTTCAGTGGTATAACTGTGAATGGGATCAGAGTATAAAACTCATATGCTGGCAAAGGACCAGTTTGTATTTTTACACATTAAGAGTGAACCAGGCTGTCATATTTTATTGTGCATACAAAAAAAAAAAACATAAAACAAAACAAACAAAAAAAGAAAGACAGTAATGAAAAAGCCCCTACTGTTCCTGCCCAGAGGAAGATACTTGATGAAAAATGGCAGACTATGGAAGCAGTTTTTTTTAACCCAGGTTGTGCAAATCATACTAACATTTCTGCTTTTAACTTCCCTGAATTGACATTTTAAATTTTTGCTCTGTTCATATCTCTGTACAGCTTACCTTGAAACTCCAGGGTTGAAAGTATAGGGTTTTTGAATTAAAATATTATGAAGGGGTATCCAGTCGCCCAGGGAGATTTTGTTTTATACGCTATTATTCTATGATATCTCAAAATATCTTCAGAAAAGCTAATCTTCCCTTAGCTATCCTAGAGTGCTGCTTAAACATAAGTGTCAATAAACTTGTGAAGGGCCAATTTAAGACTTTTTTTCTCTTAACAAGTATTCATCAACTGTTTTTAATTTAAGACACTGAAAATATTGATCACAGAATCACAGAATCACAGAATCACAGAATCACAGAATGGTTAAGGTTGGAGGGAACCTCTAGAGACCATCTAGACCAACCCCCCTGCTCAAGCAGAGCATGTGGCATGGGGTGGCATCCAGGCGGGTTTGGAAGATCTCCAAAGAAGGGGACTCCACAACCTCCCTGGGCAGCCTGTTCCAGGGCTCTGTCACCCTCACAGTGTAGAAGTTCTTCCTCACATGGAGGTGCAAATTCCTGTGTTTCAACTTATACCCATTGCCTCTTGTTGTATCACAGGCCACCACTGAGAAAAGTTTGGCCCCTTCCTCCCTACATTCACCCTTCAGGCATTCATACATATTGATCAGATCTCCTCTTAATCTTCTCTTCTCCAGGCTAAACAGGCCCTGCTCACTCAGTCTTTCCTCATACAAGAGATGTTCCATTCCCTTAATCATCTTTGTTGCTCTCTATTGGACCTTCTCTAGAAGATCCACCTCTCTCAGTGTTGTGGATAAACACCCATGAGGATTTTCTTCTTAAGTTCGTGTTAGCCATTCATGACTCCATCTCCACTACCAGAAAGGACCTTTTTGAGGCTAAGAACAAATCTTAGCTTAACTGGATAAAAAAATAAGACCAGAAGATCACTAATCTTATATATATTCCCATAAGCAGTGGACAAAGGTCCACAGTCTACTACAACACAATGCATTAAACCTGAATATTGTGGAGACACATCTTTACTTACAGATCTCTGGATATTTGAATACTATACAACACATGACTTTTATCTTAATAGGGAAGTGTGAAATTTAAATGGATGGTGAGGGGGAACTTCTGGGCCAAACCAGATTGCATTGTAGCCAGAGTCTAACAGTCAAAAGATGGAGAACTAGCAGAAAAGTATATGTTTCTGCTGTCTATTGGTTAGAATGGGAGTCTTGTTCTTGTTGTTAGGACTGCCTAGGAAATTCATATCATATAGTCGTCAGGAGAAAAATCGTCTGAGAAGTAGGAAATTTCTCAGTTAGTCCTCTGAAGAATCATATTCCATATTACTGTTCTCAAGATTTTGCAATTTCCTGACTACTCAGTGATCCAGCTTTGATGAGAGGTGTGAAGCGTGATGCATGTTTTGCAGCTTATGACTTGGGATGGTTTCCTGGGATATGAGAAATTTGAATCTCTCCAGGCCAAGTAAATTTTTTTCCTATTTGTATGAGAGTCCTCTTTACACTACCACCAGAAAACCAAACCCTACAATATCCATTCCTCCTAGGTAACGACGACATTACCAGTGTCCAGGACTGCCTTTGCACTGAATCTCATTCTCAGAAGTGTGTATAGGTTGATGGAAAACCTCTGAAATATCTGAAATGAAGCATGAAAAACATCAAAAACAAAATCAGTACTTCAAAATGTTCTCTGTCACTTTGCTTTTTGCTGTTTTGTGTTTCACCGCCTGGTAACAGCGAAATCTGGCCAAAGACTGACACTCTCTGTGACCAACTATTTCTGGATCTCCTCCAGAAACATATTTGATTTCTCAGGCTATCTTATGTTCTGTATCAGTATTTGTAAGTTGTGATATTATGAGTTTTCTGACAAGTTCCCTTAAAGAATCATTAAAATTAATTATATTATTGTCCAAGCTTACCTCTGAAAGAAATAATTGAGGCATGTTTGTCAACTCACTTTTATAGGGGCTTGGATTTGCCATTTACATTTAACCTTTAAGATCTGTGATCCAACTTTTCTTTTTAACAAAATCTTAGAGAAGCATCTTACTAAATAATGCACGTCCTCCACTTCAAACAGCAGAGGAGATTGTGGCAGCTGTTGCAGGGAATTGGATTATGATAACAGGGAAAATGATGAAACAGGTGCATGCRTGCCTTTAAGATTTGAAATAATGAGGCAAATGTCTGCTGTTTCCCATCATTTACCTATTTATTCTCATTATACTTAAATACCATGTTTCAGTTGCATATAGAAACTGCAAAGGAAGATTAAACAACTTAGATTGTCTTTAAAAGCCATAGTTCAGACTGGTATCTTTTTTCTTCATCCTTTCCTTGCAACAATTGACAGAAAATGACATGTAAATGGGTGGAAAGAAACAAACGGAAACAGGAATGATATATTTTCTTACTGTAGTGGCATCTAATAAATGAATTTCAATGCATCTGCAGTTGCCCAGAAAGGTCAGTGAGTAGCTTAGAACTGTGAAACCAAATAAGCTGATTGGGAGTTATGTAATGCAGCATTTCTTCACTGGAAAATATTGAGCAGGAGAAAATAAACCTGATTTTGAAATTTTTGATTTTAAGATAAGCATAAGTTTAATAACAAATGTGATAAGAGAATAAATCAACAGTCAAAATCATAAGAAAATATTCCAAAATGAGAATTTTCAATTAAACCAAAATAGCGTGATTTCATTTGTGATCAGAAAAACAAGGGAAGGCAAGGGAAGTTGAGAGGCTTTTTTTTTTGTTTGTTTGTTTGTTTTTGTTTTTTTTTTTTTTGCTTTTTCGGTTCAAGGCGGAATTGTCTTTCAATAGGTAAAAGCCTCTTTTAACAAAAAATCTCATCACCTATGTTTCTATTGAGGTAGTCTGTTCCTATCTTTCTAAGAAATTCTGTGTGGTTTCACTCTGGGTTACTTAAGACAAATTGTCTATACCTAGACATTCAGAGAGGAACTATTTAAACAATAGTGCAAATATACTTGCTGTGCAATGGGTAAGTCAGGATGACAGCAARTCTTACCAAAGGTATCATTTAAGTCACAAAGCATCATTCCCTCTTCAAAACTACTCTGAAGAGAATGGTAACAACTTTATAAGATAGATTTTAGATCTGGGGATATGGAAGTCCGTGTCTTCTGGTAGATGGCTATGTGTCCTACACTGCTGGCTTAACCTTCACTATTAACAACAGTGAAGATGGAAGCTTTGTTCTCCTTGATGGGAGCTCTTTCAAGAGCATCCAGAAGGCAGAACACATGGAATGACTTCTAGTAGCATATTTTAAAATTGCATTTTTATTTCTAAATATTAAAACATTTATTTTGAAAGAAGAATTCCTGGAGGGAAATGGTCAGGGTTTTACCTCTGAATCATGAAGGGCTGTTAACAAATGTAGTTTGATGGGTTCCAGGCATAAGGCAAATTTCAGTACATTAAATTCATGAAGATTCATGATCATTCTACACTGATTATGAGCAAAGCCCAGAAAGGAACTGCATGCTACTTATTGAGATTCCTACAGTAAAATATATGTTTGCAAAATTCAAGACTGCAGGAATGGGTAGAAAGAAATCACATTAAAACTTATTCTTAAAAAAAATAAAAATAAAAGGCAAAATTTTATTTTTTCTTTGCTGTCTTACTGTGACAGAAATCCTTCCCTTCTCTCTATATCTGTGTTGTTTTACTGACAAATTTTGCCTCCATATTTTTTCTCTAAATTTTAATTTAAAATAACCAAATAATAACCAACAATCTAATTAAAATCCTTTATCAAGCACACAAATTTTTATATACATTGTTGCTGAACCTCTGTAAGAATGCAACAATTGAATTTTGCTCAGGTAAGATTTCCTCTTAGGATCTTCTGAGTTACTGAACACATAAGAAAAATTGTAACATTTCTGCCAGAGTTTATGGACATGCACTGAAATTCATTTTCTTTCCCTGCTAGATATCTGCAGAAATACAATAGCTGCACACTAATGACTTGTGATTACTATTCAGTCTTCCTGGTCACAAAAACATTTGTGGCTGAAGAAGTGAGCAGGAAGTACTTTGACTTCCAGGTCCTAAGGGAATAGAGAAAGAAATATTCAGGTGTGCAACCTATGTAGTAGGTTGTGTAAAAGGGAAAACAATTGGGAACATATTTCCCAAAGCATCTGAGGTGTAGAGCAAGGAGGAACTTAAGGGTCTCTAAGGCCAGAAATGACCATAACTGACCTCTGAACTCACCGTTAGCACTACACAGGCCACTGAATCTAACCTACTTCATGTAGYCTGGAGAATTTGACTGACCTGCCCACTTAGCCTTATTCAAAGACACCAAGGGATGGATATCACTCTAGTTCCTCAAGAGATCTAGTGGTTAATATCCTGAGTTCATCCTACTGGATTCCCACTTATAGTAAGGCATATTTCACCTTCTTGAGACAGAATCCAACTCATCAGTTCTAGAAAAGGAAGAAAAGAAGGCTTAAATCACAAAGCAGGAAGTCATTGCTTTGGAGGCAGCCAAAACCTTCATTTGAAAGGGGTCAAGAAACAGGGGCTATATGGAGGATGCAATCCTGTGTCATGCAACCAGGATCATATAGGTCTTTTAGGACTACAGACTCAGCTGCTTTTATATCCAAGAATGCCACCTTATATTCATCACCAAAATCAAACCTACTCTGCACATCATCTGATAGGCAATTGTGCTTAAATAATTCAGTTCTATCTATTAAAGGTGAAATCAGCATTTACTTGTATTTGAGTTTCTAAGTTGTTGTCAGCAGGTTTCTATTACTAAGTAGAAATATTACTAAGTCCAGAAGAATTTATTTTGATTGAATATTTACARGTTTGTATACAATTTATACACGGTGAGTTCTACATGGCACATTTAAACTAGGAAGCTTTGAGGTCTGCTGGCAATCAGCATTCTCCTCACTTCTTGATTTAGGTCAGACAGCAGGATGATAGTAGTACAGATCATAGTCATTATGGTAAATTTTCTTCTTTTAATCTTAAAATATTTATTAAGGTCTCAGATCTCTAGATCCAGCAATAGTAAGTTCATTTGAAAGAAAGACATTTTCTGGCTTAGACAATGTTCTCTGATGATATTTTCATCTTTTTTTTTTTTTTTTTTTTTTTTTTTTTTTAGTAGGAGACACATAAAATAATCATACTTATAAAAGGATTCGGTTATTTTTCTTGATGGTGACATTAAACAATAGTAACAATAATAACAAAACCCTGTACTTAAACCCTTAGTTGAGTTAGGACTTTGTAAATTAAAGTCATTATATTATTAGGTCCTAATTCTTCAAAACACTTAATTACTTAATTACTACATGCATCTYTTTAACTATAATGGAACTGAGAAGTGCATAATGCTTTTCTGAATCAGGGACACAGTGACAGCCACTGATATCCATTTAATGCTACCGTTACATAAGCTTATTTAAATTTTSAGTAAGCAAAGGAACCAGACTCTACTCTTGGTTCTAGTCTTCACGAGCTCTAGAAGAGTAGTAACATGTCCTTTCTTGTTCTTACAAACAAGAAATATGAATAGTCTTTGTTTAGTTCCCTAACAAGTGTTTTTTATATTTCTTGTTTTTAATTAGCCAGAACATAGCATTTGTATTAAGAAATGTTCCTGCATTCAGTATACATACCGAATTGAATAATTGCTTTTAAATTGCTATCATTACTTTCTTTCATTTTTGAGGATTAGAATCTATCATTATTAACTCAAATTATAATTATTTTAATTAAAACATTATTAGGTTCTTAAATTAACATATCAAATGAGAGCTGGCATTCTGTGGAATACACAGCACAAAGTTTCAAAAGCAGTTTTGTACACATCCCACAGCCTGCATAATAAATTATAAATTCATTATAAATTCAGTGAAGGAAATGTCACTGAAAGACATACCATGTAAGTACAAAAAAAGGTAGAAACACTGGACGGCAGATCAGAGCTGCAGACATCAGCAGGATGAAAAAAGCAGAGGGCCTTGATTAAGATAGAAAAATTAACATCCTGAATTTTCATAAAAAACAATCTCATTATGTGATCCAGCTCTTAAAAGCAAAGATGCATACTTGCATTTTTTTAGATTCTGCTTTTCCATTGATGATCCCCCCTTGTTGTGCAGACTGCTCTGATTTCTGAGATAAAGGCATGCTGGTTGGCTCATATGTCACAAGGCCATCAAAGTCCCAGTTCCCTGTGGTGTGTTCCCTGTGGTGTTGGGGTGATTTGCAGTGTAGCAGCAGTAAATCAAAATCCAGCATTTCTATACATCTGCACATTTCTCAGTCCATCTCTTTAGACCAAGCTCCAAATTGATAGAGGATGCTTTAACTTTTTTCCACCATTAATACCAGTCCTAACTTCACAGAATTATAGGAGATTTTGAGGTGGAAGAGACCTCTGAAGCTTACCCAGTTGAGTGCCCCAGTATGAATTGATCTGCAGTGCCTTTGCCTTATTTGTTCAAACTTTAAATATCTTCAAGGATGGAGATATGCACAAACTTCCTGGGTTATATATTCTGGTGTTTGATCACTCTCACTATGAAAATGTTTTTCCTATTAAACTCAAAATTTAGATTTCTTACTTTTTTTTTTTCTTACTCCTTGAGGACTTCATCATGGAAACAATATGGACCTACCTTGACATAAAGCAGGGCATAGGTTCTAGGAACCAAGTTAGGGAGATATTTTTCTACTGGAAAAGCTAGGACCTCAGTTCAAAAGAAGTAAGATGTCCCCAGCTTAAAGATCAAACCATGTGGTTATTCCAATTACACTTTAGTTGAAGTCTTCTTATGATAATACTATTTCACTCAATCAATAATTGACAGCTGAAGCTCTCGTTACATGACATCTGATTTCAATACTAATAGAGTCTGATAGCAGTGACCAAATTTATGATTTCTAYTCTTATATGTAGAAAATATTGAATGCCTTGAGCATGACTTTACTTTCTCTTATCTCAGTTATTGAATCTTCCTAATAAAGCTTATTTTCAGGAGCATACAGATTAAAGTAGTTAAAGCATCTTCCAAGAAAGACATAGTAATTTTCTAGTAAATTAATTGTTGAAGTTTCTAATATCACTTGATAGGAATGTTAATATGAATTATATGGTTCAGATTTGCTATGCATTCTTACTTAGATTAAGTTCTTGGGATCAGCTAAATTTAGAGTTTGTGATGCAGCATCGATGAAAAACCTAAAATGCCCTAAAAATGTCAAAAATATAAAACAGTATTTTGATGCTAAATTTTATGCAGAGAGCTTTATACACTTTATGTTTTGAAGGTGCTTCTTATTTACTTTTGGGGAATAAGGACCTGTGTTAAATTCTGTGCCTATCTCTTTGTAAATCACTTAGTACAGTAACACATCTATATAGGTATAGGTATATAGATTTCTATATAGGTATATAGATTTCTTGGTAGAAGTAATGTTTTTTTCACAGTATCCCTGTCCTATTAGCAGCTGATACTAATCATTTTTTTAATATATCTTGACAGAYTGCTGTGCATAAACCTTCCTTTCTCTACATCTGTAAGACCAATAATAACACTGGGTTTTCTTTCAATTTAACTAAAAGGGGAAGTTAGCATATGTATTCTTACCTACTACTTCCTTGAAACCAAGTTGTCACTGATGTGTGGCTAATAGGGWAGAAATCAAAATCTGTCTGCGTCTCAACACTATTGACTCTAATAACTTCTTGCAAGGCATAGCTAATTGTTTTTCTCTAAGTCCCTTGTCCTGAATTCATGTGATTTATGAGGAGAAATACAGCTTCTTTCTGAAAATAAAACTTCTTACTCCAGTGGATGCAGAGGAAAAAGTAAAAGCAAGGCCAAAGTGCACCTGAGAGGCTCATAAAACAACAAGGGAATAAATGGTTATTGAATAAATCAAAATCATATAATTTGGGGAAGTCTAACATGTTTGAAATGACTGGGAATACAGGTCTAGATTGCTCAGTGCAGCAACGGAGAGGGGCATGCAAGTTCCTTCATACAGAAGTCCCTAAATCTAAAACAGTCTTGATAATTCCAAGACGTACAGTAGGATTGTGCATTAGGCTGACATGGCAATTCTTTTTTTTTTTTTTTTTAACTGTCTTAAATAATAGCAGATTTTTTCTTCATGAGTGATTGATTGAGGGAAACGGAATAGCACTCAAGGATCAAGAAGATTAGATGTGACTATTTATCGACTGTCAGAGTTTGAACTTTCAGAGACTAATGGAACACCACAAAGAGAAGAACTGGATAGAAGGATGTTCAGTGACACAATAACTTCATTTCCATGATGATGCAACAATCTAAGGAAACAAACTTAATTAAATTCCATCTTGTGCTTTCAGGGCAACCCTGAAGTGTTATTTCAGTAGCTGTGAAGTTGTAGCCATGTACATGTAATTCTGCCATCACTGTAAAAGACAAAAGCTCTATATTGGTCTAACAGTGCAGGCTCTCCAACTGGCCTGGACTTGTCTTGGACTGAGATGATTTTAGCTTGTCTTAGCTGTAATAGCTGTAGAGATCAGGCAACAATACGTGCGGTGTAATGTCTCATATTAGTTAATAGATATTAGAAAAAAAAAGTTCTGTGTAGAGTGAGCTCTCTGTGATCCTAGAATAAAAATTAAAATCCAATGGGTGATTAGCCATCCACACAGGTGTGCAGCTGTGGGTCAAGTAGGAGCAGTTTTGAAGAGAGAAGAACATTTATAATGTGAAATTGGAAACTAGAAAGGACAAAGCTAGTAGGCAGGATGTATTACAAGCATAGAAAAATGAACCAAATCAGACCAGCAATGAATTGGAAAAAGCCCTCACCCTCACCACCATATTCTTCCTGGTGAAAGACCTTTTAGACTATTAGGATTAGTACCATGATAAAGGAATTAATACAAATAGTTCTATTTATTTATATATTTCAGTTTGTTAGACTTCTAACAGGCCAAAAGGAGGATCATCCTTTTGTCACGCAGTTAACTAGTTGACAGCTACATGATATACAAAATCTCAAGGAGAAAGAAACTCTGGGCAGCCGGCAGTGAAGATATAGACTAAAAATACCAGTAATTCATAATCTGGGATCAAACCAAAGGATGTGTTCCTTTTATGATCATGTAAAGCAAAGTTTTATTGAAGCTTAATAAAAACGGTTGGATTTTGAATGTAAAATGACTCTTCCTCCCTCTTCTTTTGCTCCCTACCACTCTTCAGTCTCTCAGCTTTCCATATGACATGGCTCATGCACTGTTTGGGACTCTAATCTGCGTCAGCGAGCTTGGAAGGGGCTCACCATTGATTTMAACAAAAGCAGGAATAAATGTTCCCAGACTCCAAGGCAGATCACAGGACCTGTTKGCTGTGAATAGGCCATTTGTGGTACTCCATAAAAAGAATGTGTGACCCATCAATTGTTTTCCMTCATATGATCAGGGATGGGGCAAATAGGAATGCACAGATACGTCAAGATATGCATGATTTCTATGTTTTCATTGTTATACACTAAAAAAAAAACCCTTAGAGGTGAAGGTAGAAGTTGTCACACTGATTCATTCCCTATTTCATAAGCATAGGTTTTGTCATGGAGACAGAAAGCAGTTGCATTTCTCAGCTGTCACTTAGCAAAGTTCCAGGTGCGGCCTCACCAGAGCTGAGGAGAGGGGCAGAATCACCTCCCTTGACCTGCTGGCAACACTTCTCCTGATGCAGGCCAGGATCCCATTGGCCTTCTTGGCCACGAGGGCACACTGCTCACTCATGGTTAACTTAGTGTCAACCAGGACTCCCAGGTCCCTCTCTGTGGAGCTGCTTTCCAGCAGGTCAACCCCTAATCTGTCCTGGTGCCTGGGATTATTCCTCCCCAGGTGCAGGACCCTGCTCTTATCCTTATTGAACCTCATGAGGTTCCTCTCTGCCCAACTCTCCAGCCTGTCCAGGTCCCTCTGGATGGCAGCACAGCCCTCCGGAGCGCTGGCCACTCCACCTAGCTTGGTGTCATCTGCAAACTTGCTCAGGGTGCACTCCGTGCCCTTGTCCAGGTCATTGATGAACAGGTTGAACAGCACCGGGCCCAGTACTGACCCCAGTACTGACCCCTGGGGGACACCATTGGCCACAGGCCTCCAACTGGACTCGGCCCCGTTTATCACAGATTCACAGAATATTTAAGGTTGGAAGGGACCTCTA
>NW_020455591.1:317100-367083 GCF_003342845.1 Nothoprocta perdicaria
CCTGCACTTGTCCTTATTGAACCTCATGAGGTTCCTCTCTGCCCAACTCTCCAGCCTGTCCAGGTCCCTCTGGATGGCAGCACAGCCCTCCGGAGTGTCGGCCACTCCACCCAGCTTGGTGTCATCCGCAAACTTGCTCAGGGTGCTCAGGGTGCATTCCGTGCCCTCGTCCAGGTCATTGATAAACAAGTTGAACAGCACTGACCCCAGTACTGACCCCTGGGGGGCACCACTGGCCACAGTCCTCCAACTGGACTCGGCAACCCTCTGAGCTCTGCCATCCAGGCAGCCCTCGATCCACCTCACCATGAGCTCATCTAGTCCACTCTCCTGGAGCTTCCATATGAGGATATTATGGGAGACACTGTCAAAAGCCTTGCTTGAGTCCAGGTAGACAACATCCACGGCTCTCCCCTCGTCCAGCCAGCCTGTCATCYCATCATAGAAGGCTATGAGGTTCGTCAGACATGACTTCCCCTTGGTGAATCCATGCTGATTGCAGATGGATTCAACTCCATTTACCACCACTCTCTGGACCCAGTCATCCAGCCAGCTCTTCACCCAGGGCAGACTACATCTGTCCAAGTCATGACCTGCTAGATTCCTCCGCAGTTTACTTAGAAAAATGAGATGTGCTTATCTACATAAAGATAGTATTSAGCTCCTCAACTAATTTTAGCCAAGTAGATGGACAACAGGTCCATTTTACTGACAATTCAAAAATATAGATCTACAGATTTACAGATCTAAAGATGGTATCTTCAGTCTTCAAGTCTCAAAGAGGTGTGCGTTGAATTCACATTTTGAAATATAAAGCAATTTGAATATACAGGATTATACTAAGAATCCATCTTAGTGGATTCTTCAGTAGCCAAAAAGCYGATGCCTAAAAAGAAGGTATTTAAAAAGAGATAAGCTCACCTCAGCTTTCCACTGTCCTTAAAGAATTGCCTTATTTATTTATTTATTTATTTTATTAATGTGCCATCCTGAGTGTTCCAACAGTCATGGACTGTGACTCAGGGAACTCATTTTTTCTGTGTAATAACCAATAAATTGCTTGACTTGTCTCTTTGAATGGCATGTGCCTGAGAAATTGAGCAATTCTCTTCACCTCTGAAAACAAACAGCTGCAACAGACATTTTTAAAGTGAGTATGTTTGCTATGCCAATAAGTTTTATATTACAAATAGAAAAAGTTACAATTATTTCCTAAATTACTACCAAGAGAGGTTTCAACATGCCTTTCTGAGAGCAGGGCAAGTTGTAGAAAGTGATAAAGCTGGGAGCTGGGAGTTAGGTTTTTGCAGTGAGGACAATAAAGAGGGAGAATCAATATAGGAGAGTCATTAAGGATGACCTGGGATTGATTGGGAGCAGGTTTGCGACTATCATGGTAGAACTGAATTACTGGAGTATTACTATAAGCAGAAGTTGAGAGTGCAATTAAAGGGGTTATGAAGTTGTCATGTGATGATCACTGGTGGCTGTGGTTGGAAGTATGTTGATATTGAAGAGGACTTTGAGAAGGGGGTTAATTGGGCTATGAATATTGGTGAATGGGAAGGGATATTGAAATAGCATGGTATGAGGGACAGTAGATACTACAGGTGAGAAGGCTGAGACAGTAGTAAGTTCTAGAGGCAGTAGTGGATGCTGACTGGGAATTGGGAACTGGAACAGGGCTGGAGTGAAAAATAGGATATACTGGAAATGAGAGAGCTATGATAGTACCAGGACTAGAAGTTGGAAGTGTAGGATATGAAAAGTTTACAGTGATACTAGGGATGGGAGGAGTAAAATAAGACAGGAGACATGAAGCTGGTGTGGGAGGATGCTGAGCAGATCTGGCTCCACACTAAACAAGATACAACAGCATCATGGAGAAGAAGTCTTTACATACACAGAACTGGCCTAATGGGGCACAGGAAACTGGAACTGAATTATAGCACCATCAGTTCTGAAGGGAAGAGTGAGGGACACCAGATTCCTTTCTAACTCTCGTCTTGCTATGGTGAGAGAAGAAATCAGAAATATGCAAATGGAGACAGTGAGCTCAGGAACCTTGGTAGGCCTGTGAAATCAGCCTTATTTGAAATTTCTCTGAACTCATTGAGACAGTTCCCTTACCATTGGGAAACATTAGCCTGTACTTTCTCATTATCTGTACTTTAAGAATAATATGACTTCTGTGTCTCAGGGGCATGCAGTAAGCTTTAATTTCTGAACCATTTGGAGATACAGAAATAGCTACACACCAGTTAGAAGAGTAGTAAGGCAGTGGACATTTGTTTAGTGCATTTAAAAACTGATGAGATCGAGACTGCATTATATGTAAAAGAACTAAGCATGCATGACATGTTTTTCCTTACCCTAATGCTGTCTAGCTCCCTGTTCCCACTGGTGCTTGTATAACTTTGTATTGTCAGCAGTCATTAGAACAGTCTGGTGATATATGAGTCTCAGGGAAAGTTTGGCACTTGGTTAAGCATACAAAAGTTTACTGGCGATAACAAGTTGTCAGTGAAATGGATTTCCAAGGGAGGTAGTTGAAGCTCTATTTCTAGAAAGACTGAAGAACAGATGCGATAAATCAGAGGTGAGAAAACAATTAGGGCAAATTCAAGKTACTGGATTTAAGTTGATATTATCTATTTTTATGATGCTGTTTTGTGACTTATTGGCAACAATTCAGCCTTTGTTTATTAAACACTTCAAAGCTGATAATTGTGCCTTTGAACTGAATAAAATGTAAGTAATAGTAAGGMAAAAAACACTCATATATGGGTGATATGTGTTTACACATTCTTCTAAGATGAACCAAAGTGCTTAAGCTGCAACCTAGTTATTGTTCGTGTAGGTGTTCCAAATTGCTCTCTAGAGCCCTTTTCTGGGGAGAAAATCTAAAGACATAATATTGGGGACAGAAGAAAGTCTGAGAACTTAATGTTGCTTTGCCTTTTGCATGGAATTCGGATTCTAGAAAATTTGATTTATAAAAAGTGCATGCCCCTCATAACTGATTTAGAAACTATCAGAGGGGAATCAGATTCTTGGATGAATTTATTACCATATATTTCTCCTTCACCATCATTATTTTCTTGCTTTTAAAGACTACACAGAAATTATAACCTGCATGACTATTTTCACAATTTATCTTAATTAACAGCATGAGTTTTCATGATCATTCCAGATATTTTAATACTATGCAACCAATTAGTACTATCTTTATTCCCTTAACTCATCAGTGGAAAATTTCTTGCATAGAAAGATAATTCCCAGTTTGATCTCATTCAAATATAGAACTAAAAAGATTTGAAAAACAGAATGGTTTTGTAAACGTAGGCATTTTTAAGAATTCTAATTGAAGTATCTAAATTGTATAAAAGTGAAGCCCCCAGCTGCCAGTATTACTCCTTTTCAAGGTGCTATGCTATACAGGTCAGATGATAGAATTTGAGTGTTCTTCTCTAAAATTCTGGATATATGGGGAAAAAAAGCAGTCTGATTTTTTTTATCCCAGAGTCTATAGGCTAACATCGAAGCAATCAAACACAGCAATGACCACTGACTTCCATGATGAACTTGTTTATATCAAATAGAAGCCCAGTTTTCATTGGGTTACCTATTTTAAACATTTAACTTTAAAGGGTTTTGATATCAAAGCATTTTTGACTGAATAAAAATAAGCTGCCTCTCTTTCTTRCAACTATTCTTTCCATTTAACACAGCATTTACATTTCATGTAGTTATTTTTTCCTCTAGTCCTGCAACTGTGATTAAATTTTACTGGAAATGTTAAGACAAGGAGAATATCATGGACTAAAATTGATTCAATTCTGTACAAAGCTATAAAGGAAAAGATTAAATGGTGTAAATAATTTTGAATTCACTGTTTTTTTCCATGACAATGGGTGTTTATTATGCATTTTCAAAAAATAAAACTTTCTTCTGATTGAAGACATTTAGGTAACAAGCATTAACAGAGCTTATTTTAGTATTTCCTTTTTGGCCTGTTACCAGCATAAGGAGATATACTCACTCTGATAGATTTGAACAGGTTGCCTTTTCCACAGTGAAGTGTCCCTAGTAGCATACAAACTAGTCTAGACGTTTGAAGTGCTTTATACCACTCTTCACTTGAGAAAAAAATGATTCATAGAGCATATGATATTTATGTATCAGTACATTTTTAATGTAAATCTGGCAGAGATCTAAGCCAAAATGATATTCTTCTTTTTATTTTGCCTAAGGTATTTATATATTCCCCATTCATATAACATCTCTGTGTTTCATGATCCCTAGTATTGTTACAACTCCTGGAAGGCCAGAAAATTTTAAACTAAGATTCACTAGGGCAGTAACTTACTCACACAGCTCTGAAATCCGTATCTACCTGACATATTGAAGACCATATGCCAGATGCATGCAAGATCACTTCAAAATWAGTGTCCATAGTATTAGACCGTGCTTTGTCACAACTTTTTTATAATAAAATCTCATAATCAGACATATTTTTTCCTCATATTTTTTCCTTTAACTAGTGGGGTGGAGGATGGTAAATATGTCATAAATATGCATACATTAGTAGTAAAGAACTAAAACACTGATGTCTAGTCTATATATATAAATGCAAATGATCTTAATCTTTCTTACTGATATTAGTGTCACGCTGCTTTACACTAACAGTGATAATAAGAAATATGTTGTCAGTATTTTTTTATAACTTGTCAAATGTCTAAACTGAACCGGAACAAGAAAGCATGATGAAGTAGGTAAAGTACATGGATGTATGGTTCTAGCAGAGATTTAGTACCCATGTGGCCTCTAAAAGAGTATTTAATTAAGTTTGCCTCAGGTTTCTTGTCAATCTAAATAGGAATGAGAATATGGACATATATGATGAAAATGGAAGAATCCTACAGAAATATAAATATCCATTTTCTTGATAGTTGTCCTRGACAATCACTGGTGATGGTCAATGGGTGATTCAGTGACACAAATATGAAAGGTCTGCAGGCATTTTATCTCCTGTCTATAATGGTGCTTTCTATATTTTTCCCAAATTTGCCCTTTTGCTGGAATTAACTGTGTGACCACACTATATTAAACTCTGGGTTATTTACTATTTTCAGCTAAATGAAGCAGTTTGCTGGGAGGCCTAGCTGGAAGACAAAGTCACGGTCTAGTAGAACTGCTGAGAAGACAAGATTGCTTCAGGATCGCAGAACCAAAGGCTCTAGGGAGATTGACTTGACCTTGAAATTAGGCTTGCCAAATTGTTTCGCAACTAATAAAGCCGAAAAGAAGAGAAATGATGTCTAGACTAAACTGAGAAGCATTTCAGGCAAATACCCTGTACAGCTGAGGATGGCTAGAAAATCTGTTTGCTTGACTCTCTGATCATGTGTTATTTTAAAATCTCCTTCTCCCTTCACCAAGGGGTCTACTTTAATCGATAAAATTAAGCAGAATTGTGGCTTAAGAATGCTCTTTAACCTTCTGTGCTTCTCCAGCATGGCTCAAGAAGGAAAGAATTCACAGAATTCACAGAATTCACAGAATTCACAGAATATTTAAGGTCGGAAGGGACCTCTACAGATCATCTAGTCCRACCTTCCTGCTCAAGCAGGCACACCTACAGCATGTGGCACAGGGTGGCATCCAGGCGGGTTTTGAAGACCTCCAGAGTAGGAGACTYCACAACCTCCCTGGGCAGCCTGTTCCACTGCTCTGTCACCCTAACAGTAAAGAAGTTSCTYCTCACCTGGAGACGGAACTTCTTRTGYTTCAGCTTGTGGCCATTACCCCTYGTCCTATCGCTGGCCACCAGTGARAACAGCYTGTCCCCTTCCTCCCTGCATTCTCCCTTCCTGAACTTACACATATTAATCATATCCCCTCTGAGCYGTCTCTTCTCCAGAGAAAACAGGCCCAGCTCACTCAGCCTCTCCTCATACGAGAGATGTTCCATTCCCTTAACCATCCTGGTTGCCCTTCTCTGGACCCTCTCCAGAAGCTCCACGTCCYTCCTATACTGGGGTGCCCAGAACTGCACACAGTACTCCAGGTGYGGCCTCACCAGAGCTGAGKAGAGGGGCAGAATCAYCTCCCTTGACCTGCTGGCAACACTCCTCCTGATGCAGGCCAGGATSCCATTGGCCTTCTTGGCCACGAGGGCACACTGCTCACTCATGGTTAACTTAGTKTCAACCAGRACTCCCAGGTCCCTCTCCGTGGAGGTGCTTTCCAGCAGGTCGACCCCTAATCTGTACTGATGCCTGGGGTTATTCCTCCCCAGGTGCAGGACCCTGCACTTGTCCTTATTGAACCTCATGAGGTTCCTCTCTGCCCAACTCTCCAGCCTGTCCAGGTCCCTCTGGATGGCAGCACAGCCCTCCGGAAAGGAGGTTCCCAGTTCAAATCCAGAACTACCCTGCAATAACAGCAAATACATAAGGCAACTTCACATGAGGCAGCAGAGCACTATGTTGAGGTTCCTGAGCTTGAGAAGAGTCAAGATAGAAAATCGACTCAAAATAGGCTAATGCCAGACTGTCTTTCTAAGATGAAGTCCAGATATGATTCATACAACCTAGTTTGGATAGCTTCATTATACAAACAGGAAAAATATGATTCCCAAAGAAGGAGAAAAGCAAAGGAATCATCTTCAGGTGATGACCAGGACCATCTTTCCTACTTAAACAAACGGTCCAGGTCTTGGATATSAGGATGGCCTTGCACAGTGTTGATCTACTGCTTAATAATTAACATAGCCGTTATCAAATTTTCAAATAGGTAATTAACACTGTAATAAATAATGTGTGGCTATATTCAGGGGTTGCCTCAACCAAGGAATATTTCCAGGACACAGTTTCATGTGATCTCCTGTAGAATAAAAGAGTTTAGATGCTAATAGCATTATGCCAATGGATATCAAGTCTAAAGAAATTGCCACTGTGTTGTTTTGTTTAATAATACAGATGTAGCTGAAGAGACCAGAGAAGGAAGATGGATCCTGCTGTCTATTTAGTCATGTCATTTTTCTCTATAATATACTGAAAAGAACCGGAGAAAAGAGTATTAGTATTTCATGATAATACTGTGTATTTCAGTCAATGTATGGGACTGAGGCAAAATAAATCACTTTTTGCAAGGTAATTAATTTACTATTAAGTTTTGGAAGCAAGGGAGAAAATGTATTCATAGGATATAATGAACGCGGTTGTAAAGATGATCTGATKGGCACAACGTCCAAACAAAGACAGACGTTCAAGCCCAGCTGGAGAATTAAAATTTTTATATAACTTTCTAGTGTGGAAGAGAACCAAGCTGATGGATTAGGCTGGGAGTAAGGGCYAGCAGCTAGGCTGATAAAAAGACAATGCTACAGCTCATTTCTTGCAGACTTTCAAGATGATTCCTCACTGCATATATACATCTCAATTCTCAGTCATTGTGCTGTAAGTGTAACTGCTCCACAGAGGAGAACAAGGACAGATTTTGTGGGACAGGAGAAAAGTTTCCTTGAATAAATTATAAATTAGTGCATAAATATTCAGGACAATGATGCAAGCAGAACTGCATGAAATGCTTCGAGAGTTTCTCTTGAAAGTTCTGTAGCTCATGGAATTCAGAGTAAGCATAGGCTGAAAAATGTAAAAAAACCCAGCAAAGCTCATGTTCTCAGTTCTTATAATTCAGTCAGAAAATACTGTCTGCAAAAATGTACCCAAACTTGCTAGTAGACTGCAGACCAGGTTTTCTGACTCCAAGATTCCCAGTGACACAACAGTTGCATACTTTAATCTCTAAAGCACAAACTTCAATTAGTTTAACTGGAAAAAGTAATGAAGAAAACAAAAGAATTGTAAAATATTTCTACAACTGAAAGGTGGAAATATGGATAAAGGCTGGAGATTTTACAGAGGAGTGTTGGAACTAAGGGGAATTCAAGATCTTTGAAATTCAGTGGTGAGAACCTGATGTCTATACATATTCCCTTGAAAATCCTAACCAAAATCATAGCTCTTTTTTGCAACTGTATCATGYATCTTTCATTTTAACTGTCCTATTTATTTTTAAAACACCAATTTACTTTGATTTTCCGTGTTATTTGGAGACTGAAGCATCTCTATTAGATCTCTGAAACAGCTCTGATAACTGGGATATATTGTTTCATATCCCGAATCACTGTGCTACTTGAAAGACCAGTATTACCTATTAAAAACCTCTATCTGTTCTGTAAAAAGACTCAGAGTGAAAACCACAAGTAAGTTAGTGGTTAACTGTGATCGGGTATAATGAGACAGGAGAAGAATGGGAGAACATGACAAAGGCTAAGAAAAGCAAACCAGGACAAGGGCCATAAAACTATAGGACTGGAAAGAAACCAAAGTTTATGTTTTTAATTGAAATTAAYTATGCTCTGAATCATTCTTTCTCACTGCGACCAGCCTGTTTCTTTTTTACCTTCCAACACTAGGTGGTCATATCTGACTGTCCATTCAGACTTCTAGATAGGCACTCAGTTATCCTGATTTTTGGTACTGTATTCTGGAACTTTTTTTTAGAAAAGTGTGTTTGACAAAAATGAACTTTTTGTCTAAAGCTACTTTTTGGACAAAATGAACTTCCATTTTGTAGCTGACTATTTAAGATGCGGGTACTGTAGAACTGAGAGTTATCTAAGGTAGCTTTATTTCAAACATAAATACAAAAGCTTCCAATGCTTCCAATCTGTTTCAAAGTTTTAGTGCCAAGGAAGCCAAGATCTTCTTTGAGGATCTGAAGCAAAGAATTTACTTACATTTTATTCACTTCCTTACAGCTAATTTTCAGCCATTCTCCCTCATAGCCCTCCCAGAACCACTCATGACTTGTAATAAACTTGTCCCAATTAATTTTTCTGAAYGTAATTATAACAGTGGCTTAATTACCTATTAAAGGCATACCAGGATTTATTTATTTATTTATTTCCCCAGYGGTTTTCTTTTGTTACTTAGTATCATGGAGCAATTCCATTTTCCAACAACAAAATTACTTTTTTCATTTTATCATATTAAGATCTACATTACATCCTCTAGGTGCCCCTGCTGGAGCAGGGGAGTTGGACTAAGTAATCTCTAGAGGTCCCTTCTAACCTTAACCGTTCTGTGATTCTCTGATTTTACTTTACCCATTCATCATATATAAGGCTGGGATATCAGCATCGGAACACACAGAGCTAATATAAAGTTTGGCACCTTCTGCAAGAAATGACATAAAATAATCAGCATGTATGAGGAGGACAGAGACAGGTCCTAAGTGCTCACTGGCATAACACGAGCTTTGTATGACTATTTATCAGGCTTTTGCTTTCTAGTTTTTTAACTAGTTTAGATGATATCTCCTTAAATTAATGACAGTTTGCAGAGTAGGAACCTAATAAAGAAAGCTAGAAAGGCCCCAAGATGTGAAACTATGACCAAAAATGGGCAATCCATTCATTCATTKAATCCACTTTTGTCAAAATTACTGAAAATGAACATGGGCCAGTATATTTTCCCATTTTCTTTGATATGTCAAATGTTCAGCAAATATTCTGCCAAAGGAAGATAAACCACTGAAGTATATAATATCAGGTATTTGTATGTCTGGAGAGGACAAAGAAGTGACAGATTTACAAAGGTAATAAAGACTAGTTGAGGGAACTGTGTTTTCCCTTTGGTGCAACAAATTAAGTTTTTATATAATATAATGTCCTAACAGACTCTTCCCATTTGAGTCTGGTTTGTGCCTGCCTTTATGGTATCGGTTGCTTTGGACTTGATTACAGAGCTGGCTTTGTATATCAGAGATTATATATTGGCTTAAACTTTTTTTCTTTTTTGGCTGAATTACTACTGGCATCAGCATTCTCTCCTTCTTATCCTACATCTTTCCTGCTATGCTAAACATGCTCTGCTGAAACCCATAGAAAAASAAAAGGCAAATTCAGGAGAAGAGCAGTCTGCGGATAAACCCAAGAAACTCATAGATATTTATTCTGTACTGCTCTTACTTCCATACACTTTATTTAGATAGTTTATCAAAATCACCTGAATAGATATTACAGGCAAGATCGGCTTGACAGCTTAGGAAAGAAATCCAAGACTCTCATTTCCTACAGTATGAATAATAATATATCTAGCATACACACAAACAATGGAATATACTGTTTTGTTTTTAATTTTTGGCAGATATGTCTTAATAAATAATGGCCACATCTACATTAATGCCTTAGTTAAGGCTAGAAGATCAATTCTGAAATTMATCTCCTATTTTTTCCTTTGCCATTTTGTTTGCTTTACTAAAGCAAACTAAATTAACTAAATTCAAATGTGAAATTCAAAAGTATATCTACTGTACTCCAACAGTAAATGGGCATTCATGTAATAGAATTGGAAAAAAAGCTTCTCTCAAGTTTAAAAAAAAATCAACAAAAAATAGAGATACATTTACAATGTTGACATCAGGTCCTTAGTACCAGCTGTCTGGATTTGCAGACATGAACATTGTGACTAAGCTCCATCAGTTCCACCACTGTAGTGTATTTACTGCTCCATATGCCTGCTATCCATCTTGCTGGCCAAGGATTAGATATCTTGTTGGATGTAATTCTGACCTTGAATGTGACTTGTCCCAGGTTTTTGCTCCAGAAAATTTCTATATGCCCGTTCTGTATGTACACCTGCTGATGGTGTAGTGTGTCTCAAAACACGAGACATGCTACACTAGCATCACAGAATCAGAGAATGCTTAAGGTTGSAAGGGACCTCTAGAGATAATCCAGTCCACCCRCCTCTGCTCAGRCAGGGACACCTAGAGCAGGGACACCTAGAACATCTCYGCCATTAGTGGGGAACTGTGGGAAAGGTGTTGAGCAGAGGAGTCAAACTTTTGTAGAGAGCACTGTGTTTCTGTACAGTTTGTTTCTATAGAATCCCAGCTACCAGTATGGGGTACATTGTTTCTGCTCAGACAGGCCACACGCAGTTTCACATTGTCTCTGGAGCTTGCTTCGKTTTTTTTCTTATACATGCTTTCATCTGTCAAGGCAGAAAACTCCCCAAATTCTTGGGAGTGAAATTGTAAGGAGGAAGAAAGTAATGAGTGGTCAAAATGAAAGTTTCCTGAATTTGAGGAATTACTTTAACGTAGACAGTGCAGGCACTAATGCTGTAATTCCATAGCTGCCTTTGTCAATGACCAAGGTTTARAAGGGTGTTAAGACATGCTTACAGATGACCAGCCATGGCCTGATGCCAGCTAATGAGACACAATGTGAGAAAGTGCTAGACATTGCTGACAACAGAAAGAGGAAAGTCATTGCCCAATCATGACATGAAATTAAAGTTAAAAGTCAGGACAAACTCTAGGACCTTAGAGACAGTGAAATGAATGTATTAGAAATACATTTTTGGTGAAGGATGTTAAAATATATTGAAAAGTTTTTACTCCAAGTGACTATGTTGTCTTTCCAGGATTCTTGAATAAGGAAATATAAGTAAGGAAAAATTATGAAGGGAGTAAAATAAAAAAATGGAAGCCAATTGCAAAGAGTAAAACAGGGTAGGTTGTTTATTTGGGAAATGAAAAAAAAACATATATATGAGGTAAACAAATTAAGTGTTCAAGGCTGGTTGAGGGCACCTATCAAACAATTCTGTGCCTGATCTACAAATTCTTTAAAAGAACAATGAATCAGTTTTTCGAGTCATGTCATGTATGTGTGAGTTGCTTTCAGGAAAACACGGAGTCTTTCCCATGATGTCAGTGAGAGGACACTCCAGATGGGTGGAACAAAGCCATCTAGAAGGATTAAGAATATTTTACAAGTCAGAGCTATCGAATAATCACACTCCCCATGAAAGAATGTACAGCCACATTCACCTGCAATTGTTACTCTTAGTGAATCTGATCTAAGGAATACTTTCAAAAAGATTGACAGGGAAAMACCAGCTGAATTAGATTTCTTCAGGCATAACATCAGAAGATGCACAGTTTGACACTGTAATGACTGCTAGCCCTGCCAAGAAATAGAATTGCAACTCCTCATGCCCTCCATGTGCTTTGAGCAGTACTGTAAAGGTAAAATGAAGTACCGATGAATAATTCACAAGTTGTCCATACATACACACACCAAAGTTTTATATTCACAGGACAACATTAGAAATAAAATTCACATGCGCAGCACCATAGAAGAGCATTTCTCACTTGCTTAGCTTTTTCTTCAGTCTCATCTATTGCATAATTTGTTTGACTTAATTCCCTATCCACCTGCTTTTTAGAGAGACAAGACTAAATATCTCAAAGAGTGTTTGATTGATTTTACTCATCTAAAACCAGCTTATAATTTTGTAAATCTTTTTTTCTCTGTTTTTAATCTTTAAAATAATGTTATCTTGCTTGCTATTAAATATATTTACTAAAAAGTAAATAGTAAAATTATCTAATGGGTGGAATCAAAATACAAGTGAAGATATTGCTGTGCTGATTTGTATGTAATACTGAAATTTGTCATTAGTTCAAATCTGTTAGTACAAGCTTGTTATAYGGTGCTATGAATAAGGACATATTGCTATGGATGAAGGGAGGAATAGCACAAAGACTGGAAATTCCAGAAGCCTGAATTTTAAGGGTCTTTGATCTTAATAGTCACAAAGAAAGCATATCTACACAAAAAGAATGATAAAAAATAATTTTAAAAATCCAGAGATAGAACATAAAATTCAGATAATAATATAAAGGGAATTGCAAATAGACTTTTGAATGGAAAACAGGGAGCCACATAAAGAACTTAAAAAGGCTAGAGCCTTCTGCACAGAACATGAGGTTGTGGTAACCTTCTTACTTCTCAGGTAGTAGGAAACCTATTCCATAAAGGAATCTACATATCCCCAAGAAACCTGTAGATTTTATGCTACTTTGTCATTTAGAGGTTTGACAGTCAAGGACTTGGTAATCAAGAAATTGGTTATCTACAAGTGAAAATATTTTATTTTTTATATATAAAAATGCTCACCATTGTATATTTGGTGAGACTGTAGAAGGACTGAGTAGTTTGTGATAATGCAGTGTGAAATGAATTCACACATAAAGAGAAGGCTTATTCTTGAATTTTCAAATTCAGGAAATTACATTCTTGAATTTTCAAATAAGTAAGAATAACAATGCACAAATCCTAAGAAAAAAAAATATTAGGAAAAACTTCTTGACTTTAAGGGTGACAGAATGTGGAGGTCCGCTTGTACAGTATATGGAAGATGCTGAAGAGACCAGTTTATTAACCCTGCGTAGGCCATGGTCCTGCAAGCAAGSAGTGATAAGCAAGAAACCACAGGAGTAGACAAAACAAGCTAAACAACCTTTTGCTTAGCCATGTCAATGCAAGTTTTAAAGTTTCTAATGATTATGCTAACTGTATTTTGTTTGTTGCTCACGTGTCTGCTTTGCTTCCTATCATGTATTCAATGATTGATTGATTGTTCATTTAACCAAGTTATGGCTGCTCAACTAAAAACATCTAGGGCAGTACAAAAGTTAAATAAAGAAGGGAGAGAGGTGGAGACTCCCTTCAGAGAAGGCAGTCCATCAGCAAACAAGGAGTTGTACAGGATACCTTGTTAGTAGATAACCAACCTCAAAGACGGCAATGAAGTATTATATAAGAAAACAAGGAGTAAAAGCARCTGTACAGCTGCTGTGTTACCATGAAACTAATTGGATAGTCTTGATGTAATCCTTTAGATTATTGGTTTATTTAGTAACTGTGTTTTTCATGCTTAGGCAAATAAGGTATTGTATCCAGGACAGTGCAGTATATAGGCTTTATCTGATGCTTAATAAARTGTCTTTGGTTCATTATACCGGAGTCCGTGCCCCAATACACCACAACAGAACACTGGAACAGGCTGCTCAGGGAGCTTGTGGAGTCTCCTTCTTTGGAGATTTTCAAATCTATCTGGATGTGATTCTGTGAAAGTGCACTAGGTGACCTTGCTCATGCAAGGGGTTTGCAAGGTGATCTCCAAAGGAGATCTTTCGTGCCAGATTATCTCCAAAGGACCCTTTTAATTATAACCAATCTGTGAAAATCTGAATTTCATTTTTTTTTCTCACTGAATGATGTTAAGAGAATGTTTCTCAATACACCTTTGTAATTTATGCAATGGAAAAAAGCATTGCCATTGCAGAATTAATGTGTAGGAATAAAACTGTACCAGACTAAGGTTTAAAGCAGTGTGAAATGAATGCTTTGGATGCTAAAATCATGAATTATAAGATGAATGATCAACTCTCAAAAAAAAAAAAAAACAAAGGAGATTTTGAGAGTTAAATGCTGTCAATTCAATTTACTGAGAAATGTATTTTGATATTTTTCCCCTAGGTCTCTTTAACAGTGTATACTGTAATGAGGTAAATAAATAAACTGACTATTATGAGCATGATTTCTCGTTTGCATACAGCCTTATTCTATTTACTCAATGACAGACTAAGTCTAGAAGAGACTGTCAGGTGATTAAACTCAGTGATTTGTCCTGAGAAGTGCAATTGAGATAACAGTTTTATATACACTAATAGAACATTTCCCAAAATGAAAACTGTGCCCTCCTGAGGAAAGTGAAAGACTAGCSAAGGGCAAGTGTTCTGGGTAGATTCTGAATGGATTGCCAGAACTATTTTTAATTATTTTGTGTAATTTTCTTTTTAAAAGATAGCTTCTAACTACTCTTGATAYAAATATCTTTTTCAGAGCCTGAAATAGAAATGCAAATACCTTTCTGAATCTGCAGAGAACCTAAGTATTTGCTCTGATGTATAAAACAGTGATAATCATTCCAGGTTTTTCTAAATTCATATGCCAATATTTTAAGTAACACCACAATAATTATTTTATTATGATCAGAATATGGGAGAAACATCAGAAAATATCATTTGAATAGTACCTATGTTGAAATGTAAAGAAAAATTTGTCAGAAAATATGTGATAAGATGGTTAGAATAGTGTGGTAGATTTGTATGGATTTGTATATTTGCTTTTAGGATTTTTTCTTTCTTTCTCTGAAAGGTGTATTCAACTTTCAATCACTCAGTTTGCAGAAGGTAGATTGAGAGGAATCTCAGTTCACAGGGACAAAAATACCGGCTATGCTGGCTTTAACAGTGCAAGGCACCACAAGGCTGGAGCTGTGAACTAGAGCTGAATGAAAGCCAAAAGCAGATTACACATGCCTTTCTAAGAATGAGGGTAACTCAAACCACCGAGAGGTTCTCAATCTGTTCATTTTTCACTTCAGGATCTCACACCTTTCTAGAAGCTCCTCTTCAGCAAATAAGTTTCAATGCCCACTGCAGGAAAAAGAAATGAATGCCTTACAATAGGCAGGTGTCCAAACAATATGATCTAGTGAACTCTATGAAATTTCAAAGCTCTGGAAATGATTTCAGGGGAAAAAATCATTTCATAGCTACGACACTGCAACAAGAGTATTGTCAACTTTCTCTTATTTTCTGGCTATCTTTTTGCTGTTTGTTTCCCTCTCTTGGTATTTCTAGACATCAGATAGATTATATCATCTTCCAGATCCAGGTTGCATTACCCATGGTGCTGAGCTTTGTGCAGTGGAGATGCAAACCAAGTTTGGCTCCACTGAGCAAAAGTTGTTGGAAAATAGATGTTGCAAAGGGTATTCAAGAGATGGCAGCATTGCACTCACCATCTCACTGCTGCTGGAGTTTACATTTGAGCTATTCCTGTGTCAATGGAAGTTTTATAGGCTTTTCAGACCTCTTTTTTTTCCTCTTTCAGTCTTTCAGGCTCTGTTTCCCTATTTAAAATTCTAATTATGTAATCAAATTATAAATACTAAAAAGAAAGTTTAAAACGCAGGTATAGCAACCTCAGGATACGGACATGTTGAAGGCTCTTATGAAGCTCACTGAATAGAGTTTTCTGAACAGCCCACAATGAAACAAAGCATTTCTCTCAAAATATTTATGAGGGGCTCAGTGCTGCTCAGATTGCTGCAGATACTTAGCATTAAGTGTCTGAGTGACTGTCCTGAACTCCAGAGTAGTACTCATGGGAGCAGACAGTGACGATCCACAAGCAGAAGGCAGAAAGAGAAGGCAGAACTCATGAGGGAAAAGCAAGTTGGGCTGACTTGTACAGCAAACAGGCACTGCTGATACTACGGCTGTTGATACTACAACTGTTGGTCCAGTAAGCTGGATCAAAGACAGCTCTCAATATCATTCTGATGATCTTCAGCATCAATAATGYACAGGAGTGASTAGCTGGGAATGTTTTATTGACTCTCTGGCTTTAGTTTTAACACTGTAAATTGATATCTGCTAGCACTTCCCTGGAGACATACACCTTTCATGTGGTGGAAGTTGGCTACCACCTCCTGTGGCATGTGCCTGTGAGATAGGGAATTGTTCAAGAGATGGCTGGAACCGAGATCAGRGTAGCAAATGCTTGGGTTGAATAAATGGGTACACAAAGCAAGCATACATAAAGCATTGTCTTCTTAGGGAAAGTAGGGGCAGTTTTTTTAAGCTAAAAAGATTGCAAAACCTCAACTAAACTCTATGTACTGTTTAAATGTAAACAGATGTGTCTTCTAGAAGAAAGCAAGAGCTTCATAGGGACAGCTACATTCATCAATATTTAATTCATATATACAGGATCATAATTTATATTGGTTACACTACACCACTTGGCCTCCATCACCTGGAACAGCTGATAAATGCAGCTGGGTCTGGCATCTGTGCTGACAGGAATCTTGTGTTCATATGTCAAGTATTGGCACAAAGCATCTATTTTTTGACCTTATATAAGGACAGAGGTCTACTGCACCATAATAACAAGCAAAACACCATGCTGATTTCATGCTACAGAACTTCTTCAAACAGAATCTTTTACAGATACAGGTTCCCGCACTTGATAAAAAGATAGTTATATAATTCCATTTTATAAAATAAGAATTCTAGTCAGGTAGTTTTAAGTGGGTTTGAATTTTTACAAACAACTTCTGCCCAAATCATATCTCTGAAATCTTGGAAAATTAAGATTTTTTTTTTTTTTTTGTAGACATATCAACATTATATACACAACAGGATAAAGTAGGTATGTACAGAAGTCATGGGGAAACCCTATATTGGTAGGTGTCCTGCGTGGTGCTAAGCACTTGCTCTAAAGAAGAGAGATTTGCTCTCTTCATTCTCAGGAACCTCACGGAAAGCTGAAGGCGCTCAGTCCCTTTTAGCACTAACCCATGGGGACATATCTTGCTCATGGAGTCTTTTAAAAGGTCATCTTTATTCTTTGTTATTCTCTATTCTTGCACTCATCCAAACATTGTCAAATATCACTCTACCAACTCAGTAAATAATAGTTGAACACATCAAAAGCAGTATACTCTAGAGCCCTGAAAGAGAAATGATTATTTCACACAGCATGCATCCAGGTCACAGGACTAACTAAAAACATGTTTTGCTTACAAAGAGAGGTTTTCTGTTTTACAAGAAATTCCTAAAATCACTAGRAATGTTGTATGACACTTATGTTGACTTCAGTTGCTGCATTGTAATGACCACTCTACTGTTATTATAGCCATAGTCTGATGGAGTCAAAAAAGCCTGTGGTCTTTGGACAAGGCTTCCAATGCACTATACTGAGAAGATGTGTCTACTGCAATGTGTCAGTGACATTATTCTTCATCTCCTATATTGTTGTTGCTTTTGAACACTAGAACTAGGTTAGATGGATGTGGCATCYGCCACCTTTACACTGTCTTTAAAGATGTTGGCTGTCATCCGATTAGACATGATGGATGTGCCATGCACACATGAGTAGGGGTGATGAACACAGTTTAGTTTAAAACTCAGCACTCCATTTCAGTGACAACGGTAAACCAAAATGAGTTTGCACTCTTTCTTCTCTCTACAWGCAGATATTTCATGAACACCTCATGAAGAGCCCATGGTCTTTGCAGAGAGAACCATAGGCTGGAAGGACTTACTACAYTAAGCGAGTAAGCATTGGGCATAGAGAGCCTTTGCATACAGCTGGGTTACCAAGCACTACAGATAGACACATGAGCAATGAGAAGAACAAGCACATGACTGAGCACATGAAAACTGCAAATCATGCAAACTAGTGTATTTTTTGGCATATTGACGATAGGTTGAGACTTCAACTTGCTACCACACAATTCAGTAATGCAGTAAATTCTGTTAACACATACAAGAACATACAAAGATGTTATCTGTTCCTCATCTTTACATTGCTGCAACAGGTAAGTGGGAAAAGAAAGAATAAACAATTCGTCCATTATAACTCTGCAAAAATAAGTGCATTGACAGTTGTTAAGCATAATCTAGAGACTTGAGGTTGTGATAGCTARTTATAGAAAAGAAAGTGAGCCCTAGCAAGGAACTTGCATTGGAAGTAATTGATGACAATATTACTTTTTAAGTATTGGAAGATGGCAAGCGTATCGGCAGTTTACTATTAGCAAAAATAAAAACATTACTTAAGGTTTTGTGTTTTACAAATAGAAGGGCTTTTGAATGGCACAAGTGAACTGCAAATAGAATGTAAGATGTTTTTGTTCAGTTAGTTCTTTAGTTCTTTTACCTTTGCCTGCATTGGATAGTAATAACATTCATAAACATGAGTAAGCAGACCATGAGCAAGGAAAATAATTAGCATGTTCCTGTAAAAGGAAGGATTCTATTCAATTAATTGTTATGGATTCAATCCCAGAACCTGACAAGCATTTTCAGTTCTCAGTGAAYAGAATCCACTGAAGATGAGACCATCAAATAACCTGTCTTTGTACAATATATTTTTGAGTACTGAAAGAAATTTAAAATATCTGAAGGGTATAATCTGAAATATCTGAAAAATATAAGTGCTTGGAGCAACCATGAAGCAATTCTCATGGAAAAGTCACCCTTTGTATCAAGTAAATGATGTTCTAAAGATTAACCAATAGATATAAGGTAAAATACTCTAGACCCAGCATTTCAGCAATCTTTTTTTTTATTTTTATTTTTGTTACTATTTAAAACTAAGTTTGTTATATAAACCTATAGGACACAAATAAATCAAAAGCCACCAAGAATACTGTTAAAGAATATTGTTAAAGAATTGTTAAGAATTTCTTTTAAAAATACACGTTTCTATGTTTTGTGTTATATATTGTGTATCTGAAGTGCTTAGATGAGATATAACGATATATCAATAACTTCTTTGCATCTGTTTAAGAAACAACAGAAGAGAAAAAAAAAAGCCTTTGAAGTTACAATGCATTTTCATTAATATGCATGTACTGGCTGAAATATAAAAGGCCAAATAAATGCTTATTGACTGACTCCTGTGAGTAATTTCGATTGATCTAAAGACAAAATTTATGACTTGCAGAGATTGTGAACACAAAGATTTGTCCTATAGATTTCAAGAGATTACTAGGTTATCGTAGAATTGAAAGGTGGTTACAGCTAACAGACGAAATGATTATCAAATGAACCTGAACAGAAGAGTTTATGCCTGTATTATCATCTGAAATACTACCTTCAGCCTGTACATCTTTGAAGTTTAACATCGTTTTTTAATACACATTTTTATTCCATATTTTCCTCCCTCAAACATTTCCTAATACTTTTAGATTGCTTTTTTTTCCAAAAAACATGATATATTTTTCAGTTTGTTTCTAATTACTTCTTGGTGAGCTTCGGCCATGTTAGGAAGAAAGATGGAAGTCACAAACACAATAAGCATTCCCACAGATTCCATGAAAAAAATCAGCATCAATGTAGAGATTTACCCAACTCTGCCTCTGCTGACAAAAAGGAGGCAGAAGGCAACTTCTTTATGYTCTGCTTAGCAACATTATCACATAACATTCCATGTGCTGCCTCTTCCTTTTGTGGAGGAATCAGTTGTCACTTTGGTACCAAACTAAGACTAGTGTGGTGGAGACAAGGAGGAAGAGACAAGAGAAAGACAACAAAAATCCAAATGGGAAATYAGGCTTTGTGAATTTCAGAGTTTACAGACCAATTCTTTTTCAATCTCAATCCTGCAAAGAAAGAAAAGCAAATAACCAAAAACCTTTGGTGACTCTGCCCTGCCCTACCAACTCTTCACTGATTCCTGGAGTTGAACACTCACATTTTCAGCAGGCAACAGGAAACTGTACGCTGGAATCACCTTTCTCCTAAGATTCATCATTTACCTCCACCACTGCTAAGTGGTGAGGCCTCGCAGTATCTAACCTGAGAAATGCTCACTAGCTTACGTTCTCCTGGCTTCAGTATGATTACACTTTCCAGAAGACTTACACAAGGACAGAGAAGTCCTGAAAAACCTTGCATGTCGTATTTAACATTTTAAACATCAGGGTCCAGAATTTAACAAGTTTAAACTAAGAGCATCATATTTGTGCAGAGAATTTACAGTCATTGAATGGCAATACTTAACAGAAATCTGAAGATATTAGATCACCTACATACACATCCAATGAACCAACAGACAGGACTTCAGGGGTCATCCCTCAACTTCTTAAGTGGATGTGCCCTATTTTTCTACACCATTTTGCATCTTTCCATCTCATGTCACTTCACCATGACTTCAAACAGCTTCCAACATTTAGACATCCAAAGATCTATAAGGATACAGATTATCCAACTAGGAGATTTCCCCTAAACTTGGACTATGAGATTATGTGGCATGACATTCTGGGTCAAACAAACCTTGGAGTGAAGTTATTTCTCTTTCTCTAGGCATTTCATTAGGACTGATGTCTTTGACTGTTATTGCTTAATCAATAGCCTGGATCTGAAAAGAGAATATGAGTCTACATATAAGAGCCAGTGAAAATGAAAGAGAAGATAAGAATATGACGCAGACTTTCTTGAGTAATCTTTGAATTCAAAAGCTTAAATTGTGCAAAGAAAACACCAACAGAAAATAAAACAAATTAATAAAATCAAGGGATAGGTCTCTAATTTCACATGTTCCTCAAGATGTTGGTATCAAGTGATGAGTAACCAGAATGAGTAACTTCTTTGAGTATGGCTTTTATGATAGTGATATCTATGATATCGGCAAGAAAATCCCCAAGGTTGATACTGAAGCTGAATGGGAATCAAAATTGGAAATCCTGTCTATGTTGGTTCAGAAAAGGCCAAGTACATTTTATATACAAGGTTTCAATCTTTCTATAAAAAACAAAACACAAACATAAAAGCCAGGTTTTGTTATCTCTTGTATTCATGGAAAACGAAAACACATCTTTTGCAATGATGAGAAGAGCTCTGTATTTACACCAGGTTGTCAGGATGCATCTATCAGTCCTGGTGATTGTACTCTGAGATTAAGACGAACAATCTACAAAAAAAAAAAAACAGCAAATAGAAACCTCTGTGAAAAGTGAGGTCACTGTGTCCTATTCTTTCCATAGAAGAATGTCTCCATGGAGACAGACACATTCAGATTGGAAAGAAGACAACTTTTAACAGCAAGAGTAATTAACCGTTGTAACATAATTAAAGGATGTAGCTGATTAATCATCTCCTGGAGGCCTTACATTTAGACCAAATGTCTTTCAAGTAAGATATTCTCTGACTTACTCACAAGTTCCTGGACTTGATAACATTTGCGTTAGAGATAGGAATGCTTTCTTCTAGTACTTGATATGCTGGGCACAATTCTGTGACCTGTGCTGTGCAGAATGTTTGAGAATCTGAGCAGAATGACTTCTTTTGGCATTTAAATCTATGGAGCAATGAAAAAACTCACAGCACACAACTCTGCCTTAGGGTAAACAGGTAAAGCAACCTCATGTTCTCAGCAATACACAGAAAACCWGGTTTATCATTTCATGTACATTGCTTTTACTACAGCAGAGGGTCCACTCTTGAGTGGGGTGAGAACTGACCTCATTCTTCACYTCATACAGTTAATCTGCAACCTAAGAATGATTAAACTCTGCCCCAGATGTGTATACTTGAACAATAAAAGTGGATGAGAGACAGAATTAGGCAGAATATAATAATTTTCTCTTTTACTTACTTTTGTTGATTTGTATTTAGATGTATTAAATGGCTCCATGTAATTTTAATGGCATTTGGAAGAATCCATAATATTCTCACATAATAAATATGTGAATATGTATTTATGAATATAATATGTGAATATATGGGGCTTATAATAGATTTGTGAGCTACTTCTTACTCACAAAACCAATCAGCCTGCAGACATCTGATTATTGATATCTATTCATCATAGAGAAATCCAAATACATGTTTCTGTAAACAGCAGTTTTTCAAGCTAGAATCCACTTTAGATCTGTTGACACAGTTAAATATTGCTTGTTGTCTCATTGCATTTGTCAGGGGAAAAAAATCAAATGATCAGCACTAACTTACTACAGCATATACAAAGGTGGCAGAAATGTTCAGTGTGGCTCTTGGTGCAACCAGTTACTGTTAGCATTGCTGTCCATCTAAGAATAGGGCTCTTGAGTGATTGTGGTTTCATACCATACTGCTAGAAAGTCAGAATATGCATACATGAATGGGTGCACACAAAACATGAAATTTGTTTGAATTTGATAATTGAAAGTAGAGGGATTTTTGAACTTCAGTTTAATTTTTCATAACTTTTCATAACTCTTGCCTTTCAAACTAGATAAAAAAAAGAAAAAACAAAACAAAGCAATAGGCATCTGTCTCTCCTGTTATGCCATCTTAGAATTAGCCATTTAGACTTCTGCAATGAATCACAGAATCACAGAATCTTAAAGGTTGGAAGGGACCTCTACAGATCATCTAGTCCAACCTTCCTGCTCAAGCAGGCACACCTACAGCATGTGGCACAGGGTGGCGTCCAGGCAGGTTTTGAAGGCCTCCAGAGAAGGAGACTCCACAACCTCCCTGGGCAGCCTGTTCCAGGGCTCTGGCACCCTCACAGTAAAGAAGTTCCTCCTCACCTGGAGATAGAACCTCCTGTGTTTCAGCTTGCACCCATTACCCTTTGTCCTATGGGTATGTCCTATGGGTGTCCTGGCCACCACTGAGAAAAGCTTGGCCCCTTCCTCCCTACAATCTCCTTTCATGTATTTATACATGTTAATCATATCCCCTCTCAGCCTTCTCTTCCCCAGGCTAAACAGGCCCAACTCATGCAGTCTCTCCCCATGCGAGAGATGTTCCAGTCCCTTAATCATATTTGTAGCTCTCCACTGCACCCTCTCTAGGAGCTCCATGTCCCTTTTATACTGGGGAGCCCAGAACTGCACACAGTACTCCAGGTGCAGCCTCACCAGAGCTGAGGAGAGGGGCAGAATCACCTCCCTTGACCTGCTGGCAACACTCCTCCTGATGCAGCCAGGATCCCATTGGCCTTCTTGGCCCACGAGGGCACTGCTGACTCATGGTTAACTTGGTGTCAACCAGGACTCCCAGGTCCCTCTCTGTGGAGCTGCTTTCCAGCAGGTCGACCCCTAATCTGTCCTGGTGCCTGGGGTTATTCCTCCCCAGGGGCAGGACCCTGCACTTGTCCTTATTGAACCTCATGAGGTTTCTCTGTGCCCAACTCTCCAGCCTGTCCAGGTCCCTCTGGATGACAGCACAGCCCTCCGGAGTGTTGGCCGCTCCGCCCAGCTTGATTGGAAGTTGAAAAGGAAGTTATGAAAGGAAGTTATTCACCCAAAAGGCTCCAAATTGAACCCTTTGTTGACCATGGCTGCATCAAGTCAATACAAAATATTACAGAGGTCCTGATCTGGATAAAGATGTGAGGGTCTGAATTTGCTAGATTGAAGTTCTTCCCTCTATTCCTGAGTCACACCTTAAACTTTTGCCCAAAGTTGACCATGTCAGCAGAGTGCCGTCTTCCTCAGACACCAAAACTCCAAGTGAACAGTGAGCTTCTCTTTCCCTTGGTACTTGACATGAACGGCAGTTCCCTCAGAGCAGGAATTATAATGYACAGTGACATGAGGCTCTTTAAGGCACTCCAATTAAAGCTGTTCAGTGTAAATTGCTTAAACATCACGGAGACCAAGAAAGAGCAGTAGTACAGTTGTGAGGAAAGCAGTAGAGCTGARCCAATGGATTCTAGTCTCTGATCCCATCAGTATTGTGAATTTTATATAAAGATAGCTGCAAAATATCCAGTTGCTAGCCTTCCATTTAGCACTGAGATACACCTCAGGGATTCTTTGTTTGTTGCTTTTTTGTAGTGTTTTTATTTGTTTGTTTGTCCCAAAYTGAATTCTCTCCCTATCCTGAAACAGATTTGCAATTACTAATTTAGGCAGTCAAAAAATCCATGAAATTATTCCTTTAAAATTTACAGATCCCTCCTCTGTACAAAATTGCATTCCATTCAATCCTGTTTTCTTTTTTATTGCACACTGACCTCAAAAAGAAAAAGAGAAAGGAGAATAAACAACAAACCACAGGAATTACCTCTGCTTCAGCTACGTTTATTGAATAAYGGGCCATTTTTCTTGCCCCCTTATCTAACTTGAACATGGCATAACCACAGTTTTTCTTGAATGATGGTGTAGTTTTAACATTGGGCTGTACACCCTCAGTTCCATTTATCAGGATGCACTGCATTCAGTTTATAAATTGTTGTTCCCCGATTTGTAGCCATGTAGCTGTGCTCATTTCAACATTCATTAAYGTCAATATTTCTTCTGGAAAGGGAATTTAAACTAACCTGAAAATTCATTACATCTTATTGTTTTCATCAAGATATYCATCAATATTCTCATAAACATTTTCTTGTGCTGACTGGTATTTTCAAAGATTCTGAGGATATGCTTTCAGACAGGCCTGAATTCAGTTCTTTTATTCCAAAATACCTTTGCATACAATGCTAAAAATACTGCATATAGCAGTAAGTGTAAACTCAATAAATACTCTACTAAGATTACTCCAGCACCTTACAGTGTTGAAATACGAACACCCTTCCATAACCTTAATAAATTAATCTCAAAAGGAGTTACAATCTGGACACAAAGTTTATGTACTGAGAAGCTATTTTGCACATATATTCACCTGAGAACTGAAAATCCTTCTATTCCTCAACCTATATTTATTATCATTTTTCTTTGAGCCATCATTACCATCGTCTGGTTAAATGCATTGTCTGATGCATTTAACTAYAATAGCAGTGTTCTTCTTCAGACTTCATTTTGTTCCACTAAACAAGGACAATTCCTCTGAGTTCCTGTTTCATGACAGGCTCTTTAGGTAGTGAGGATAACCCTTCCCACAGTTATCTCCACTTTGATTCTCTCTTCCCCATATATCAGTGACTATTAGTTTATAATATTGAGCAGATCATTTAGCAGAATCCTGTGCAGCAGGACAAATAGTCCTCTATTTTCCTTGGAAATATTGCTTCAATATTGCTTTTACCTTTTTCACATTTTCACTATATAGATTGCTCTTTTCTCCCACTCTGTCTTCCCAAACACTAAACTTATAGATTATCACAGAAATGTATGTTAATTGGTAAGGAAAGAAAAGATCCTGTCCGTGCATGACAAGAACTTCATTGCTTCTRGCTCCATGCTTAGTCAACAAGGATCACTAGTTTCTTTCAGAGAGCTCTGGAAAACACTTAAACCTTAAATCTCTCTTGTGAGGTATCAGAATTTGTGGTTTACAAACTTAACCAAGGCTCTTTTCCATCTTGAGTTTGTACAGGCAGCCTGTCCATACTCATCAAACCCAGTGAGTGTCACAGGGAAATACATGAGACATCTGCATTACAAAGTTTGTTCTGGAAGGAGCTTGGTGCAATCACTGTTTTTTGGAATGCCCTATCTTTAGCCCCAAAAGATACATCAGTCACCCCAGTAAGTCTCTTCAGGCCGGTAGCTGGGCAGAGGCTGGGATGGGGCAGTTCTAGGAGAACTAGCAGCCTCGCATGTCAATGTGAAGAACTTTGGTCTGCCATCATGTGACAGTGACTATTGGCTCTGAGTACTGCAAGGCCAGACATACTCAAGGAGGGTACGTGCCATATCCAATCCACAAAGCATGGGAGACCAGTTCCTTGGGCTGATTTCAACTACGAGAGTGGCAGCTGTGTGRGCCATCAAACCATGCACTAATTCTATTTCCCACTAATTTTATCACCACAGTGCTGTAGCACTTTGAGAAGGGGTAAACAAGTGCTTTTTTGCTGATGTTAGTTCCACCTTTCCTTATTGTCAAAGTATTAACYAGCCCTTTCCTGACTTAGAGAAGAAGCCTTGAATGACTCTGCAAGACTGGACTATTMGATACTTGATATTGATATTAGATATTGATATTAGATACTTGAAAAGAGACATAGAATTTCCCATAAATGTCTTCTACAATTTTCATTAGCCTGATCTCAAAACTGTCTACTTTTGTACAGAATTTTTATTCTCTTTGTAATTTCTTAACTTTCCACCAACACAAAGTGTTGTAGATTAATTTCATTATGCTTACTATTACTATTAAAAAAATATAAAACATGAAATATGTTCTAATATTGACCATTGAAGAATTCAGTTAAGAATCTTATGCAGAGTGATACCTTCTCTTTTGGTTTGGCCTGGTCACTTTCCTGSTCACCTCACAATTTTATCTCATCATTTTCCAAGTGCTAGAGAATGCAAATCCTTACCCTAATTTGTTCTGTAGCACTATCACTATGCAAGAAGCCTAGACAGAGAAAGCCCAGATTGCACTGCATCCATATCTCKATGGGAAAGCAAACAAACAAACAAGCAAAGACTATTAAGAATCCTATGGAAAAGTAATGTGATGTTACATTTACTTCTGTATCATTTCCTGTAAAATTTGTTTTAGAGACATGATAGTACACTGAGCTGCAGAGTACATAAAACATACCAGCTCTGTGGATTAATGGAACCATTCAACTCATGCAAATATGAGTTAAAGCATATCCAGGTGTTTGCTCTGCTCTGCAATCACTCTTGAAACAAGGATATGTTTTTCAAAAACCTCCCAAAAGCATTTTTTTTTTTTCAGATCCCCTAAGAAATACCTTACCTCCAAGTTTATGATTTCATGGATTACTATTACAGATCTTCTGGGACAGAAATCACCCAGCACTCCCTTTTAATTTGACTTGGCTGCTGAAGCTCGTCCTATGGAGTTGTCATTTCCACTTGCATTGCTTCCTTTCTGTCAACCAGCTTTCCTTTGCCTTCATATTCTACAACAGTCATCTTTATGGATAGGTCCTTATTCAGCACATTCAGTAATTTTAAATTCAGTAATCTTAAAGATATATTTAAAGTACCTGATTTAGAAAGGCTGCCATCCAACATCACTGATGAACAGGTTTACTAAAATGAAGGGTTGAATCACTCCTCCCCAGTGAGGAGACCTCACTGTCCACTGAGTGCATAGGATCTCTGGGACAATTTAGTTAGCTACTTGAAATAAAGCAAAGTAGAGTCATCTATGCCAAGTATAGCTACTTCTATGCCAAGAAATACCTGTTTTGGTATGGAGCCCAGACTGATTCACCTTTACAGTTGACTCAAATTGTTCTTGTCCTTCATAACTTTGTATAAAGTCATAGTAGAACCTTTAGTTACTGGTTTTAGTTTATTTTGTGAGATCTAATCCAGTTTGATTTTTGCAGTTTGCATTCCAGCTTATTCCTATTTTGAAATCTTAATGTATTTTCTGAGGGGGTTTGAAGCCCTTTCTTCCATTCTGAAGGGGAAAACCCAGTGGACCCCAGCCAACGGATCTACTTAACTGGGATAAGAAATCATATAAGAAAGCTATCTTTGCCTTAAAGGAATGCCCATCCTGTTTTTCATTTGACTGTCAGCCTTCATAATTCAATTTATTTAATTCATTATCTTTCTTAATTTCTCAAATATCCTTTTCAGATTAAATCCCTTTTAGTTAATAAAAAAGTTTATATAGAATATATTCTTTTAATTAAAACTGAGTGAGCAGAGATATACATAGCTCTTTTTTTATTGTCTTATTATTCACTCTAGAAAGCTAAAACATATTTGTATATAATAATATTATTTCTAATAATATATAATATGTTGCATATCTATATGCACTAATACATATTAGGAATTTAATCAATTTTTTTAATAAAAAAAAAATTAACAAAAGGGAATTATTCAAAAATGCTAGAATTACTCCCAAAAGACATGAAGAATATAAAATCTTGGCATTTGAATCTGCAAATTAGTTTGAAACAGTTTCCAAAATGTATTCTGGATATTTATAATTTTCAGATGCAATTTTGAATTATCAGTGCCATATAGGTGCCATTTTTCAGATCGACAATCCAAATATACAGAACCAATATTTTGTTAGCCATACTGGTTCTAACCATAACAAATAAAATAAAATAAAATAAAATAAAATAAAATAAAATAAAATAAAATAAAATAAAATAAAATAAAATGCATTTCAAATGCTTATCAACTAATAATAATATAGCTATTTATGCCTCAGAAGGCAGGGAGCTTTGCTCTGGGAAAAGCGTTGCAAAGGAGAAAGTGAATATACTACTCATCACAAACTGTAAGAGACTTTGAAGAAATATGCAGTTAGAGCAAGTAGTCATTTTTTTTCATGAATATTGTTCTTATTCTATCTGATAATACTAAAAACTTATCAAATATGCAGTCTGTTGTTGATTAGAAAGGATATTTTCCAATTTGTTGCTTCTTGGCCATTTGAACTGTATGGCATAGAAATGGCAAAAGGTTCAGAGCACTCTCTGAACCAGAACCCTGCATATTGGGTGATGGATTGAAACTGCCACTCTTTTTCTCTACTTCTACTGTACTTTCTAAACTAAAGAAATAAAACATCTGAAAGTGCGCAATAATAAGACTCACAGATTATAATGATAAAGTAACTCCAGATTTCATATATTACTATTTGGGAAGAGAAGATTAATTTTATGATTTATAGCAACACTTAGGAGCATCAGCTAACAAAGATGTACCTTAAGGTTGTGCTATAAAAATGCAAATCAAAAGACTATGTGCCAATATTGGCTTTACATAAAAAAGTATTAAGCACCTGGTTAATAAGCAAACAATTATCAACATTTATTTTTTCCTTGTGAACCTTTCATAACCTTGAGACAATGAGTGATAGGATGAACAGACAAAAGACAGCCTTCCTTATCACAAAAGCCTTCCTAACAAAGAGTGTCACCATCATATTTTGTGGAGATTTTTCAATTGAAAATACTATATTAAGTCAAAAAGCTTACTGTGGGCTTTAACACAATGCAGCATTTTATAGAGGAAAAGATTTCAAAAGGCATCATAAATGTAAAATATTCATAATCTTATGATTCCTTGAGATATATCATTACTGTGGTATTTTGATCCAAATACATATTAGATTATAATTAAACCAAAATCAGTCAACTTTAAGAACATCATACATTCTCTTAGAGAACTTTGTATTTCAGGTAAAATGCAGATATTTCAAGTTAGAGCRTCTCCTCAGATAGCCATGCAGATAGGCAAGACAGTTTCATTGCAAAGGCCACCATCACTATTGTTAAGAGGACAGAAAAATAAATCTTGGACATCTGAAATCTTAACTTTATCTTTATAAATCTAATCTGCAGCTGTGCAGAGGGGAGACGTGGTGGGGAGAATATAATTTCTGTTTCCAAATGATTCTATAGTAACACAGAGACATGCATCAATCATAAAGTTACATGATGTAAAAAGTAATAAATCTATAACAAACTCTTCAAAAGAAAATAAAAACACCAAAACATAATGCACACACCCTCATTTTTGTTATTTTAAAATATTTTCCATTTTCAGAAAAAAAATCTTCTATCTCCTCTTTAAAATGAACATCTTTCTTTTTAACAGAGAAAATATTTTAAAAAGCATACTAAAAATATGTTTCCATTTCAACTCAGAGAACAAACACAAAAAAAATCTCTCAAATATTGCAAATGTTGACTTAGTTCTAGTTAAGGGTTTTTTGTTTTTGTTGTTGTTCTTTTTTACAAACTCCTTTACTAATTTGAATTGCTCATTTTTTGCTTATATAAAGAAGCCAGTAGCACCTCTGCCAGGATCATATAAAATCATCATATTCATCTAGCTAGAGAGAAGCCCTCATCCTATGAGAACTTATTAACATGATTGMCTTGAAGAGCCATTATATAAAGCAAAATTCAATCAATTCTATTTGACATATTTAGAAAAAAATCAGCTGTTTATAAATGGAAACAATTTTGTGTTACTGCTGTGTTCAATAGTTTGCTTTTGCCTGCATTTTTGCTATCTCTGAGGCAACATTTAGTCTCATAAGAACACCATTCTCATAACTCCATTCTCAATTATGACACAAAGAACAACATTAGAACTGTGTCCTTTCCCAAAATCCATCCCCACAGTGTGTGACCCATTCCACATGGTAATAGTTATGACCATAATCAGGAAAGACAGTCCAGTAGAGTCAGAGCGGAGGTCTGGAAATCAAGATACATGAACCTTTAACTTATAGCAAGAACACCAGCTCTCAGTTTCTGGTTCACCTGACAGCAAAATGATATTTCATTTGTAAAGCATGCCAGGGCCTGTAGAGGGTACGATCTGAATAGGAGATAAGGCGTACTAAATACTTGGATCCAATAATTATAACAGCACCACAATGAAGCAGTTCTTCAGCACCACTGTTTTACTGCTTTTTGTTTCTTTTAACCCTTATACTCTCTTTATTCTTTCACTTTTTGCTCTTAACGCTTTTGATATTCTGTTTCCTCCCCTCTTGCACCCACATCCAATATACCCAGGGTTCGTTCCTGCCCTTCTGCAGCCACCTGATAAAATACTCCGCAATGCAATTGCAGTGAGTGGGGCTGTATAGCCTAGATATTGCATAGATTGCATAGATTGCATAGAACCTGCATCACAGTGAGAGAGGCAGTAGGCGGACAGTGCTGCCAGATCTCAGCAGTGGTGTTCCAGATTTTCTGCAGACAGAGGATGGCAACACTCCATCGCTTGAAGGACTCTGGCTGGTTTTATTTATGGGTATGACAGACCYGCTGTAAAATGTGGAAGCTTTGCTTTTTGGAAAAAATCTTGACAATTTCTATCATTTATCGTTACCCCATCTGCATGCTGACACACCATGCCATCCATACCATCAAAATTTCCATCTTGTTTCTCAAGTCTGTCTAGATAGAAACTTAAATTCAGTTATATATTAAAGCTTAGGCTCAATACATCCTGATGTGGCAATGCAGACTACAAATGTCAAATGAACTCCCAGATTTGTGTAGCTAAATGTATTGTAAGACTCTACAGGGCCTAGTCCCATATAACAACTAAATCTTCTGGAAGTCACACCTGTATTTTAACTGGCAGCTTAATTAGGTCCCATATGGTTAATGAAATGTAACGTGTCAGTAGTTTGTAGGCTGAGATTTGTCACATGGAGGTGTTGGATGTAACACCCACTCTACCAACTGTTCAAAAAAGCAAAATCAGTGAAAAGCTTATATATAGGAGAGAAATAGGAATCAACTTTCCAGTTCTCAATTTTCTAAAATTTTGGTGTCCACTGCATGTCTGCCTTTCTATTAAAAGCCTGTCATTCAATGYACTTTTTCTTGTTAATATTTCAGAAAAAAATCTAATATCCTCTCTATGCGTAGTCCAGTCCGCAAACCTGTGTGGTCAGTAGCAGAACATATACACAAAATCTATCAGTTTCTCTGGCCTATATTACTGGTAGCTAAGTGTCCCTCACTGACCCACACAACACTCCTATCAAACATTTAAAAGGCGAATGTGTGGAGGAAATGATTCAAAGAYATCAATGTGTGCCAGTCCTCAGTCTAAAAAATGTCAGACCATTGCAAAATCATTTAGCAGCCTGACCAGCAGCTCCATAGCAAGCTGAGAAGGGGCTATGGCGTGTCCCATGTACTCTGATCAAGCTRTTTGTGCTGGGACACTAGCAGAGGTCCCCAAATCAGCACTGTCATTTTCCTGATGCACTTAGTGCACTGACCTGCTGAAGCAAAACACTTCAGTGGTACATGCTGGTGCTGCCAAGTGTCTGACCAAAGCCTCCATCACACAGCACTGGCTGTGCCCTCCTGCTTCCTCAGGGTAACATAGGTAGTCCAGGAGAACACAGAATGGGGTCTCACACTAGGTGTACCGTCCCAAATTCCCTGTTCCAGTAGACACAGGACTCCCTTTTTTCTCATACTAATATCTTCAGACAAAAAACAAACAAACAAACAAACAAACAAAAAAAGCTAGTGCTTTACAGTCTGATAACTTAAATACTTAAATTGTCTCCCACTCATTGACTGGAGTTGTTAAACTGAGCTGGAATAAGAGACCACACTATACCTTGCACCTGCAGAGACAGAAACTAAACAGAGGTAACAGTCCTCCCTCCTATAGCTTGGCTTAGTGTGATGCACACTCCATTTACATGGCCTGAGAGACTTCATCATTCACCCRACAGTGTAGTACATGGCCCGTAGAAGACAGTGCATGACTCAGAGGCTTCTCAGCACCTTGCCTCCTGGGTCAGCACCATTTACATATCACTCCTCCCAGCCTGGTGCTTAAAGTCACAGTCTAGCCCTGCCTGAAGAGCTTGTGAATATCTCACAGAATCTGTCTGCATAAACTGTTCATTGAAAACACATGAATAATACATAGAACTGTGATAAAGTCAGCTTGAGAGTAGAAGAAGAAAAGGACTATGTTAGCCTGGATGATTCAGACAGTTCTGGTTAATCGGCAAAAGGCCAAAGAGAGAGGAAGGAGGAGGAAGGTCACAGAACTGAAGAGTCTGTTGAAAGGGAATAGAGGAAGAGAAGCTGGTAAATCCACAGGCCAAGTTACTTTCACTTTTTCAATAAAATTGCATACCAATATGTTGTCATAACTGTAAAGCATACACTCTTTGGCTGAATATTCTGCAGTTGTTTAGAAGGACATGTATTCCCAGCCTATCCTGCTCATTGAACAAGTCAGACTGTTGTACAAAGTCTTTAYATCGCTAAGATCATTGAATGCATGCTTTTTCAGATTTGAGCTATGTAGGCATGCTTACATTTATGTTTTATTTATGCATAAATTTCCCTACAGCGGGGCATTTTAGATTTTACCATTAGCAATGAAAATCAACCYTACTTATTACTTTTATCTGAATGAACAAAATTTCCAAACTCATATCTGGTAAGACATAAAGCCTCTACATTTCCCTTTGATTTCAGAAAGCATAGAGGTGCCAAAAAAGAAGTAAAGTATCTAAATATTTCTGCACAGTGAGCTTTCAAGGGGGAGATCTAAGTCAGAGATAAAGAATGTTTGATCCAACATAGTCATTTAGTTAGACCCTTAAATTTAAATTAAGTCATTGTAATTTCCCTTTAGGGAAAGAAATATATCAGACAAATTGTCTATCTTTTTGTATATTGATGAAAGTGAGCAAGATAACTTCTCCATATCACATAGCACTAAGTAAGACAGAGAACCCTCTTTTATATATGTATAATCATGTTTGGAGATATACAAGCAGATATATAAGATACTGAACAAATATTATGCACTTATTCTTCTCATTTTGAGAGCATTTTTTACTCTTTTTAAAAGCTTCTGTTGAAGTGAACCCACATCATTTTACTTATTTTGCTTCCTGGATCATATATTTCTTCCCAGAACTGCAAAGCCAGCACAGAAATGAGAAAGAAGCTGATCTGCCCTGCTTCTCCTCCATCAACAAAAGGTATAAGATCCTTTTCCAAACTTCTTTTGTTTGCTTATTTTCTATGCCTGAATATGTTTTTACTTAGGATGCTAAGTGCCTTTTTAAGGGAGCAATAAGATCACAGTTTTACACACAATAAGATCACAATACATTTTTGTGAGCATTGAAACAGCCTCAGCAGTGTGGATGTCCATGTTTCCTGACTGTTTTCTAGAGTTGTGTGCAGACAGTCCAGGGTCTGAATGTGACAAGTMTGAATGTGACATAGTTTGGGGTTCTTTCAATACAACAAGTAGTTAGGCCAATAACTTTATTCTAGAGTAATTGGGGACAATCTTGTTATGAAGATTGTTAAAAACCTGAAGGTGAAACAAGCAAGAGGTTCAGCTTGTCCTTCCCTTTCAAGTCTTTGCTTGAAGCTAAAGAACATGCTATTTTTCACAAAGTGACATGTTTTCAAATTCAACAGCTGTGATACTCAGGTCATTGAGAAAAAACAAATATAGAACTGCTAAAGACTACATTTAGCTAGTATCACATTTTTTAAATAGCATCTGAACTATAAAAAAAGATATGAACTCTAGAAAGCATCTGTACTAAATCAGGATTCTGCAAGTGAATTAACACTTAAAAGAATATGCAATTTAACAGCCTTTATTCAGGCAGTCATTTTGGCTGATAATCATGATTACATAAAATGTAAATTTTATACATATATAAATCAGTTATTTCTATCTTATTCATGCAATCATCCACATAAAATTGTTCAGACACATAAGACAGATAGGGGACTGATACAGATAGAAGGAAAAGATGTAAACCTATCCGTCATTATCTTTGCAAATAAAAACAGAGAATCCAGGTAAACAGAAGAAAATAACAGGAAAAAAAAAACAAGCAGAAATGGTAAATAAGAAATCCAGAAGGGCAGATGAGTTATGGCAGTCATCTGGAAGCAGATAGACAAAAAAGGGCAAGTTTTGTTACAGTGAATATTTATAGGCCACAAATTATTAATTAGTTAATATGGTTAGCACCAAAAGCTTGTATGCCAATTGACGAGGAAAAAAAATCTGACTGACAGCAAGTTGAAGATATCAAAGAGTAAAAATCCCCTAAAAGGAGAATAGATTTCGGTGATGTCATGTCAGGAAAAAGTGAACATATTGGTGATTCTGCAATTCTATCAGTCTATTTGTCTATCTGTCTATCTATCTATCTTAATGCTGCTTCTGAGAGAAGAAGCTATAACAGAAGATTAAATTACATGGGGACTAGGAAAGACAAAATTGTTGCTTCCTGTTCAGCCTAGCCTGTTAGTTAACAAATATGATGAGTTGTCAGCTGGATCCTGTGAAATAGTATGAAGTTGTTCTGGGCACTGAGATAAAGTCATCCTGTAATTTACCATCAACTTGCCTCTAAATTGGATCTTATACTTCACAGGCCCTGACTCAGTTCATTACCTATACACATGGTAGCTACAGTTCTTCACAGCTTAGCAGCGTGCTCTCACACTTCTCAACTAGATGGTACCCACTGAGGAATCCCCTCTTTAAAACAGAGAAGGAAAGATATAGAAGATATCCCGATGGAGCAGCATATCCTGCGGGTGCTAAGTGAGAGTTCCTAAAACCGGGCACTGAAGGCCCACGGTGATGCCAACCCTAGGCTCCAAGTGATATCACACAGGTGATGACTCAGTTGCCTGAAGCCTCCTGCTCACAGTGCTCTCCAAAATGGCAGGGACATGGACAGCTGGCTCACCTGCTGAATTGTGCTGTTCATAGGAAATTGTGGCATTTAAGTAATTTCCTAGATGCCAAACAGATTTATCTCCTACAATTTTTCACCCTTCTCCTAGGGATACTTTCGCTCAATATTTTAGGGATCTGTTCCTCCTTGTGCTTCCAGCATCATATAGTAAGTTGGAGCTCCATCTCTGGTAGAATAAGTAAAAACAAATTCAAGTCTAGGGGACATGGCACTTTAATGACAAATTTTTGCTTGAATCATAACAGATAACTTTAGAACAAATAATTTTCCTTGTCTAAGTCATGGGATTCATTCAGTGAGCTCATTTACTAGCCTCCCTAGCTATGATCTTTCTAGCTGGTCCAGCATTCACATATGGAACTCCCAGCAGTACCGATTCCAGATAAGATTTGCCTAACCTGAGTAAAGCTATGCAAAGATATAGAGGCTTCACATATCTGCACATGTATACTTTCTTCTACACATTTATAGAAGCTTACACACACACACACACACACACACACACACACACCACCTGCATTATGCATCTAGTCCATCATAAATACTGCCAGACTTTTCCAGAGAAACCAAAGTAAAATTTAGGGGAAAACTTCACTGTGTTTTTTTTACCTTTATTTTTTTTAACCATATTCACAGTGACAGCTATGTTAGGTTAGAAACAATGGTGTGATATATGAAAGGGTTTTTCTCTATTCTATTTCAACCGTAGATTGTACTTGTTGTTCTAATAACCTTYCCAGTCACTTCCTTAATATATATATATGCACCTATTATATAATGTGGTGCATTAAAGAATGGCATGCCTCTGCATCATAAGCCTGCAATCAGTTTTTAGTAAGATGGATGCAATGTTATTCCCTGTCCAATGATTTCTAAATTAAATTAAAGCCAAGTCTCTAATTTCTGGTTCGCCTCCAAGATCACTGTCTCCTGCATGATTTGAATAACAGCTAGCCAGAACTGCCTTGGAGGAGCTTGAAAAGTTTRAAAAGATTCGGCACAAGCCTTTTGCCTCTCTCAGCTCTTAGATAAACCAAAAGCTGTCTCTTGTAACTAATTTCTGTATATCTCCTTACCTATAACTCCAATATTGAATTAACACTGATCAAACTCCAGCACTATTAAACTATCTGTGATAGTTTTTGATGCATAAATACACTTCCAAGTGTTTGTTCCCTTTACTTGTTTATGTAGAAAATTAAATTCTGGTGTTGTGTAAAAYCTTTCCATATCTTAGGAGTTAAACCAGCACTCTAGAAAAGTGTATTCTCACCCCAGTTTCTCCAGTGATGCTGAATAGATATTCTTCTGTCTCTCTCTCCTTTGTTTTCTGTCTCCCATTACAATAGAGCCCTGATTTACCTGGCAACCTCTATAGCGGAATCCATACCAAGGGACAGGCAATAAAAGTTCGGTTTGTAAATCCACCCCCATCATTATCAAATTCAGAGAAATAAGTGTCTTGAACCATCTTGCGTTTGCTGATTCATGACATTTCTCCCAATAATCTGCACCCTCCTTACACTCCAGAGCATACATTTCACTGKGTGTTTTTATGTTGAAATATTTCACAGTGGTCATATCTGCCCTGGCCAATCTGTCAGCAGTGTTAAAGGGCTGCCCAGTTAGTCAGTCAACTCAGAACAAAGGAAGCCTTAACTTTACACCACTTCACTTTGCTATCCCAGGTTCCCTAGAGGCATGATAATATTTGCTCATTTTTCATAATTGTGAAATTATGTAGTGCTAGAATATATATTGTAGTGCTAGAAGAAATATTTGTAATTTGGCACTATAAAACCATTAAAAAAATCAGAAAACCAGCATGTCTATAAAAATCATTACATTAATATATAATAAAGCAGAGTAGGAAACATTTCCTGTATTTTATTTAAATAATAGGAGATGTGTTTTTTTAATTTTTGCYACAAGTTTAATGTCACTGAGAACATATAAAATTATGATCATTCTGATCTCAATATTTGTTTTAAACAAATATTTGCAAAAGTATTGTAAAATACTGTGTAAAAGTAATTTCAATAATGAATAAACAAGTAATTCTTTTGATGAAATGATGAAAGGAAACATTAGTCAAATACCACATTGTTCAGTTTTCAGATTATCCTCTTTGCAGAGATAAAACAAAAAATATAAAAATATGTTCATGGAATACTCATGACCAGTCTTAGTTCATTACTTATAAGATTTTTTTTCCTATGGACAAAGCATGAAAAAAATACCTAAATTTAAAAAATGCAATGAATCTAATTTAAAAATATTATTTTCTGTTTTTTTTTAATAATAATATTTATGAATATGCTAAAGCTTGAAACTAAAGGAAAAAAAAATCTGTAATTTGGAAGAAAATTTCCACAACATCATATAAGTACAATTTGTTCCAAGCAGCAGGTTTAAGGTCGAACTGTTGCTGTTCTTTTGCTGATTCCTTCATCCCGTTCTCATAGCCTATGACTAATTTTCATTTTGCTCTTCACTTGGTAGCAAAGAAGGCTGGCAAAAATAGTCTTGTAACTGGGCACATATGAACAAATATGAAAAGAAATATGAAATAAAATAACCCTTATCCACAGAGAAGAAGAAAAAAAAAAARGGKWAAAAAAAAAAAAAAAACTTCTCTGCTACTCTGCTATGCTTGACTAGGTATGTCCTAGGAAAATGAAGATGAATCACCTCTTTATATGCACTTATGATAAATTTAAATGGAGCAAAGTAGTATTAAGCAGCAAGGGCCTTRCAATGAGTTTGATCTGATGCTTAACTGCAGAGCACTCTAAAGAAAATGCTAWGAGGTTTCATTCTTAAAGCTGCGTTCAAAGGTATGTCACACCTTTAAGGCTGGAATTTATCCCTCCCCATCCCTAGTAAATTTCTGTTTCCTGTTGTGTTTCCCTTTTAATACTGCAACTTTGCTGCAGCTCTTTTTCTCCAGCATACACCATCTCTTCACACCCYTCTGAGTGGCTAAATAACTGGTTCTTAAAGGTGAAAAAAAAAAGTTGCCTTTTGAAGTTATGAATTCACTTGACTTGAGGGAAAAAAAAGACAGATTCTCAGAGTAACCTTGTTTCTGAGCAGAATGGCTGGATCCAAATATCACTTTAATCAACAGGAGAGTGTTAGATTCAAGGGGGCTTTCAAAGAAATCTTGAACTGAAAGCCTAAGAGATTAGAAAACTAAATATTTTTCTGATCTTTTGAGAAGACTATGGAATGCTTTCAGATGTGAAATGAGATAAAGAGACAGTGGTAGTCTTCAGTGGTAGCCAGCCAAATTCTTCCCAGTTTTCCCAGTCATTGCTGATCACTCATAGTGTCAAGCAGTTAAACAAAAGAAAGTTGAGGCAAAACTCTGGGAGTACTTGAACTGCATGACCTGTCCTCATGTCAGCCATGGCCACTAAAAGCTTGTTATAGACCCCAAGTATCTTCTGTGCTTCCCTGTTCATGCACTAGTTACCCTGGAGGTGGGTGGTAGATGTTTGGGCTAAAAAGGACCCTAAATTGCTCTTAGTAACTGAAGAACTATGCCTGAGGAGTCACTGCCAGACTCCCAGAGACCCAGACTGAATTATTGGCATCATTATTGACTTAATGTCTATCTGCAGAAAGTTCATATAAGGAGGTATTAAATTATGATCCTTTTTCCTTTTGCAAAGTTGGAAAAAATATCCATTTCGCAGGAAAAAAAAACCAAAAGGAGAAAAAAAAAAAGAAAAAAACGAAAAAATAAGACTCTGCACACATTTTGTACTTAGGTACTCATCCATACAGTTAAAGCTTCGAGCTTTAAGTAATCCACAACACAAAAACCTAGGCAATCAATATTAAGGAGCTACTATCTCATTTTCTGACTTATTCCTGCCCAAGAGGGTTAACTATGTACACAAGGAAAAACAGGCATTTTCAGAGGTAAATCTTTCTTGGTCATTCAGTTATTCAGATTAATGGCTACCTTAAAAGGAGAGAAACAATTTAAAAGGTATGATCACCTTTTGGCTCAAATCTGATAGAAATGTTGAGTGATCCAACACTTCTGAAAACAAAGTGACCCATAATGTTTTACACCATCAATATGAAAGTGACTGAAGTTGAGAGATTTGTTGCAGAGGGGCCACAGTAGGAACTTGATTACAGGACCCATACCTCTGGAGAAGACAGGTGAAGAAAGTTATTTTAAAGCCAGATGAGTTCAGAGTGTAACTACACAAATTGCAAAGAGTTGGAAAATCAGGGAAGATGCTGAGAGCAGCATCTGTTCCTGTATGTATCATCCCAGACAAAGCCAAGGATGGGGAGATACCATCTAGAACTTGCAAAGTGTTCTGGTTGGCATGTGAAATATATTACACTAAATGGAAACGACATTTCTTGGTGATAAATCTCCTTCATCTGTTGCTCATGTTTCCTGTTAATCAGATTGCAGAAAATTCCTCCTTAAAATTACAAGAGCTCCGCTGACAGCAGTTTGTTACCTTCTCATTTTTAAGGAAAAAGCTGCTTGAAAAGTTATGTGCACACCTACATAAAACATTGAAGTTAAATGTCAAAATAAGAAAGATCACAACAACCTGTCATTTTTTTGTGTATATTATGTAAAAGTGAGGGTCTTGAATCAGCATTTAACAGCAAAGCTTCAAATCACATCCCAAAATACTAATGCACTACAAGCATAGAAGACTTGTGACAAAAGAACGATCCAAACAGGAAAGCATTGAAGATATGTACTTATTCTAGGCTTCTCTTATGTGAGACTAAAAAGAGCCCTAAAATGACCATAACTGTGAAATAAGCAGGCTTAGCTTGCTCTCCCTCTTCTTATCCCCAAGCCTGGCTTTAAAAGGCAGTAGCCTGCTTCTCCTGGGAAGTCCTTTCAAAGGACCAGATATTATATGTCAAGAGAGACTAGTTAATACACCCACATTACCTAAAGATACGGGATGTAGATGGCCAGAGTTAATTCAGGTGTTTTTCTTAAGCAGATGAAATTGCAAGGAGCAGAATTCAATGTTTGCTTTTTTTTTTCTTTTTGATATTTTTGATTAACATTTATGTAGACCAGGGAATGAATGGGCAGTATTCAGAGTGTTTACAAGTAAGCAGATATTTTGCTGAGTATTTAAAAAAAAAAAAAAAAAAAGGTCAAATCTAAGCAGAGGGATAATTTTTAGCATCCCTCCCATCTAGGGAAGGTAACTAGATAGTATCCTATAACAATAGAATAATATATCTTTTTGCTTGTTTGGTACACACCTAAGAATGTGGCTTTTTTCTTTCTTTCTTTCTTTCTTTCTTTCTTTCTTTCTTTCTTTCTTTCTTTCTTTCTTTCTTTCTTTCTTTCTTTCTTTCTTTCTTTCTTTCATTCATTATTTTGTAATTTTTTTTTAACCTTTTGTATTCCTGGTAGGGTCAAGATCTGCCATAATATTTGGAAACTTCTCAGAACAACAGATATTTTCATGCTTTTTGGATAAATACCTTGACCAGGTTGTATTTATCCCATTATAAAGACCATCTGTTCTATTCTTAGACAACATTTACATTTACATTATATTATTTAACTACAGAACATACTCATCATCTTGACTGGAAAATGGAAATAGATGATAGGATCACCAAAACCCAAGTTTATTGTTTTTTTTTTTTTTTTTTTTTTTTYACTGAAATCCAAAGTCATGATGTTGTAAATCTSGTAGCAATGATATGAGGTCCTGTGTATTAGCTTCAAACACAATCCATCCTGTCCATGACAATAGTACACTAGATACATCATTCATCAATTGCTCTTCTTTGATGCCCAACTTCTCCATCATCTGCTACACTTGCCTTACCCATAGCAGATACTTCCAACTTTAATCCTTGTGTACCTATTCTCTTCTTTCTATCACATAGTTCAAAGTTCCTCTGCCATAATATTAGCATGCCATATGTTACCATCTGTTCCAAGCAGAGCGTCCATAGGAAGTGGAAAAAGTATTTGTGCAGATTCAGACTTTTATTCAAACTTGACCATACTCACACTGAATGCAATACCATCTCCTCACAGAAAGCAGAAATGAAAAGGCTTTTCAGAGCACAAATTAGAGAAATCATTTAGAAAAATCAAGATATATGTGGTACATCAGTAGCATCATTTTTAACCGTGATGCTATTCATATATAAATTTGTGTAGGAAAGGCTGAACAAAAGCCATGCCAAAGGCATCAGCTGGCAAAAAATATTTTCACTATCTGATATGAAGTAGAGTGATTTATACAACTGTTATATTAAACTGCTAAAATATTCATGCATCCACACATAAAATAAGCTACAGCTATTTACCAGCCTTCATTATCAAAATGAAAAGAAGTACTTGCAAATAYCTGCATGTAAGTTCTAACAAGATCTGGGTTTGGTTTTGATTTTTTTTTAATACTGCAGAACAAGCTCTCTACATATCTGTAGGAGGAAAGAGATCTCTRCATACTTGCATTGGATAGGCATCCTCCCCAAAACAGCTTTGAATAGTAGAAAGTCTGCCAGGGAAGCATACTCAGTGTGTGGGAAGAACAATCTGCTTTCTATTGGTTGTAATAAAGCCAGTAGCATCTGCTGTTCAGCAACACTATCACCACTACTCAATTGCTTAGCAACATTTCTCATTTCCAAAATCATTTTCTGAGCCTCCTATTAGCCGTTTATCTGTTTGAACAGAAGTGACCACATGAGATCACAAAATTCACTATCGAACTGAATTCAAGACTTATTAAATAGTACTGCTATTAGAAATGGAACTAGTAAATCTTCCTCTTAAGTCAATATGAGCAATCACTTACAGCAAGATGAATATATTCAACTCCATTAATCCAAGGAATAATGAAATCAGACAAACTTTTCCACAGCACTTCTCTTTAATCATATACTCTTCTCTATACTGAATAAAACTTTAGGCTCTACCTCAGCTTAATGAAAAAATGAAAGCAATATAGTACATAACTTTGATTTTTCTGGATATCAAATGAAGTATAAGTACATGAAGATTCAGGGAGACTGCCTAATTCCAAAACCAAGCRCCAGATGTGAGAAGTGGTTATAATGCTTCATGGAGAACTTAAAGGAAGGTCAGAGAAAATACTGTTCTAAAAGAGCTGGGACAATTATCTTCAAATATTAGTCAGAACCACAGGTCTTCCAGTGTTTAGGTCTCTGTGGCTCAGATGTTAAACAAGAAAACACACTGTTTCCTCTAGTTTCAAAATATGGTTTGGATCTCCTCTGCTCTGCACTAGAGAGGCCAGGTCTTTCTTACCCATCATAGCTAATAAAGCCAAGGAAGTTCAAAGACATTCTTAGATGAAAAAAATAAGTCTCTTACCTTCAGTATGCACAGCAGAAACATAGGTCCAGTTATAGCGCTTGACAATGTCCACCATAGCCCGTGCTTGCTGTGCATCAGATGGCACAACTCTCATAAAATACTTGAATAGGGTTTTGTCACTTAGGTCCATGCTTGTGGCAGAATATGCAATCTGAGGTATATTGAAAAGCTGCAACAAGTTCTGGACCTGGATAGCAACTGAGCTAGAGCCAGGTCCAATGACACCAACAATCGGCTTCTTGGAGCGGAAAGATGATGAGGATCCATCCACACATCGCACCAACCCTTCCTCTTCTTCTGAGGAAATAAGAGAGTCCCTTATAAACTCAATGCTCTGCTCCAGAGCCACAGCAGAATGCCAGCAGGAGTCCCTTATTTCACATCCTAGAGTTATATTTGGCAACAGTGTGGGGTCCAAATTAATTCTGTCAAGGGTATGCAGCATTGCTTCCACCCTCTGAATGCCATATTGCTCTCTTACCTCTCCACATTTCCTCTCATGAACCTTGTCAACAGTTGGTTGATGGTGGACGGAGAATAGGGCTCCAATGATAATATCACCAGGCATGTGTGCAACCACCCTTCTTTCATTGGACTGTGCAGAAACCAAAAGCCTGAAGTTCCCACTGACATCTTCCTTCAATAACAGGATTGCAAGGAACAGCAAAAGGACCATTTTAGGAAATAGTTTAAGCTGGTAGAGACAACATGATGAAAAAAAAAAAAAAAAAAAAGGAAGAGAGAAAGCTGATAAAAAGCAATTATCCAATCTTTTGGATGAAAAGCGCAGAAAGCTGATGGTTAACCAGGACTTTGCACGTATTCTCTAAGGAATCAGCATCATCTCCAAGTGGATAGTTATGCAGAGCTGCACATGTGATCATAATCCTCATAACCTTCAAAAAAAATGAATAAATAAGAGAAAGAGCTTTAAAAGGAATCGTAAAATCAGTTTCCTAATCTGTTTTAAACWTACACCTATTTCTAATGCTGTCAATGGTTGTAACACATTGTCCCACATACGTGTGCTTCAATCATTTTCCACATGGGAGAATTCTGTAGGAATTCAATGTTCCACAATTTTACACTTCTGCTGCTATAAATCGGTGTCATTTGTTTAGATACTGTTGCATGAAATTATTTTGGGAAATGTTCTGAAAAAGCACAAACAAAACAAAAGCAGACAGGTATCTAATTACAGAGGAGAAAGATGTTGCCATTTATAATGCATGTCTTCAAAAGAGGTTTCCGTTACTTTCAGGCCCTTTCTATACTACGAATGCAAACATCACACCAATATAATGTGGGCCAATTGGCTGTGCTGCCAATTACACACTGAAAACCCTAGAAAGTGCTGTTAATAAGCAGCGCTGTTCCTCTGCTCATTTTAATGAATGCAGAAACCAGTATTTCACATCTTCCTCAAACTTCTGTTTTTGCTTTGTAAGATACATGCTGCAGTAATGAAGCAATGGATTTCTTCCACTTCAGAAATATCATATTAGTGGAAAGTTTTTTATCTTTTCCTATCCTTAAATCAAAAATCACCACTATTTCAATGATTCCTGGTACTGTAAACAGTTACATAGGCTTTGCTGATAGAAAGAAAACAATACAGAGACTATGAAGATTCATTATGCCTAAAAATATTTGATCTGCTGTGTTACTACAGAGTCTGAAATGCAATATGTACTTGGATTTGTTACTGATTGAAGATTAAAAAAAAAGAAAAAAAAAAAAAGAAAAAATAGAATCAGCAAAAAATTCAAAAATTCCTATCCTAGGTTGCTGGATTGTGGTTAACAGAATGAGAAAATGCCCTGTACCTACGAATGGATTTGTAGCACATTGATTATGGTTTCAAGTATGTTGTTTAAACAGTAGTTTCTTCTGGTCTTAATCTTTGTGTACATTTAAGTATTATTCATTGCTCTACTCCTGCCAATGGATTCACTGATAGTACAGAAATATAGACACACATTTAAATTTAAAAAGATGTTGTCATGGCAAATTTCATTATTGACAAAATGGTAAAACTCTGGGACAGAGTCTGATGTCAGTGTTACTGGCATAAATCCCTTGATGTAATTAAAAATAAACAAAAATAGGAATTTCCATAAAATCCAGACCCAGCAGTCACTTTTCATATGACTCTTATGCCCAAAATATCTCTGACAATTCTGAGACACCACAAAGTGATGGAAAATCAAATAGCATCAAAATTGAGCAGGAGTTTAGTCTTAAACTCACCAATCATAACTGATTCATTTAAGATAGTGCCATAGTGAAAACAAGGTTCTTAGTTTGAAGATGAGATACTCAAACCTGAAGTTTTCTACTTGAGGATAGCCTTTATTATTATTTTATCATGACACCTAGAAATTAGAGAAAATATTTACAGAGAAGAAACTCATGTAAGAGCTTCAGTGAATAATTTGAAATGAWTGTCCAAAAAGTGAAAACACTGCCAGAAATAGTTCCTGTAAAATTAATTGAAATATGAATAGATTCATGTAATATTAATTTCTAAAAGAAAATAATAGAAATTATAGAATTACCATAGAATTACCATAGAATGGTAATAGAAAATGTCAATAATGAAACACTCAAGCAACTGTAGAACAATCCAAACATTTTATAGTTTGTGATGTCTTGGATTATCAATACTGCAATCCTTTGCCCCTACAAAATAAAGGGAGTAAATTCAGATTAACTAGTTGTTAATTACAGAAAATCACTACTTCTTATGTCTTCCAACTGCTTTTTCTGTGACTCTGAAGACAGTACAGTATAATCTGTAAACAGTCTCGGKCAAGGGGTAACTTTGCATAATATCAGTCTATTAAAATCTTATACCTACAATGGATTTAATGTATTATCACATTTTAAAAGACTTTTGATTATTTATTAGCTTATTATTCTTTCTTTTCAAATGTTARTGTATTATTTAAAATTATAGATGCTTGTTTTTCAGAGCTTCCTAAATTAAGGATGTGTATGACAAATACATCTTTATCCAGACCAGATTCTAACCCTGTCTCAGACCATAACTAGAGCTAAAATTAGTTTCTTTCTTATAACCATACCTACCTATGTACCTGCATATGCACAAATACAGAGATTTTAGAGGAATATGGGTGAGTATGTTCCCTATCCATCATTTCAGGATAAGGAGTAATGGGAATAAATTAAAATACAGGAAGTTCCATCTCCATGTGGGGAAGAACTTCTTTGCTATGAGGGTGACAGAGCCCTGGAAGAGGCTGCCCAAGGAGGTTGTGGAGTCTCCGTCTCTGGAGGTCTTCCAAACCTACCTGGCTGCCACCCTGTGCCACATGCTCTAGGTGTCCCTGCTTGAGCAAGGAAATTGGACTAGATGATCTCTAGAGGTCCCTTCCAATCTCAATCATTCTGTGATTCTGTGATTTTAATTCTATAAAACACATTGCCTAGGTCTGTGGTCAAGTTTAACAAAATTATCCTGGGAATTATATCTGTAAGTTAAATAATTTCTGTATAAGATGAAGGGGGAAGAGGGGCAGCAAGACCATTTTTATCTTCACTTGAAGGAACAGATGCTCACTGTTCTTAGTCTACAGCTATATCTATATCAGTTTAAAATAACAAAGTAAAGAAGTAAAGTTGATGGTGTCCTTCATATTTCTCACTCAACAATATCAGCAGAACTCATGGCTACAGGGTTCGTAAGGGCAAAAAGCAAATTATCTAAGCAATCAAATCCTTATACTTCATGGTATCCAAAGGACAAGAAAGGGCCAGATTCACCTGGAATTGCTCCAGAATTAATGGAATTATTTCACGTACTCCATTGCACTAAAGTGAAAGCCAGTTCATTTGGGACCTACAATATTGTTATTAATTGCACCAAAATACTTCTTTTTTATGGTACGGATCTAGGACTCATGTCCAAACGATATGAAATCTGCACCTCTGTGGATATTTACAATGCAGCAGAATTATCTGGAATTTACGCTAACAGCTAAGTGAGCCTACTAAGTATGGATTTGTGTAATAAGGAGACAAATCTCTGACTATGGAGCCTACTCTTGCTCCCATAGATCATAGAAATCACAGAATTGCTGAGGTTGTAGGGGACCGCTGGGGATCTTTTAGTCCAACAATGTGCTCAATGCAGGGACAGTCAGTGCAGGATGTACTGACCTGTGTCCAGTTGAGTTTTGAATCCCTTCAAGTACAGAGACTTCACAACCTCTCCAGACAATCTGTCCCAGTGTTTGACCATCCTCACAGCAGATAAACCTTTAAATGGATTTTCCTCTATTTCCTAAGTTTGTACTCATTAGCTCCTGTCTGCTCACTGAATATGCCACTAGAAGATGGCATGACGGATGGCATACTCATATGGAATATCTTAACTGGGTCAAAAAGAGGGTTGTGCAGTTTGGCTCACTAATTTTTCCCAGAGAACACCTCCAGTCCTTCCCGAGAAGAAGGCAGCCAAGGAAATTGTCCAAATACATGATTTTACTGCTACCCTGTCCCAAGGCAATCACATGTAAGTTACTCCATGATTTTTTCCCATTCTTTCTTGCTACAGGAAGCTTATTGTTCTGGGAAGTATTATTGCTGAAATAGAATCAAGCAAGCCTAATAAGTCTAAGAATAGCTTCTGTGTTAATTGTTTGGGATAAGCCTAAAAGGAGTTTCATATGCTGTAGGCCGAGAACAGAGGTAGTAACAGTAACAAAGACAGTGAACTCTTAAAAACATACATCAAGTAGTGGCAATTGTTTCCTGGTTAATAATCTGTCTGTGTTTCCTTGTTTTCATTGATGGACAAGCAAATCAAGCTGCACAGCGCTTAAGGTCAGAATTCATTTTCACACTGTTCAATTTCTTTGACATCAAGGGAGTTACTCCTAATTTACTGCAATATAGGCAAAATGGAATCAGGCACTTAATTACTAGTGTATCAAGGTTCTTAGCTTATTTCATCTGTGGATCTAACTCTAAATTAATCTTGAAATCCCATGCTAAAACAATAAATGACACACAACTCTCTCCTTTGTGGCACTAGATTCGCACTTGGAGCAATTGCAGAAGCCGTAGGGAAAAGGAAAGATGATTCTGCCAATCTGTCCTTTGCTCATTCTTGCYTTAGACAGAAATTTAAAGGCTTTCTTAGATGATGAAAAGGTAATGAATTCACAGATCTGATAAAGAACCCAACGTGTTCCTTTAACCTCTGCTCTCCCTGGCAGGGAAACTTAATGTCAGTCTCTGTCAGGAAAAATTCTCAGCTGTTCCTTTAGGGCAGAGTTCCAGCTACTTCATGTTGAGGTCTAACCAGCCAGAAAATGAGCATCTGTAATATTCTGTGGAACATCACATACTTCTTAAAATGATTTATTTCAAACTCAGAAGCAAGTACTTCTGTGATCACAGTCTGTACAGACCACAACGAGCCCTAATATCATACTGCAATAATTAACTCTTGCTTGTTCAGAAAATAAAGAAGTCAAACAGCAGCTCAGCAAAGGGCTATTTTTATAAGCATTGCTGGGACTTTATGCATGAGGCACTTAAGATTTTCTGTATCAGTAGATATAACTGTATTTAAGCCTTAAGAAATCGTTTCCCCTGTGACTTACGTTATTATAGCAGCGCCCACTAGTGACTCCAGAGCGAAGAACCTGCCTGATTTGCTGTCTGAATTCTCTCAATTGTGCACTTCTATAGGTAAGATACAAATCCAATTAAAGAGAAGATTTTGATTTATTCTGTTTTTATCAGGAAAATATAAAGGGAGGAAGAGCAATATTTTTCTTCAGATTTCTTTTTTACTACAATTTAGAAACTTTAGTAACAGAAAAAAAAACATGCTCTTCAAAAGCTTAAATCRTATTAAAATCATATTAAAATAATTAAAGTAAAAATATGAGTTAATTAACCACAGAGAAGTCTTGTAATGGAGTGAGAACTCAGAGTACACTCCAGAAAATCATTTAATAATGTGGCCAGTGTTAAGCACATGAAGAATCCTATTGGTTAGACATATCTAAAGACTCACCTAAAGTTAAACATCTCTTTAAAGGATTTACTGAATCAGAACAATAATATGTATATTGCAAAAATATATTTATAAAGAAAAGCCCCACTCTTCTCTCCTTCCTCTCCTCCTCCCCTCCCCCCMMMAAAAAMCAACAAACAAACAAAAAACATCAAAAAAGATATGGTGCTAAAATCCATGTGCAGTGATAAATGTTACTTATACCCTGCAGACCCATRACTGCCAATGAAATGTTTTTCAAGCATTCATTTACAACAACTAYTGCAACCAGTTCAGTGACATCAGATATTAACTGTATATAAATGAAATCAATATATTCCAAGATATTAATACAGGTTTCAGCATAAGAGAAGATAAAACTTAAAAGCAGCAGCTGAAATACCAGCTTACAGAGTCAGTCCTGCAACTCTTCCTCGTCCTATATATCTGTATTCTGTATATCTCACAGTATAGYGCTTTGGATATAGAAAGGTGGAACTGCTTTGGAAAAACAATTATATAAGGAGAGAGGCCTCYTAGCTCTTCTCAACAGGGAATAATTTGAGAAAAAATAAAAAAAGCAAAAGTATGCCTTGAGGATGTTACACCTCTGCCTAGGTCTGCTGGCTATTAATATTGAAAGCTTTAAGCACTGAGTTCAAGGTATTCTGACAATCTAATTCTCAATACTATAAAGAGGTTCATTTTGAAATATGTCCCACACACCTGCTTCTTGGAGTGAAAACCTGATGCACAAAGATCATCTTTAGCTGAAAAAAAAACATTGCTATGCTTTATTTTGGGATTTTTACTGCCATTTAGCCTTACCATTCACTAAAATAAATCAAATAGCTGTTAGTCATTTCACTAACATAACTCACTAAGCTTTGAATTCCATCAGGCTTTGGATCAAGCCATTTGACAAAGTGAACAGCCTTATACAACAGGATAGACTATGAAACTAGTTTTTCCTTTTTTT